>NC_083324.2:35935613-36235613 GCF_963455315.2 Globicephala melas | reverse complement strand
CTGCCCCAGCCCATCCTCTCCAACCAAGGTAATCGCCTGTGTATCCTTCTCCCTGGTAGAGCTGCACGTGCCCTGCCTGGGCCCTGCCTGGGCCCCCAGCTGGGCTGGCGTTGGGGGAGAGATGCCGGCACCTGTTCCCTACATGGTTCAGATTCAGGGAGGGCGTGGTGCTGTCTCCACACCAGCCCCTCTCGGGGTGGCGCATGGCTGGGGGGGGCGGTGCCTGGCTGAGGTTTGCTTAATGAGGACTCCCAATTGCTCTGACACACACATCCAGATCCTCTAGGGTACCACGGGGTGTGCTCTTTGAACTGGCTGCTGGCCCATAAGGACCCCACTGGCCCACAGGCAGTGGGGGCAGACTGGCTCCTTGTTCATGGGAACCCAGGCCTGGTTACTTCCCTAAGTCGGGCACCCCGATACCTGTGTGGGGAGCGTGCCTCATTGCCATGGCCCTGGTGGTATGACCCAGCCCCAAACGCTGTGTTGGTGGGGCCCAGATGGGCTGTCTGTGAACCCATGGAAGACCAATCCCTTTCATCCACCCACTGTCTTAGCGTTTTCAAAGGGCTTTCACCTCTGAACCCAGGCATCCTCGGAGATGAGTGAGTGAAGCAGGTCCCATGAGTGTCTGCTGGCCCGGCCCCCACGGAAGAGGGGAGGGTGTGCCGTCCCGAGTGGAGCCGAGGCTCGGGGCACACAGGAAAGAACGCCGCCCACCCGGGCTCCTGGAGACGGAGAACTTGGTGTGAGGTCTTGGGAAAACAGTTTGACCCTATGTTTCAAGAGCCAGAAAAACGTTTCCACCCCTTGACCTGGTAACCCCGCTGGTGGGGATTTTATCTTAGCGGGATAAGATAACAGGGAAGTGGGAGGTGAGATGCTCACTGCAGCACTGTTTATGCTAGCTAAACATGGGCCGTGATGGACGTCAGAGTGAGAGGGAGATTAAGCTGTGGTCCTCCAGAATACCCTGCAGCCATCACAGCCGAGGGGAAGGCTGGATAAGAAAGGAGAAGTGCTGGGTTGAGTCAGAGAGCCTGCGCAGGGCAGCGCACCGAGGTCACAGCCGTGGACGTGAGCCAGAGAGTGGATGGGGACGTTGGTGCTGGAGCAGTCGTCCGTTTGCTTTTGTAACACTCTTGACTGAGAAATTTCGGTTTTATTTTTTTACGTAAAAGGGGAGGGGGTTTGTATCACTGTGAAGATGCTTTCCTGACTGTGTCTCCTGCCAAGGGGTCAGAGCCCTCCTCAGGCCCCCCGCCCCGAGCTGCCTGTCACAGCCCTGCGTGCCTGTGGGGGGACCGCATGGCTAGGCTCTGGGGCCAGGGCCCATCCTGTTCTCAGTCAGCGTTTGTTGAGACGGGGAATGAGTGAGCCGCAGGCGGCGAGGGAGGCGTCTGCCCCTACAGCCGTAGCTGCGGGCAGTGCCCCCTTTGGTGGCAAAGCCTCTGCACCAGCCAGGCCCAGGCCTCAGCCCCTTTCCTCGCTGCCCCCGCTCCTGGGGACATGCCACACAGTGGCTCACTGTAGTCTTCCCCCTTCCCGCTACTGGACCTTTAGACGTTGTCTCCAGATCTGCACCTCTTATAAATAAAACTGCAGTGGATGTCTCTGTGTGCACATCTCTTTCCTTTTGGTGAGAAACAACAAAGGTTGGGCCCCGTCTAAGCATTCTAATGTCCCCTGTCCCATTCTCTGAGTGGCCCTTTCTGACCACTTGTTTGTACAGACCACAGTCCAGGAAGGAAGCAGAAAGACTGTCCCTATCCACATTTCCTCAGTTGCAAACAGGGCTTGGGTGGGTAGTGACAGGAAAATGTTCTTTTTCTTGCTAACGTGGAGGAATCCGCAGAAGTTTGTGTTCAGCCACGTGCTGTTGGGCTTTGCCTGCATGGGCGAGGATTTCTCCCTAGGTGGGGGAGCAGCTTTGTTCCCAGCCCAGTTCTGTAGAAGTGAACATACTTGTGAATAAACTGGGCCCCCGGGGGCCTGCCTGGAGGGGCGCTGTCCAGTAAACACCAGGCCTCTGGTCATCTCAGGAGCTGTTAGCCAGCTTGTTGGAGCCATGGAGGGTTGTGGCCACAGGGACTGATGTGCAAAATGACCGAGTTGATTCTCCAGCCAGGTCCAGGGGCTGAGAGGAGGCCGTAGAGAAGGGGTTAGGAGCAGGCACCTGGGCTGGGTCACCTGAGTTTGCATCCCAGCTTTCTAGCTGTGGTCCCTCAAGCAACTTGTTGCCTCCCGAAGCTCTGTTTTCTCTACCCTACTTCATCGATTCTAAGATGCACACCTTTCCACCTTGTGACTTCTCTGAAATTGAGATGCATCTTTCAGTCAGTGGCGTCTCATAGTTGCTGTCAGCCAGCTGGTATTCGTGATGGAGTTGTGTGAAAACCCGTGGACACCTGCTGAGACCAAGATGGCGCCATATCTACGCATCTTAGATTTGATGAGCTGTGGTAAATAACGGGAGGTGTGCGTGAGCTAATCCTGGGGAAACACTTAGCACTGCTTCTGGTCCATCAGAAGGGGTCAGAAGGGGTCAGTAGGGGCTTCCTACCTACGTCCTTTTTGGAGGGTTTCAAGATGACCAGGACAGTGCCCCTGAGGAACTTGGAGCCTCTTGGGAAGATGAGCTGTACCTCCAAGGGAGAACAGGGCAGAATGATTTGGGTCATTTGTGGAAGACAGAAGTCTGCCTAGAGCAGAGAGGACTTTGCAGTGGAGTTGTATGTGAGGTGAATGTCAAAGGATGGTAGGATCTGAGCATGTGAGGGAGGAGGGGGTGGATTCCAGGAGAGAGCAGCACGCTTCATGCCTGGCAGTGTGCCTGCTGCCCTTCCTGCCTGTGCACAGCCCCTGCTGCTTTGCCCTGGGGGGTGTCTGGGCTTGGGCCATCTGCCTGCCTAGCCCATGGGCAGAGGACCTGGGCCATTGTGAGTTGTCCTGACCCCAGCTAGCAGCTGAGCTGGACGAGGGCCTGTGACCTCTGGGGCTCTGAGTTCTCTGAGGCATTTTGTTGGGCTGTGGTGACTGGTGGTAAAGCCAGGCTATGGAGGCAAGCCCTGGGCTCCTCCAGGTTTCTGCGAAACTTGGAGTTGATGCCCAGCATTCATTCAATCAGCTGCATTTAGGAGAAAGTTAAAAAAGATTTTACCCTCAACCAGTGTGGACAATGTCTGGAGTGAAGTAATGGGCCCAGACAAGCTGTAATAATAATACAACAGCATCAGGAGGCTTCAAAAGCAGCCCAAGTGAGTCAGAGCGTGCTGTCCACGGGCGGTGGCCCAGGGGAGGGTCAGTGGGATGTGTCCTGTGGGAAGGTGGGCATCGGTTGTCCTCGCCAGCCCTGGAGGAAACCCGAGCCTGCAAGAACGCCTGGCCTTCCGATGAGGGGTCTTGTGCTCCTGTGTCTGCAAAACTCTGCAGGGATGCTGGAGTGGCGGGTAGGGGGACTTGAACCATTTCCCCGTGAAGACGCTCTAGGAGCAAACACGTTTAAGGCTCTTGGTGGACATATTGCCAAACTGCTCTCCAAATGGGTGGGGCAGCTTGCACCCCAGTGCCTGCCTCTGCCAGTTAGGCCAAACAGCCTGACCTTTGCCAAAGTGAGAGGCCAAACTTGCCCTTCTTTGATGGCTCTCGAGGGTGAGCTTTTATCTTGTGTTAAGCCTGTTGGCCGATCTTTTGTGGAATGTCTGTTCATTCTTTGCAGTCTCCTAATGGGATTTCTAATTTTCTCCCCCCATTTTTTGTTATCTGTAAGAGCGTTTTATAGATTAAAGATACAAGCCTTTGACAAATGTTGTGAGCACTTTTTTCTCGTTTCGTTTAGGTTTCTCTTTTTACTTACAGAAGTTTAGCTTTTACGCAGTCACACCTCAATTTCTTCCTTTGGATTTAGGCTCAGAAAATCTCTCCCTACCGTGAGATGAGATAAGCAGTCATTTGTTCTTCTAGTTATTTTAAGATTTCAGTTTCAACATTTTCTTCTATAATCCACGTGGCTAGGTTTGGGGTCTGATTAGCCCCCAGCCATGCCAGTAGCCCGAGGGCCCAGCCCCATTTGTTGAATGGCTGCTCTCCCTGCCCCGCCTGCCCCACCCGCCTGCCCCTGGTCTCTCCAGGAATCATGTTTGTGCAAGAAGAGGCCCTGGCCAGCAGCCTGTCATCCACCGACAGTCTGACTCCTGAGGACCGGCCCATTGCGCGGGGATGCTCTGATTCCTTGGAGTCCATCCCTGCGGGACAGGTAACATCCTCCTCCTGCTTCTGGGGGTTGGTTTCCTCTGCGGCCAGCTCTTCTGCCTGAAGCTGTCTGGAAGTATGAGGTGGCCTGGCTGGAGTTGTAGCAGATGCTGCCAGTGCTTGGTGTGCTCTGCTTTGTGGTTAAGGGTCTGTTCAGTTAGCGTCTGTCGTCTGTCTCTTTCTTTGGACTGATGGGAATAGGCAGTTTTCTCTTACTGGACCCTGGGGGGCAAAGCCACATAACCCTTAGTGCATGTGAGCAGACTCCCTGGGGAAAGTTCAGAAGGCCCTGGTCAGGGGTGGCTTGTTTGGGCTCCGCACCCATCAGGAAGTTTCTCCCCCTGCTGTCTGGCACCCCTGCGCCATTTTGCCTGTTTCTGCACGTCACCCACCCTGGTAATCTGGGACACGCTGTGACTCTGTTCCTTCTTCCGTGGCTGCTCCTGAGGGTCCCTGAGCTGCTTCCTGTGTCTTGGAAAGAAAGAGGACGGCAGGTGTGGTGCGAGGGGCTCATTTGCTGTGTGCGTGGGGAGTGTGCTTGGTAGCTGGGCCTGCCTAGCCCTGTCTCTCTTCACCAACACAGTGTCACGTGGGGCAGTGGGCAGAGTCCTCGCTCTGTCCCAGCACTCCACTGCACTCTCCCTTCACCCTCCCCAGGGTCACAGCAGGAGGCTCCTGAGCCCTAGGTCTTCCCCGCTGCCCAGAGACCATTGGGAGGGCCTTGCCAGGCGCTGCACAGCCTCCGCTCACCATGTCCTCTGCTGGCCCGGTACCAAGTTGGTAGATGGTCCACATGGACCCTGTGGGATGGCACAGGGAACATTCAGATGCCAGACCTGGAGGCACAAGCTGAGCTTGCGGAGGGCGAGAGGCTTTGGCCCAGGGGTTGGGAGTGTGGGCTGGGGTCAGACCGACACGGTTGGGAATCTTAGCTCTGCTGTGCACTGGCAGGATGACTGAGTGAGTCTCTCTGCCTCTCTGAGCCCCAAGATCCACCCTAGGGTGGAGTGTGGGGATAGCAAGGAGCCTCCTGCTGGGCCACGAAGGAGTGCTCAGGGCCTGCCGCCCGGTGAATGCCAGGGCATGGCTGCGGCAGGTGGGGGCTGACCGCGTTTCCTTTCCTGGCAGGCACCTTCTGATGATTTAAGAGACGTGCCGGGAGCTGTTGGCGGTGCAAGGTAAGGAAGAGGCTATCATGGAAGGCATTCTGGGCCTTCTGCACATACTCTGTGGGCCAGTAGTAACCAAGATTTTCTTAAAAGTCTGTTTGCAGAAGTCCTATAGAACTATTTCTTCCTTTAAATAAATAAACACAGCTGAAATGGGCTCTGGTCTGTTTCCAAGTTCTAATCCCTAAACTTTGCATTGACACGTTGTCCTACGCTAGGGGTCAGCAGGTCAAAGCCAATTTAGTCCACTGCCTGTTTTGTACAGTCTGTGAGCTAAAAATGATTGTTCCATTCTTAAGGAGCTGTTTTTTTAAAAATAAACGATGTGGGTGGGGTAGCCCCCAAAGCCTCAAGTGTTTACTGTCTTTACGGAAGAGGTTCCCCAACCCATTCTACATACCCTTTTTCACCAGGGCCAGTAGAGGCCAAGAGGCGCTTGAATTTTTTTTAATTTTTATTGGAGTATAGTTGATTTACAATGTTGTGTTAGTTTCAGGTGTACAGCAAAGTGAATCAGTTATGCATATATCCACTCTTTAAGGTCTTTTCCCATATAGATCATTACAGAGTGTTGAGTAGAGTTCCCTGTGCTATACAGTAGGTCCTTATTATCTATTTTATATATAGTAGTATGTACATACGAATCACAATCTCCCATTTTATTCCTCCTCCAATTCCCCCCGGTAATCATAAGCTTGTTTTCTACATCTGTGACTCTATTTCTGTTTTGTAAATAAGTTTATTTGTATCACTTTTTTTAGATTCCACATATAAGCGATATCATATGATATTTGTTTTTGTCTAACTTCACTTAGTATGACAATTCCTAGGTCCATCCATGTTGCTGCAAATGACATTATTTCATTCTTTTTTATGGTTGAGTAGTATTCCATTGTATACATGTACCAGATCTTCTTTTTCCATTCACCTGTTGATGGACATTTAGGTTGCTTCCATGTCTTGGCTATTGTAAACAGTGCTGCAGTGAACATTGGGGTGCATGTAGCTTTTCGAATTACGGTTTTCTCCGGATATATGGCCAGGAGTGGGATTGCTGGATCATATGGTAGTTCTATGTTTAGTTTTTTAAGGAACCTCTATACCGTTCTCCATAATGGTTGTACTGATTTACATTCCCACCAACAGCGCAAGAGGGTTCCTTTTTCTCCACACCGTCTCCAGCATTTACTGTTTGTAGATTTTTTGATGTTGGCCATTCTGACCGGTGTGAGGTGAAACCTCACTGTAGTTTTGATTGGCATTTCTCTAATAATTAATGATGTTAAGCATCTTTTCGTGTGCTTTTTGGCCATCTGCATGTCTTCTTTGGAGAAATGTCTATTTAGATCTTCCACTCATTTTTTGACTGGGATGTTTGTTTTTTTGATATTGAGCTGCATGAACTGTTTGTATATTTTGGAGATTAATCCCTTGTTGGTCGCTTCGTTTGCAAATGCTTTCTTCCATTCTGTGGGTTTTTTCTTTCTTTTTTTTTTTTAACATCTTTATTGGAGTATAATTGCTTTACACTGGTGTGTTAGTTTCTGTAGGTTCTTATTAGTTATCTGTTTTATACATATTAGTGTATATACGTCAGTCTCAATCTCGCAGTTCATCCCACCACCACCACCCCCCCCCCGTTGCTTTCCCCCCTTGGTGTCCATACGTTTGTTCTCTACATCTGTGTCTCTATTTCTGCCCTGCAGACCGGTTCATCTGTACCATCTTTCTAGGTCCCACATATATGTATTAATATATGATATTTGTTTTTCTCTTTCTGACTTCACCCTGTAGGACAGTCTCTAGATCCATCTACGTCTCTACAAATGACCCAATTTCGTCCTTTTTTTGTGGCTGAGTAATTCTCCATTTTATATATGTGCCACATCTTCTTAATCCATTTGTCTATCTATGGGCATTTAGGTTGCTTTCATGACGTGGCTATTGTAAATAGTGCTGCAGTGAACATTGGGGTGCATGTGTCTTTTTGAATTATGGTTTTCTCTGGGTATATGCCCAATAGTGGGATTGCTGGGTTATACGGTAATTCTATTTTTAGTTTTTTAAGGAACCTCCATACTGTTCTGCATAGTGGCTGTATCAATTTACATTCCCACCAACAGTGCAAGAGGGTTCCCTTTTCTCCACGTGTGAGTTGTCTTTTCATTTTGTTTATGGTTTCCTTTGCTGTGCAAAACCTTTTAAGTTAAATTAGGTCCCATTTGTTTATTTTTGTTTTTATTTTCATTACTCTAGGAGGTGGATCAAAAAAGATATTGCTGTGATTTATGTCAGCGATATATGTATATACGTATACATATATTTATATACATATGGAATGTATGTATATACAATGTATACGTATGTATATTTATATACACACATACATATACAATATGTGTATATATATACATATATTTTAGTTTGTTTTTTTTAATTGAAGTATAGTTGATGTATAATATTATATGTTACAGGTATACAATATAGTGATTCAATTTTTAAAGGTTATAATCCAGTTATAGTTATTATAAAATATTGACTGTATTCCCTGTGTTGTACAATATATCCTTGTACCGTTTTTTATACATAATAGCTCATACTTCTTAATCCTGTACCCCTATCTGGCCCATCCTTCCTTCCCTCTCCCCATTGATAAACACTAGTTTTCTATATCTGTTTTGTTATAGTCACCAGTTTGTTTTATTTTTTAGATTCCACATAAAAGTGATATCATACAATATTTATGTTTGACTTATTTCACTTATCATAATACCCTCCAAGTCCATCCATGTTGTTTCAAATGGCAAAATTTCATTATTTTTATGGCTGAGTGGTATTCCATTGTACATATGTACCACATCTTCTTTATCCAGTCATCTGTTGATGGACACTTAGGTTGCTTCCATATCTTGGCAATTGTAAATAATGCTGCTATGAACATTGGGGCACATCTATCTTTTTGAATTAGTGTTTTGGTTTTTTGGGGGTATATACCCAGGAATGGAATTGCTGGGTCATATGGTAGTTCTATTTTTTTTTTGTTTTTTTTGGCGGTACGCGGGCCTCTCACTGTTGTGGCCTCTCCCGTTGCGGAGCACAGGCTCTGGACGCGCAGGCTCAGTGGCCATGGCTCACAGGCCCAGCTGCTCCGTGGCACATGGGACCTTCCCAGACCGGGGCACGAACCCACGTCCTCTGCATCGGCAGGCGGACTCTCAACCACTGCGCCACCGGGGAAGCCCTATTTTTAGTTTTTTGAGAAACCTCCATACTGTTTTCCGCAGTGGCTGCACTAAGTTATATTTCCACCAACAGTATATAAGAATTCCCTTTTCCCCACATCCTTGCCAACATTATTTGCATTCTTTTTGATGATAGCCATTCTGACACGTGTGAGGTGATAGCTCATTGTGGTTTTGGTGTGCATTTCCCTGATGATTAGTGATGTTCAGCATCTTTTCATGTGCCTGTTGAGTGCTGCCTATATTTTCCTCTAAGAGTTGTATAGTATTCGGCCTTACATTTAGGTCTTTAATCCATTTTGAGTTTATTTTTGTGTATGGTGTTAGGGAGGGTTCTAATTTCACTCTTTCACATGTAGCTGTCCAGTTTTCCCAGCACCACTTATTGAAGAGACTGTCTTCTCTCCATTGTATATTCTTGTCTCCTTTGTCATAGATTAGTTGACCACAGATGTGTGGGTTTATCTCTGGGCTTTCTCTCCTGTTCCATTGATCTATATTTCTGTTTTTAATGCCAGTACCAAACTGTTTTGATAACTGTAGCTTTGTAGTATAGTCTGAAGTCAGGGAGGCTGATGCCTCCAGCTCCGTTTTTCTTTCTCAAAATTGCTTTGGCTATTCAAAGCAATTTGTCTTTTGTGTTTCCATACAAATTGTAAAATTTTTTGTTGTAATTCTGTGAAAAATGCCATTAGTAATTTGATAGGGATCGCATTGAATCTGTAGATTGCTTTGGGTCATTTTGACAATATTGATTGTCATTTTGACAATATTGATTCTTCCAATCCAAGAACATAGTACATCTCTCCATCTGTTTGTGTCATCTTTGATTTCTTTCATCAGCATCTTACGGTTTTCTGAGTACAGGTCTTTTGCCTCCTTAGGTAGGTTTATTCCTAGGTATTTTATTCTTTTTGTTGCAATGGTAAATGAGAGTGTTCCCTTAATTTCTCTTTCTGATCTTTTGTTGTTAGTGTATAGGAATGCAAGAGATTTCTGTGTATTAATTTTGTATCCTGCAAATTCACTGATGAGCTCTAGTAGTTTTCTGGTAGTGTCTTTAGGATTCTCTGTGTATAGTATAATGTCATTTGCAAACAGTGACAGTTTTACTTCTTCTTTTCCAATTCGGATTCCTTTTATTTATTCTCTGATGCCGTGGCTAGAAATTCCAAAACTGTGTTGAATAAAAGTGGCAAGAGTGGACATCCTTGTCATGTTCCTGATCTTAGAGGAAATGCTTTCAGTTTTTCACCATTGAGAATGATATTGGCTGTGGGTTTGTCTTATATGGCCTTTATTATGTTGAGGTAGGTTCCCTCTGTGCCCGCTCTCTAGAGAGTTTTTATCATAAATGGGTGTTGGATTTTGTCAAAAGCTTTTTCTGCATCTATTGAGATGATCATATAATTTTTATTCTTCAGTTTGTTAATGTGGTGTATCACATCGACTGATTTGCATATATTGAAGAATCCTTTCATCCTGGGATAAATCCCACTTGATCATGGTGTATGATCCTTTTAAGGTGTTGTTGGATTCTGTTTGCTAGTATATATTTTTTAACATCTTTATTAGCGTATAATTGCTTTACAGTGGTGTGGTAGTTTCTGCTTTATAACAAAGTGAATCTGCTATACATATATCCCTATATCTCCTCCCTCTTGTGTCTCCCTCCCACTCTCCCTATCCCACCCCTCTAGGTGGTCACAAAGCACCGAGCTAATCTCCCTGTGCTATGCAGCTGCTTCCCACTAGCTATCTGTTTTACATTTGGTAGTGTATATATGTCCATGCCACTCTCTCACTTCCTCCCAGCTTACCCTTCCTCCTCCCTGTGTCCTCAAGTCCATTCTCTACATCTGCATCTTTATTCCTGTCCTTCCCCTAGGTTCTTCAGAACCTTTTTTTTTGTATTTAGATTCCATATATATGTTAGCGCATGGTATTTGTTTTTCTCTTTCTGACTTACTTCACTCTGTATGACAGACTCTAGTTCCATCCACCTCACTGGAGATAACTCAATTTCGTTTCTTTTTATGGTTCAGTAATATTCTGTTGTATATATGTGCCACATTTTCTTTATCATATTCCATTGTATATATGTGCCACGTCTTCTTTATCCATTCATCTGTCGATGGACACTTAGGTTGCTTCCATGTCCTGGCTATTGTAAATAAGCTGCAGTGAACATTGGGGTACATGACTCTTTTTGAATTATGGTTTTCTCAGGGTATATGCCCAGTAGTGGGATTGCTGGGTCGTATGGTAGTTCTATTTGTAGGTTTTTAAGGAACCTCCATACTGTTCTCCGTAGTAGCTGTATCAATTTACATTCTCACCAACAGTGCAAGAGTGTTCCCTTTTCTCCACACCCTCTCCAGCATTTATTGTGTGTATTGTGTGTAGATTTTTTGATGATGGTCATTCTGACTGGTGTGAGGTGATACCTCACTGTAGTTTTGATTTGCATTTCTCTAATGATTAGTGATGTTGAGCACCCTTTCATGTGTTTGTTGGCAATCTGTATATCTTCTTTGGAGAAATGTCTATTTAGGTCTTCTGCCCATTTTTGGATTGGGTTGTTTGTTTTTTTTGATAATGAGCTGCATGAGCTGCTTGTAAATTTTGGAGATTAATCCTTTGTCAGTTGCTTCATTTACAAATATTTTCTCCCATTCTGAGGGTCGTCTTTTTGTCTTGTTTATGTTTTCCTTTGCTGTGTAAAAGCTTTTGAGATTCATTAGGTCCCATTTGTTTATTTTTATTTCCATTTGTCTAGGAGGTGGGTCAAAAAGGATCTTGCTGTGATTTATGTCATAGAGTGTTCTGCCTGCGTTTTCCTATAAAAGTTTTATAGTGTCTGGTCTTACATTTAGGTCTTTAATCCATTTTGAATTTACTTTTGTGTATGGTGTTAGGGAGTGATCTAATCTCATTCTTTTACATGTACCTGTCCAGTTTTCCCAGCACCACTTATTGAAGAGGCTGTCTTTTCTCCATTGTATATTCTTGCCTCCTTTATCAAAAAAAAAGGTGACCATATGTGAGTGGGTTTATCTCTGGGCATTCTGTCCTGTTCCATTGATCTATATGTCTGTTTTTGTGCCGGTACAATACTGTCTTGATTACTGTAGCTTTGTAGTGTAGTCTGAAGTCGGGGAGCCTGATTCCTCCAGCTCCATTTTTCTTTCTCAAGATTGCTTTGGCTATTTGGGGTCTTTTGTGTTTCCATACAAATTGTGAAATTTTTTGTTCTAGTTCTGTGAAAAATGACATTGGTAGTTTGATAAGGATTGCATTGAATCTGTAGATTGCTTTGGGTAGTAGAGTCATTTTCACAGTGTTGATTCTTCCAATCCAAGAAGATGGTATATCTCTCCATCTGTTTGTGTCGCCTTTGATTTCTTTTATCAGTGTCTCATAGTTTTCTGCATGCAGGTCTTTTGTCTCCTTATGTAGGTTTATTCCTAGGTATTTTATTCTTTTTGTTGAAATCGTAAATGGGAGTGTTTCCTTAATTTCTCTTTCAGATTTTTTATCATTAATGTATAGGAATGCAAGAGATTTCTGTGCATTAATTTTGTATCCTGCTACTTTACCAAATTCATTGATTAGTTCTAGTAGTTTTCTCATAGGATTCTCTATGCATAGTATCATGTCATCTGCAAACAGTGACAGCTTTACTTCTTCTTTCCAATTTGGATTCCTTTTATTTCTTTTTCTTCTCTGATTGCTGTGGCTAAAACTTCCATAACTATGTTGAATAATAGTGGTGAGAGTGGACAACCTTGTCTTGTTCCTGATCTTAGAGGAAATGGTTTCAGTTTTTCACCATTAAGAACGATGTTGGCTGTGGGTTTGTCATATATGGCCTTTATTATGTTGAGGTAAGTTCCCTCTGTGCCTACTTTCTGGAGGGTTTTTATCATAAATGGGTGTTGAATTTTATCGAAAGCTTTTTCTGCATCTATTGAGATGATCATATGGTTTTTCTCCTTCAGTTTGTAAATATGATTTATCACATTGATTTGCATATATTGAAGAATCCTTGCATTCCTGGAATAAACCCCACTTGATCATGGTGTATGATCCTTTTAATGTGCTGTTGGATTCTGTTTGCTAGTATTTTGGTGAGAATTTTTGTGTCTGTGTTCATCAGTGATATTGGCCTGTAATTTTCTTTTTGTGTGGTATTTTTGTCTGGTTTTGGTATCAGGGTGACAGTGGCCTCACAGAATGAGCTTGGGAGTGTTCCTTCCTCAGCAACTTTTTGGAAGAGTTTGAGAAGGAGAGGTGTTAACTCTTCTCTAAATGTTTGATATAATTCACCTGTGAAGCCATCTGGTCCTGGACTTCTGTTTGTTGGAAGTTTTTTAATCACAGTTTCAATTTCAATACTTGTGATTGGTCTGTTCCTATTTTCTATTTCTTCCTGGTTCAGCCTTGGAAGGTTGTACCTTTCTAAGAATTTGTCCATTTCTTCCAGGTTGTCCATTTTACTGGTGTATAGTTGCTTGTAATAGTCTGTTATTATCCTTCGTACTTCTGTGGTGTCATTTGTTACTTACCCTTTTTCATGTCTAATTTTATTGATTTGAGCCCTCTCCCTTTTTTCCCTGATGAGTCTCTAGCTAAAGGTTTATCAGTTTTGTTTATCTTTTCAAAGAACCAGCTTTTAGTTTCATTGATCTTTTTTATTGTTTTCTTTGTCTCTATTTCATTTGTTTCTGCTCTGATCTTTATGATTTCTTCTACTCACTTTGGGTTTTGTTTGTTCTTCTTTCTCTAGTTCCTTTAGGTCTAAGGTTAGGTTGTTTATTTGAGATTTTTCTTGTTTCCTGAGGTAAGATTGTATGCTGTAAACTTCCCTCTTAGAACTGCCTTTGCTGCATCCCATAGGTTTTGGATCGTCATGTTTTCGTCATTTGTTTCTAGGTATTTTTTGATTTCCTCTTTGATTTCTTCAGTGATGCATTGGTCGTTTAGTAACATATTGTTTAGCCTCCATGTGTTTGTGTTTTTTATAATTTTTTTTCCCTGTAATTGATTTCTAATCTCATAGCATTGTGGTCGGAAAGGATGCTTGATATGATTTCAGTTTTCTTAAATTTACCAAGGCTTGGTTTGTTTCCCCAGATGTGATCTGTCCTGCAGAATGTTCAGTGTGCACTTGTGAAGAAAGTGTATTCTGCTGTTTTCGGATGGAATGCCCTATAAATTCAATTAAATCCATCTGGTCTGATGTATCATTTAAGGCTTGTGTTTCCCTGTTGATTTTCTGTCTGGATGATCTGTCCATTGGTGTAAGTGGGGTGTTAAAGTCCCCCACTGTTATTGTGTTACCGTCGATTTCCCCTTTTATGGCTGTTGGCATTTGCTTTATATATTGAGGTGCTCCTATGTTGGGTGCATATATATTTACAATTGTTATATCTTCTTCTTGGATTGATCCCTTGATCATTATATAGTGTCCTTTCTTATCTCTGATACAAGTATTGCTACTCCAGCTTTCTTTTGATTTCCATCGCATGGAATCTCTTTTTCCATCCCCTCACTTTCAGTCTATGTATGTCTCTTGGTCTGAAGTGGGTCTCTTGTAGACAGCATATATACTGGTCTTGTTTTTGTATCCATTCAGCCAGTCTGCATCTTTTGGTTGGAGCATTTAATCCATTTACATTTAAGGTAATTATCGATATGTTTGTTCCTATTGCCGTTTTTTAAATTGTTTTGGATTTGTTTTTGTTGGTCTTCTTTCTTCCCTTTTTCTTTTGTACTCTTCTCTTATGGTTTGATGACTATCTTTAGTGTTGTGTTTGGGTTGCTTTTTCTTTTTTGTGTGTGTATCTATTTTAGTGTTTTGGTTTGCAGTTCCCATGAGGTTTTGATGTAGCAGTCTGCATACAAGGTTGTTTTAAGTTGCTGGTCTCTTGATTTCAAATGCAGCTCCCATATTCTGCATTTGTAGTCTCCTCATGGTTGCTGGTTTTGACATCATATTTGTGTATGGGTGATTTCCTACTTAATTACTTTATGTTTGCATTTACCAGTGAGCTTTCCCATTTGTGATTTTCTTATTTCTAGTTGTGGCCTCTTTTTTTACCCCCCTGCCTAGAGAAGTTCCTTTAGCATTTGTTGTAACGCTAATTTGGTGATGCTGAATTCTCTTAGCTTTTGCTTGTCTGTAAAGCTTTTGATTTCTCCGTCAATCTGAATGAGAGCCTTGCTTGTTAGAGTATTTTTGGTTGTAGGTTTTTCCTTTTCATCACTTATACTCCAATAAAGATATTTAAAAGACACATATATATATATGTGTGTGTATATATATGTGTATATATATATATATATATATGTTTGTATATCTCGTGACACTCTCTTCTGGCCTTCAAGAGTTTCTGCTGAAAAATTAGCTGATGACCTTATAGGGATTCCCTTGTATGTTATTTGTTGCTTTTAATATTTTTTCTTTGTATTTAATTTTTGTCAGTTTGATTAATACGTGTCTCGGTGTGTTCCTCCTTGGGTTTATCCTGTATGGGACTCTGTGCTTTCTGGACTTGGGTGACTGTTTCCTTTCCCATGTTAGGGAAGTTTTCAGCTATAATCTCTTCAAATACTTTCTCAGGCCCTTTCCCTTTCTCTTCTTCTTCTGGGACCCCTATAATGTGAACGTTGGTGCATTTAATGTCCCAGAAATCTCTGAGACTGTCCTCATTTCTTTTCATTCTTTTTTCTTTATTCTGTTCTGTGGCAGTGATTTCCACCACTCTGTCTTCCAGCTCACTTATTCGTTCTTCTGCCTCAGTTATTCTGCTACTGATTCCTTATGGTGTGTTTTTCATTTCACTTACTGTGTTGTTCATCTCTGTTCTTTAAATCTTTTGTCTCTTTGTTAAACATTTCTTGTATGTTCTTGGTCTGTGCCTACATTCTTTTTCTGAGATTTTGAATCATCATTACTCTGAATTCTTTTTCAGGTAGATTACCTGTCTCTAAAGGAGCTTGAATTTAAATGTGAAGGTCCTAAGACCCCCAGCCCACTCCCCAAGCCTCTCACCTGTGAAGGCGACTGGGTGCCCCTGCAGGGGACTGTTGTCAAGTTAGTCCATACCCATGAGCACTCATTGCTCTTGGGGCTTGTGGCCAGCGTCTGAAGGACTGAGAAGTCTTCATGATGTGCGCAGGATTGTGTTGGATGCCTGTGGTCTGGACCCTGGAAGTGTGGTGGCCTCAGCCTTCCAGCACCTCGGCTCCCCACCAGGGTGCTTGCTAGGACCAGGCTCAGCTGTTTAGGAGGCTTGGGAGACCCATGGGTTGCTTCTTCAGGGCCAGGGGACAGCAGCAGGACTGGACATGGGAGGTGGGGGCATCCCAGCCCAGCATGTCACTGACCTGGCTTCTCCCCACACAGCCCAGAGCACGCGGAGCCAGAGGTCCAGGTGGTGCCAGGGTCCGGCCAGATCATCTTCCTGCCCTTCACCTGCATTGGCTACACCGCCACCAACCAGGACTTCATCCAGCGCCTGAGCACGCTCATCCGGCAGGCCATCGAGCGGCAGCTACCTGCTTGGATTGAGGCTGCCAACCAGCGGGAGGAAGGCCAGGGCGAGCAGGGCGAGGATGATGAGGAGGAGGAGGAGGATGTTACTGAGAACCGCTACTTTGAAATGGGGCCCCCGGATGTGGAGGAAGAGGAAGAGGGTGGGCCAGGAGAGGAAGAGGACGAAGAGGAAGAAGAAGAGGAGGAGGAGGAGGGCGAGGAGGAGCGCCTGGCTCTGGAGTGGGCCCTGGGCGCAGATGAGGACTTCCTGCTGGAGCACATCCGCATCCTCAAGGTGCTCTGGTGCTTCTTGATCCACGTGCAGGGCAGCATCCGCCAGTTTGCTGCCTGCCTCGTGCTCACAGACTTCGGCATCGCTGTCTTTGAGATCCCGCACCAGGAGTCGCGGGGCAGCAGCCAGCACATCCTCTCCTCCCTGCGCTTTGTGTTCTGCTTCCCGCACGGCGACCTCACCGAGTTTGGCTTCCTCATGCCGGAGCTGTGCCTGGTGCTCAAGGTGCGGCACAGCGAGAACACGCTCTTCATCATCTCAGACGCCGCCAACCTGCACGAGTTCCACGCTGACCTGCGCTCTTGCTTCGCCCCACAGCACATGGCCATGCTGTGCAGCCCCGTGCTCTATGGCAGCCACACCAGCCTGCAGGAGTTCCTGCGCCAGCTGCTCACCTTCTACAAGGTGGCGGGCGGCTGCCAGGAGCGCAGCCAGGGCTGCTTCCCTGTGTACCTGGTCTACAGTGACAAGCGCATGGTGCAGACAGCCGCCGGGGACTACTCGGGCAACATCGAGTGGGCCAGCTGCACGCTGTGCTCTGCCGTGCGGCGCTCCTGCTGTGCACCCTCCGAGGCTGTCAAGTCTGCTGCCATCCCCTACTGGCTGCTGCTCACACCCCAGCACCTCAACGTCATCAAGGCCGACTTCAACCCCATGCCCAATCGCGGCACCCACAACTGCCGCAACCGCAACAGCTTCAAGCTTAGCCGTGTGCCGCTCTCCACTGTGCTTCTGGACCCCACACGCAGCTGCACTCAGCCGAGGGGCGCCTTCGCAGATGGCCACGTGCTTGAGCTGCTTGTGGGCTACCGCTTTGTCACCGCCATCTTCGTGCTGCCCCATGAGAAGTTCCACTTCCTGCGCATCTACAACCAGCTGCGGGCCTCACTGCAGGACCTGAAGACTGTAGTCATCGCCAAGACCCCTGCAACCGGGGGCAGGCCTCAGAGCCCCCCTGTGGATGGCCAGGCTGCCGAGGACGGGGCCCGGTAAGACCGAGCATGGGCTTTTGGGGGCCAGGGGGCGGGAGGCCGGCTGAGACCAATCACTTCACCCAGATCTCCAGCACCCCTCAGCATTGCCTTTGGCTCCCTCGGGCTTGGGGCTTGGTGCTGGGCTGCTCCTTATCTCCCAAGGCTTCAGAAGAGGCCCAGGAAAGCTGTCCTTCCACAAAGCCAGGCTGGCCCAGTTCTCTGCCATTTAGAGTCCTGTGTGGCTGGGTCCCACCTTGCCTGGCCCTCTCCACTGGGTCCAAGCATGGCCTCTAGGCATCACCCACGCCTTCTCGCCTCCAGGCTCGCAGTTCCGTGGCTGGCTCTGTGAGCCAGGGGGCTGCTTCAGGCACCACCTGCCTCTGACCCCCAGCTCCAAGCCCGTACCCTTTGGTGAGCCACACACGCCTTCTCAGGAAGACCTGGGTTGCTCAGGGGCCCTCTCTGTGTGTAATTTTGTGAGTCCGTTCCAAAGGAAGCTGTTGGCTGAGAGCAGCAAGGTTTGAGTGTGTGAGCTGGGTGGTCACTTTGTGCAAAGCTCCTTTTCTTCTGGGGGGAGAGTGAAGTGCAGAGAGGGGAGGAGTTGGCAGCCCTGTCCTCTTCTTTTTTTTTTTTTAATTTATTTTTGGCTGCATTGGGTCTTCGTTGCTGCATGCGGGCTTTTTCTAGTTGTGGTGAGTGGGGGCTACTCTTCACTGTGGTGCGCAGGTTTCTCATTGTGGTGGCTTCTCTTGTTGCAGAGCACAGGCTCTAGGCGCGTGGGCTTCAGTAGTTGCGGCACGCAGGCTCAGTAGTTGTGGCTCGTGGGCTCTAGAGTGCAGGCTCAGTAGTTGTGGTGCACAGGCTTAGTTGCTCTGCGGCATGTGGGATCTTCCCAGACCAGGGCTCGAACCCGTGTCCCCTGCATTGGCAGGTGGATTCTTAACCACTGCTCCACCAGGAAAGCCCAGCCCTGTCTTCTTCTTCCTTACTCTCCTTCCCCTGCTCCTGCCCCCGAGCCTGGCTTCTCTCAGGGCCGCCTGGGATTGGCATATAATGGCTTGTGTGGGGCCATGGTCACACCCACAGGTTCACCCCTGCCTGGGGCTCAAGAGGCACCCTGTGCCCTTCAGGGTGCCCCTTTCTCCTATTACTGCTCCCAACTTCATGTATGCTGGGGCTTCCCTACCTGGGCAAGAAAGCCCTTTGTTTTTTGGCCTTCCTGTCCCATGAGACACGGTGTAGCTCACTTTCTCTTCCACCCTGGTGGACAGTGGAGACCCTGCCCTCACCCCAACATCTCACGCCTTCTCTGTCCAACCCAGCCCCTCAACTGATGCTCCCAAAGGTCATCCAGCATCTTCCTGGCTGAATCAGGGACCCCGTCTTATGCCCAGCTCAAGTTCCATGCTCTCCATAGAGACCCTTGATGCCTCCAGGTACTGGAGAGCCCCTTATGCCAGAGGCGGCCTTGCGTGGCCATCTCTCCGTCTCCCTGCCCCTATGATGAGGCTTCAGATGGTGACACTTTGTCTCAGTTTCCCTGCCACCCTCAAGCCTGGCTGGACCCTGCCCACAGTAGGGACTGCATGCAGAAAGCAGGCGCTCTGCTTCATCCCAGCAGATGCATCTCTGCTCCAAGACAGCAGGAGGGCAGCCCAGAGGGCTTGGGGACATTTGGCCCAGTGCAAGATCAGGGCCCCAGGGATCTCTTTCAACAGCTGGACTGTCCAGTTGAGAGGATGCCATCCAGGACTCCCCACCAGCATGAGCTTGGGCATGTAGGCTGGTGGCAGGGAGCTCCAGACTTCTGTGAGGGTTCTTTCTGAGCTTGTTTGATCTCATGCTTGGAACAGACCAGAGAAAACCCAGTGTGGCCACATGCAGTGGTGGCCGAGTGGGGTGAGATCCCGGGCTACCTGAGGAGGCCTCGAAGGCAAACTGAGGAGCGGTTTGAGTATTTGGTTCTCAACTCCATGTTCCCCAAGGTCCCAGCCCTGGGCACCTTGGTCTGTGCTCTGGACTCTGTAGTGGCATTTCTGACACCTTTACCACCTTCTCAAAATGATTTTTCAGCCCATGAGCCACATCTGTCTTTCTCAGCCCTGCCCTATCTTCCCATCTCCCCCCGAAGAGAAAGGGCCCCGGCACTTTCTCTCTGCTCTTTGGTCTTCCCATAAGGAGCCAAGATGAAATCCCCAGATGACCCCAGAGGTGGTGTGTGGTACATGCGTTTCCCTCACACTGAGGTTACACGTGGGATGTGAATCTGTATTTGGGACTCATGTGTTAATATGGTTTTTCTTGGGGGATTGGGAGATGCAGCAATGAGCAGCATCTCCAGGAGGTCCCGGCAGAGGCTCCAGCTCCAGCCCCAGCCCCAGCCCCAGTGGAGGTCCCAGCTCTAACCCCAGCAAAGACCCCAGCTCTGGCAGAGCCCTCAGTGCCAGCTTTGGTCCCAGCGGAGGCCCCAGCCTCAGCAGAGACCCCTTTGGAGGCCTCAGTGGGGGCCTCAGCCCCGGCAGCAGAGGCCCCGGCACAAGTGGAGGCCCCCGCCCAGTACCCAAGTGAGCACTTGATCCGGTCCACGTCGGAGGAGAATCAGATCCCTTCGCACCTGCCCGCCTGCCCGTCGCTCCGGCACATCGCCAGCCTGCAGGGGAGCGCCATCGTCGAGTTCTTCCACAGCAGCGTTGCCGAGGTAGGGCCAGCGCACCTGTGGAGGAAGGCGGCACTGTCGTCCTGGGGCCCCAGCAGGCTCATCTTGGGGTTAGCCTCAGGTTCCCAGACTTACGTGTGCTGGCTTTTCCCCCAGCTTCAGCTGTTCACAGCTTTGAGGGCCTGAGTAGGGAGAACCTGGGGTGCCCTTCCCTGGCCAGTTGTTCCCTCCATCACCGCCTCCTCCTGTGGCCATTCCTAGCCTCGGGCCCCGGGCAGACCCCACGGCACACCGTCTCCCATCCCTCACCACCTCTCTGCTTCGGAGTTTATAAATACGTTGACGAGACACAGTAGAGGTCCCATGCCTCCCCATCCAAGGCTGTGGGCCCATCCCTGGGACGGCAGGTCACTGGGTAGTGGGGCTGGCGGAGGCCACCCTCCGCAGAGGCCTGGAGGAGGAGCTGTGTGCCCCGGCCGCCCTGCTCTCCTGCAGGCCCCAACCCGGCCCCTCTGTGTCCAGGTGGAAAACGAGGAGCTGCGGCACCTCCTGTGGTCGTCGGTGGTGTTCTACCAGACCCCGGGGCTAGAGGTGACCGCCTGCGTGCTGCTCTCCACCAAGGCCGTGTACTTTGTGCTGCACGATGGCCTCCGCCGCTACTTCTCGGAGCCGCTGCAGGGTGGGCACTGGGGCCTGAGGGGATGGGCGGGGTTCTGTCTCTAGAGCCCCTGTGCCACGTCAGGCAGCAGCGATTTGGCTGCACTGGGCCAAGAATCTCTTTTCTGAGGAAGGGGGGTGATGACAGCACTTTCCTCCTGGAGCTGTCACATGGGATGCGAGGCCAGGCGTGAAAGCGCCCAGTAAGGCCCTGTGAGTGCCCGGGACCCAGGCGTGCTGGGGGGGTGTTGGGCAGCCTCTGCCCCTTGGGGCCTTGGTGGGTGCCTTAGCCAGTGCCCTGTCCTAGGGCTCCTGGTGTCTCCAGCGTACCAGGCAAGGCTCAGACTGTAAAACACGTTTCCCCGAGGCCATGTGTGCTCAGAGGTGGCGGGGGCTCCTTGCCAGGCCTCAGTGGGCCAGGCCATCAAGGGGGCCCGTTCCTGCTCCACGCAGCTGCACACCTGTGAACCTTGTGCTCACCCAGCACGCCCACCACCATGTTCGCGCCCTTTCTGTCTGCCACAGATTTCTGGCATCAGAAAAACGCCGACTACAACAACAGTCCCTTCCACATCTCTCAGTGCTTTGTTTTAAAACTCAGCGACCTGCATGTAGTCAACGTTGGACTCTTTGACCAGTATTTCCGGCTGACGGGTGAGTGGCCACTGTGCTTTTGTCCTATTTTGGGTGAAGGCCAGTGTCACCAGTGGGCTTCCACCTTCATATGTGGGTGCATTATCGCAGGCAGAGTTTATCTGCTCAAAAGCCAGTTCACCGGAGCGGGAGGAAGCAGCTTCAGGAACTGCTGAGAGGGCAGAACTCACCCCTCAGGACTTGGAGCGAGAGGCTGGGGACAGAGGCGGCAAAGTGCTGGGTGGGCGGGCAGAGTGGGCCCTGGGCTCACGGGCAGGATGTTTCTGACTCATACTTCCTGAAGAGAGAAAGCTAAGCTCTTTCCCTAATGCCTCTGTATCCCCTTCCAGAAAAATGTTACAGCCCTTCCGGCCTGAGAAATGGCCATCTCCCCAGGCCCCGTGATGCTTCCTCAAGTGGGTCCTCCTGACCCTGGCTCTGTGGTCCTCAGGTCCAGGCTAACCTGCTAGAGACTAGAGACGGCTCCAGGGGTGGGGATGGGGCTGGGGGGAGTAGCAGCCTGCAACCGTGCCCGGCCCCTTCTCCCGCAGGCTCCTCTCCGGCGCAGGTGGTTACATGCTTGACACGGGACAGCTACCTGACACACTGCTTCCTCCAGCACCTCATGGCCGTGCTCTCCTTGCTGGAACGCACACCCTCACCTGAGCCTGTCGACAAAGACTTCTACTCTGAGTTTGGAAACAAGACCACAGGTATCCCCACCCAGCTCGGGTCTCCTCGCCAACCCCAAGGGCTGCAGCAGGCCCCGGAACAACCTCTCTGTGCCGCAGCACCCTCTCTGCTTCTAGCTCTCTCTCTCTCTCTCTCTCTCTCTCTCTCTCTCTCTCTCTCTCTCTCTCTCTCTCTCTCTCTCTTTCTCTCTCTTTCTCTCTCTCTCTCTCTCTCTCTGTCTCTCTCTTTTTCTGCTTAGTCAGCTAGGGTTTTCCATGGCTTTTCCATGGCAGAGTCTCTGGCCCGGCAAATCCACAACCGTTCAGCATCTCAGTGTCTGCTCTTCTCTGAGCTGCTGGCCTGAGGGTCTCTGCCTGAGGGTGGGGGCTTGGAGTGCTCTCTCCCACTTCTGACAGACACGTGACTCATGCTGCCGTCTCTGGGTGGCTTGGGGCTGCTGGTGAACCACCACAGGCCAGTTCCAGGCTGCAGCCCCGGTGGCGTCTCTCTCTGCAGGGAAGATGGAGAACTATGAGCTGATCCACTCAAGCCGTGTCAAGTTCACCTACCCCAGTGAGGAGGAGGTTGGGGACCTGACATTCACTGTGGCCCAGAAGGTGGCTGACCCAGAGAAGGCGCCATCCCTCAGCATCCTGCTGTATGTGCAGGCCTTCCAGGTGGGCACACCACTATCTGGGCGCTGCAGGGGCATGTTGCGCCCCAAAACGCTCCTGCTCACCAGCGCCGAGATCTTCCTCCTGGACGAGGACTTCGTCCACTACCCGCTGCCCGAGTTTGCCAAAGAGCCGCCACAGAGGGACCGGTACCGGCTGGACGACGGCCGCCGCATCCGGGACCTGGACCGCGTGCTCATGGGCTACCAGACATACCCACAGGCCCTCACCCTGGTCTTTGACGACGTGCAGGGCCACGACCTCATGGGCAGCGTCACCCTGGACCACTTTGGGGAGGTGCCAGGTGGCCCAGCTAGAGGCGGCCAGGGCCGTGAGGTCCAGTGGCAGGTGTTTGTCCCCAGCGCTGAGAGCCGAGAGAAGCTCATCTCGCTGTTGGCCCGCCAGTGGGAGGCCCTTTGTGGCCGGGAGCTGCCCGTGGAGCTCACTGGCTAGCCCGGGTAGTAGCTGGCCCTTGCCACCCGCCGTGTCTGGCCTGGTGTCCACTCAGGGCCGGGAAGCAGGCTTTCTTTGCTTTTTTAAAATGTTTTCTCTTCTCTTTCGGTACCTTTGGTTGATTGTCCTCCCAGAGAATGTGAACATGTGTGTTCAGTTGGTTCTCAGCCTCCCGCGGATCTGCTGCCTGCCCCTGGTGCCGCGTGGCCAGGCACACCAGTTTCGTGTCTTCTTTCGTGGGACCGTTGTTAACATATGGCGCCGTGGGTCTGGTTTACTCTTTTACGCGTCCTTTCCCGAGATGTTAAGTTCAGTCTTGTTGCTGTTGCTGTCATTGTGGGCACTTGCTGCTAATTATGAAGCTGGCAGAGAAATGCACATTGAAAGCTCCCGCTCCATGCAGTTTTCCAAAGGGGAGGCCTCTCCCGGTCCAGACAAGTGGGAGAGCCCCATGGGGGCAGGAGTCCCCCAGGCCTTGGGGCTGAGAGGGCTGGGAGCAGGGGACCTAGAGCTGCCAGCACCAAGTGTGATTCCTGTTGCCTATTTTCTCTATTTCAGTAAAGCCAAGTTTGACACAGTCTGGGTCTTTTATTTCAAGGGCCACTGGGGTCCCAGCAGGGCATTGGTTCAGGGCGTGGTTGGCCTGAGGGGGAGAGGGTGCCTAGAGATGCAAGAAGGTCTTGGGGTAAAGGAAGAGGGGAGGAGCCTGTGAAGGGCAAAGGGAGCTGCTCTCCCAGGGCCAGATGCTGGATGGGTGTCTGTGGAGCCTGGGACAGGGGAGGTGTGAGGGCATCTTTGGACAGGGCCGTGCTGGGCTGTGGCTAAACCAGGAGCCTCAGGGCAAATGAGAGGAATGAAGCTCCTCAGGTGCCCCTGGCACACCGGCTGGTGCCCTGCCAGCCCTCAGGTCAGGACTGTCACACCCGACCTGTTGTGAGGGTTAGGCCTGGCGTCTGGGACGGCTTACTCTGTGGGGTCTAGGGGTCTCACCAGCATGGCCTGCAGAGGAGGTGGCCCCAGCGGTGGATAGTGGGGAGGAGGGCTCTGTGCCATCCGTGTCTGGGTTCATGTCCTGAGAGATGATTGCTTCAGGGAGCTCTGCTGAGGTAGGACGTGGGATTTCTTTGGGAGCCAGCCCCTGTGCCCAGTCCCTCCTCAACCCATTTCTACCCCATAGCAGGGCCCCTGAGGCCCACTTACTTTCGCTCATCCTGGCCAGTCAGGAGCCTTCGGCCCTAAGGCTGCAGGACCGTTTTGGTCCAGCAGTATTGGGGATGGGGGAGGGGCCAGCCGGGTTCCCAGGCCTGCTTCTCCTCATTTTTCCCTTCGTGCCAGCAGAGTGGGGATCCGTGCCTGGAGGACCCATCACCATCAGGAAGGCTGTGGTGGATGGGAGGAGCCACCAAGGGGAGGGGAGGGTCTCTGCATTCACCTCCCCCCAGCCAAATCTCAAAGACCAGCCCCATGGCCCCTCAGCTGATGGGGGAGGGACTGCCCCCAACCAGACCTTTATCAAAAGCCCGTACAGATGGGCCACCTGCCTGTCTCCATCGGTTATGTCATACATAAATGGGGATTTATAGACCAGAGGCAGGGTCCACCATGCATAGGCCTTACCACCTAGACTGCTGTTCCCAGGTCCCACAGCCCAACAGTTAGCAGCCGACCCCAGCCTGGGTCCGTGAGGACAGGACCTAATGGGGGGAGTCCATGCAATGTAGTGGGGGGAAGGGCGCCCCACAGGCAGCAGACCTGGGGTTGGATCTTCACACTGGTTAGCTGAGTGATCTTAGACAAATTCCCTAGCCCCTTTGAGCGTCCGTTTCCCCACCAGTAACAGGATAATAAAAGTGCCTGCATTCATTCAGCCCACAAATCTGAAGTGAGCATCCACGCGTGAACCAGCCCGGCCCCTTCCCTGCTCTCCCATAGCTGGCATTCCAGTGGGGGACAGAAAATAAACTAGTGTCAGCTGGTGGCCAGTGCTACGAGGAGGTGAAGGCGGGAGACCTTTGACCTGAGGCTGAACCTTGTGGTGAGTCCTGTGAGGATCTGGGGTAACGGCAGCACCCAGGGAGCTCGCTCTGTGGTTATGGAGTAGAAAAGCCTGTGGTGGAACAGAGTTGGGGGTGTGGAGAGCAGGCAGCCGGGTCAGAGAGGCTGGCCTGCTGTGGACAGGGATGCGGGGCACAGGGGGCAAGCCTCAGGGCTGAGTGGAGAATGGATTGGGAAGGGAGGGCTACTGGCAGCAGGGAGGCCTCTCTGGGCGAGAAGGGTGGCGCAGGGACACATGGGGGATGGGGATCCTGGGCAGTGGAGGCCGAGCAGGGCAGGTGCGGGGGAGCAGCCTGATGACTGTCCACTTAGCAGGGAGTCGGAGGCCTGCACGTGCCCTCAGCAGCTGGAAAGGTAGAGGCAGACGAACCTGATTCAGAGGCTGCCCTCTCCCCCAGGCACCAGAACCCCCCAGAGCTTCTGAATGAAACATGCTGGGCTTGCAGGTACTTGGGGTTGGGGAGTTGTTTGCATCTGCTCCTGAGTGTGCTTCACAACCTCTGAAACACCCCAGGCTTGTGGCTAATGGTGGGCTTGGAGGCTGACGCCAGGAGGAGGGTCCCGGGCCAGGAAGCCCCAAGCTGGGCCCAGGCGTCCATGCAGGGGTCAGTGGCCAGCACCTTCCCTTCCGCCTGCAGGCTGCTGATACGCAGGAGGAAATCCTGGCGGGTTCCTGTGGGGGTGAGCTGGCGGGGCCTCCCGGCTGCTTTTAAAGCGCCCGCCCTCCCTGTCCTGCCTGCCCGCCCTGTGCCTGCCTCCTAGAGCTCATTCTCCGCGCCGGCTGCCCCAGTTCTGTCCTGGACAGCGTGCCCGCCAGCCACCACCAGCCATGGCAGGGCCCCGGGACCACCTCCTGCTCTGCCTGCTGGTCCTCTGCCTGGCAGGCTTCAGCTTCATCGGGGGGCAGAAGGTGAGTGTGAGCCGGTCGTGGGGGGCATGACATCCAGGCCCTCCCAGCCAGTAGTAGGAACAGGGAGGGAGCGCTCATGGATCAGGCACGGGGCTGGGGACACAGGGCAGCTGGTTCTTGTCTGACCTTCTCTGAGCTGGACAGAGGGCTGGGCTCTTGTGCCCACCTCCCCAGGCTGAGGTCTGTGTCTCGCTGCTTGGGGTGGCAGGGATGTGTCAGCCTGCCCCTCTGTGTCCGGCTAGCCAGCGGGGGGGTGTGGGCAGCCGTCCCAGGTCTCCCCAGCCTGAGGGTAGGGCATACAGAGCCGGGCCCATCCCCCTGCCCGGACTGAGGCCCGGTGTCTCTGTGGCCCTGGCTTGGGGATGGGAGATGTGATCACCCCCAACCCTCGCAGGGCTGACAAACTGAGAGGCTCACGTGGACCATGTGTAGGCGTGCTGGGTGTGTGTGCATGTGTGTGTGCCCAGAGGCAGAATGAGGTCTACTCACCCCCAGTCCCTCTGGGCAAACAGTAGCCAACAATAATGCCCTCAAGCCTAAGAGCTGGTGTTCAAGTGCACAGCCCTGGGCACACCCAGCATCATCCCCTCAAGCCATCCCAGCCCCTGAGCAGTGGGCCCTGTTATTCTCCGCTTGAGGAAGCCAAAACCCAAGGATGATAGAGACAGGTTGGTCCAACTCCAGAGCCACGCTCCAGACCGCCATCTGCGGTTCCCCATCTGGCCATGAGGGAGGAGCCGATGGTCCCAGTGTGTGGCTGTCAGGTCCACATGCACACGCCCCCTTTGGGATGCCTGTCTGCAGATCCACCCAAGCCCTATAGTAGGGACATTTTCCCAACTGGAGTTTCTGTGAGAGCCTCCCACCCTAGGCCTGAAGACAGTCACCTGGCTGGGGCCTGCCTCCAGGTGAAGGACCCTCTCCTGTGAGGCCAAGTTCTCTTGGGGCAGCTGCTACTGTCCCCAAATCACTAACAGGCAGACTGAGGTCCCGAGAGGAAAAGGACTTGCCCAGGATCCCACTGCCAGGCAGAGCCAGGACAGGGACCCAGGCCCTGTGCTACCCTGGGGCTTGCTCTCATCGGCCTTGTGGTCTGGTGAGGGGCCTCACCAGCTTCAGGGCCAAGTCAGGGTTGGGAACGGGCAGATCTGAGGTTGAAAAAGTGACAGTGATGGTGGAAGAGCCAAGGGTTTCAGGCTGTGCTGAGCCCTGCAGGTGGTTCCTGCTCCCTCCCTGCCTCGGTTTCCCCATGTGTACAATGCAAGGGAATTTCGAAGGCCACCTCCTTATGTTCTTGTGACAGGGGTCTATGAGAGGCCTCAGCCTGGGAGTTTTTCCTTGTCACAGACCACCTCTAAGTCTGCCTTCTGGGGCTGGGGCTCAGACCTCCTGGGCCAGGGAAGAGGGCCCTGGGGGTTCTTGTCAGGGACGCAGCGACGCTGGCCTTTCACTCACCCTCAGTCCCTCAGCACTACCGGCACCTTGTGTAGCACGAGATCCACTGTAAACATTAGGAAACCGAGGCTCTAAGGGGAAGGGATGACTTCTGGGTCACATAGCTAGTGAGGAGCAGAACTCAAACACAGGAAGATTCAGGCAGTAGAGGCAGAGAAGGCTTCCTGGAGGAGGGGGCTTAGCACCTGGCTATTCAAGTCTTTCACAAGTGCCTCCTCTGCTAGGTGTATGCTGGTGCAGGTGAAGCCTGTGGTCTCAAGCTGGGGTTTGAAGGGAGAGGAGCATTGATCTTGGGCAGGGGGAAGTAGTTTGGGAGGTCCCTTCCCATCTGAGGGAGTTTGGGTTCTGGGCCCTGGACCCCAGCTTGAGGGAACTTCTTCCACCTTCTCACAACAGGCTAACACCTCGTGTCTCCTCAACTTCCCCAGCAGTGTCTCTATGGGATGCAAACATTGCAAAATCAGTTCTGGATTAGGACAGGGAGGGGAGCAGCACCCGCCTGGCTCAGACGGGTCCCGAGGTGCCCTAGGGAAGAAGGGAATCTGATTCAGCACTCGGCTGGAATCCAGCCTCACTCCACCCAACGGGACCAGTGGCGAGATTGTCGGCTGGGGCTGATGCTCCTTCCACGCCACCAGGCAGAGGGGGCCTGCATGCCCACTTCCGGTGAGGTCCCAGAGAGAAGTGTGACTTGTCCGCTGGTTTATCCATCCATCACACAGTTACAGATGCAACAGCTTGTGAATGAGTGTCCACCCCACCACCAGCCACAAGGCTCCAGCTTCCTCCCGTGCTTGTGACTCACCCCCCACTTGACAGGACCTCCCCCTCTGCCCAAGAGTGAGGACAGTGCTCTCTCACTGCCCCTGAGCCCTTATCCAGGGCTGCTCTGAGAACTGGTCCCTGGGCCATTGCGCTGATGCTGGCAGCTGTGTCTGGCTGGCCAGGTGGCCCTCAGGGGAGCCCACCACCTGCAGAGCCTTTGCCCTGAGCCAGCAGCTGCCTGGCCCTGAAATTACCCAACTTCCTAGTCGCTCCCTGGCTCAGCAAAGACCGAGCCTCAGGCTGGGGAATGAGACCACAACATCCAGCCCCACAGCTCGGGCTGAGGCCGCCCGCAGCAACTTCCCTCTTTGCAGACCACAGAGGCAGGAGCGGAAAAGGCCAAATCACAGCAGCTGGGAGAGGCCCTGGGACCTTCATGTACACCAGAAAGTATTGAGGCACTATTTCTCCTTTTCTCTGGCTTTGAGAGCCACACATCTGTGATGTGTTCTAGGAAAGAGATGTTCTGGGTTTACTCCCTTTTGGAGCACATTGTGTTCAGCACTTTTTTTTTTTAACATCTTTATTGGGGTATAATTGCTTTACAATGGTGTGTTAGTTTCTGCTTTATAACAAAGTGAATCAGTTATACATTTCAGCACTCTTTAAGATGAGAACTTCTCAGCTTCTCCAGGCCATGCCCCAAGCCCCTGAAAGCTCTCCTCATCAAAATGCACTTTGCTGTGGTCTTTTCTCCCACTGACAACCAAGAGTTTAGCTTCCATTCCTCCAGGGCCAGTGCTGTAGGTTATTGGGACTTTGTTGCCATAATGGTAGCCCCACTGATGGTGGACTTGGGGGAGCTGTGACAGGCCAGCGAGTGGACTGCAGGCCTAGGGCTTTCTTGGCTCTCAGGTGACCATCTCTTCTCCTGCCCCCACCTCTGTTCTCCATGCAGCAGCCAGAGGGCCCATTTAAAACATAAACGAGTCCTGGGTCTGCTCCGGACTCCACCTCCCCTCACTGGCCTGGCCTGGCCCCAGCCCCTCTCCAGCCTCCTCTCTGCCTGTCTCTGCCTCATCACACATGGCCGTTTGCTTCTTCCCACTTCGTGACTTTTGCCTCTCCTGTCCCCTCTGCTAGGAGCAGTGACCCTGACCAATTTTCATGCATCCTTCAGGTCCCAACTCAATTGTCACCTCCCCAGGAAGCCACCTGGGCCTCCAGCCTGGGTCTTCTCAGTTCTCTCACTCCCAGCACTGCCCATCCAGTGATGGGCAGTGGACCCCTGGGTCCCGGCTGGCGTGTGGGGCTGTGGGCCAGGCCTGGACCAGGGCTCAGGGAATGTGACTGCTTGGCCCAAACTCAGACCCCCTCCCACACGCCTGCTCACACGGGCTGGCCTCGGGCATGGGGCTGGCTGCTGGGTCTCTGACCGCAGGGCACCAGAGAGGGCCCTGGGCTGGCCGAGGGGGTCATTTGGGAGTGAGGTGGGGACGTGCTCAGAGCAGAGTGACAACTGGAGGGCCAGCCCCATGGCGCATGGCTGAAGCTCTCATCCTGCCTGTGCCCAGGGGATGGAGGATGGCGTCAACTGTGTTCTCCTCCCCAACAGTGTCAGCCTGTCATTTAGTGTTTATGTTTAAATGAAAGGAGTGAATGAGCACTAGCTTGAGAGTCTAGGTTAAAGTTCCTGGGTGGCTACAGGCGAGGGCCACCCTGATGGGGTTCAGTTTCCTCCTTTGACTCACCCAGGGTGGAACAAGAGGGCCAGATGCTCTGTGTCAGAAGGCAGAGACTCTGAGGCTTCTGGGTGTGCCTCCAGGCCCCCGGGCAGAGGTGTATGGCTGTGGACATAGAGACACACTGTGGCAGGGACAGCCTGTGACAGGCCGGTTTCCCCCAGACTCAGGGCCTTCCCTGTTCTCACTGCCTCCCCAATGAACAGATGGGAAACCAGGACCTGGAGAGGGGTGCTAGGCCTCGCTGCGATCAAGGGTCAGGGCTGTGTGCAGGGTTCAGGTCCCTCACTCCAAACCCTCCCCATGCCCAGGTACAGTCCAGACGCTGCGACATGAAGACCAGGTTTGTCACTCACATACCCTGCACCCCGTGCCCTGCCATCAAGAAGCGGGTGTGTCCCTCGGGCTGGCTTCGGGAGTTCCCGGAGAAGATCTCACAGGACTGCCGGTGCGGACCCCCACTCCACCCTTGCTTGCTTCCAGGGGTATCCTGTGGGATGGCAGGGGACCAGGAGGGCCTGGCAGGCCTGGGGATTGAGGGCAGGGACTCATTCATCCACATGTCTGTTGGCCCCTCCATTGGGACAGAGATAAGCAGGGAGGAAGGAGTAAGAATGAAGGGCAAGTGCTGTTTATTGAGCATCTACTATGGACCAGGCCCTGTGTTCAGCTCAGGGCCAGGCGGGAAGGGGTCGGGGGACCAAGAGTAACAGAACCCAGTGTGGGGAGGCTGGGCTGGAGGCTGCTGGGGGAGCCCCTCCCATCACCCTGCCCATCCTTGGTCCCCAGATACGAGGTCCAGCTGGGGGACTCTTTGTTGTCTGTGAGCGGCTGCAGCGTGGAGTGCTCGAAGGACGTGGTGCAGAAGGCCTGCTGCCCTGGCTACTGGGGGTCCCAGTGCTATGGTATGGGGGAGGGTCCCAGCCTTGCTCCTCATGCCTCAACCCACCTGCCTTCCCCTTCCACTGGCTCATTTAATGGACAGCTGGGCCTCTTGGCTCTGGCTGCCCCAGGGGAGGGACCAAGTCTGGGGCTGCCCAGAGCTGCTGGGGTCAGGTAAATTGAGAGTTCTTGGGGCAGAGCTGAGTTCTGTGTGGCGGGGGGGTCCACAGAGTGCCCTGGGGGTGCTGAGACCCCATGTAACAGCCACGGGACCTGCCTGGATGGCATAGACAGGAACGGGACCTGCGTGTGCCAGGTAAGGGCCTGGTGGGGCTGGGGTGGGGGCAGTGGAGGGGCTGCACTGACTTGGTGCCTCCCTCTGCCAGGAAAACTTCAGTGGCTCAGCGTGCCAGGAGTGTAGAGACCCCAACCGCTTCGGCCCTGACTGCCAGTCAGGTGAGTGCTGGCCAGGCAGGGGGCGGGGCCGATGTCCACTTGGGGGCCAGTGGGGACCTGGTCCCTACAGCCAGCCCCTACCAGACTCCCTCCCAGCTGCTCAGCCTCACACATCCCTTCTAGGAACATGAGCTTTGCTTTATCACACCTCTAGCCCCTGCCCATGCTGTTCTTGAAGGCCTCCTCCAGGAAGCCTTCCTTGAACCTCCTAGCTAGCACAGGTGCCTGCCCTGGGCTCCCACCACCCCTCTGGTCCTGCACCACAATTCTGTATTTTTGAGGTTGTGCCTGCTGGAGCTGAGTTCTGGAGATGCAGAGGGCAGGGACTCGACGTCCCTGTGTGCCCCTGGCTGAGGCTGGGGTCCCACCTGTCCATGTGTATCCCTCCCAGTCTGCAGCTGTGTGCATGGCGTGTGCCGCCATGGGCCACTCGGGGATGGAAGCTGCCTGTGCTTTGCTGGATTCACTGGACCCCACTGTGACCAAGGTGAGCAGCTGCTGGGGTAGCCAGTCTTTAGTGGCCAGAGCAGGAAAGGCTGACTGGGTGAAGGATGGGGCCTGAGCCTCAGCAGGACCTCTGCCTGCCGCCTCTCTCAGGGGAGGGGGTGTCATCTGAAACCTTCACTGCCCAGAGGCCCAGAGAGGATGGGGCCCTGGCCAGGGTCACACAGCAAATTTGACATAGCATCTTCACTCCTGTGTTCCTTCCCAACCTGGGACTTTGAGCTGCTGTGATAACTCTCCTTTCTCCACTCAGAGCTCCCGGTCTGCCAGGCCCTGAACTGTCCTCAGAACTCCCAGTGCTCTGCAGAGACCCCTACCTGCAGCTGCCTGCCTGGCCACACCCAGCAGGGCGGCGAATGCCTAGGTAAGTCTGGGATCTAGAGGCTAGGAGCCCCAGCTCAGGGTGAGCATCCTTTTAAACCAGCAAGTACGATCTGGCCTTTTACAGGGAGGGAGAACTCTCCCTGAGGGAGGGAAATAGGGCCTGTCCCCAAGGTCTAGATCAGCCTGTTCACCCCATCCCTGGGCCAGCCTGGATAGAGGCTGTGGAGGAGATGGGCCTCCTGGGTGCTCGTCTCACTTGGGCTCTTTCCACTGCCCCGGCAGCCCCTGACCCCTGCCAGCCGTCACCCTGCTCCCCAGTTGCCCAGTGCTCCGTGAGCCCCAGGGGGCAGGCACAGTGTCGCTGCCCTGAAAACTACCATGGGGACGGAACGGTGTGTCTGCCCCAGGACCCATGCACCACCAACAACGGCGGCTGCCCCAGCAACTCCACCTTATGTCTGTACAAGAGGCCAGGCCAGGTGAGCTGGGGCCCTGGGCTGGGCCTGCCCTGCGGTCCCCCAGCTCGCATGGGCTGTGGGACAATCGCGGGCCTCCTAGGAGCCTAAGCTGCCCCATTTGTTAAATGGGAAGAGCATGACAACCCGCTTCTGGGCCGGTGGCTGTGAGGACCCAGCAGAGCTCTGTGGGTGTGGCAGATGCCACGGTTCTCACGGATGTGGTGTCGTCCTCCCTCCCCTCCGGGTGGGCCAGGCTTCCTGCTCATGTAAGCCAGGCCTGGTCAGCACCAACCGCAATGCCTCCGCGGGCTGCTTTGCCTACTGCTTCCCCTACTCCTGTGACCGGTCAGCCACCTGCCAGGTGACCCCTGATGGAAAGACCAGGTGAGCACAGGCGCCTTGGGCTGGGCACCAGGGCCAGAGCAGAGAGGGTGGGCTTGGCAGGGGCAAGTTTGTGCCCGTGTGCACCTCAAGGGCTCTGTGGGGTTGGTGGGTGAGGGCCAGGAGGGGGACCTGGCCACGCCCCCGCCCTGACCAGTTCTACCCATGCCCCCAGCTGTGTGTGCAAGGACGGCGAGGTGGGAGATGGGCGTGCCTGCTACGGACACCTACTCCACGAGGTGCAGAAGGCCAGCCAGACGAGCATGACGTTACTGCGGCTGAGAGTCGCCTTTGCCATGCTGGGTGTGTGACCCCCGTCACTCGCCTGAGACCCCGCCCCTTGCACCCAGCATCCTTGGCAGACTCTCCAGAGATGCCTTATTTCTCTGCCCAAGAGCTGTGGAAGCAGAGAATGGACTGTGGTGGGGTGCATGATGGAGGTGGGAGCTACCCCCCCAGATCCTGATGTCCCCATTTACCCTAGATCTAGACCCAACGCCGCCCCCACCCCCCAACCTCAACTCTCCAAAACCCAGGACTGATGGCTGAGGGCCTCCCAGACCCATTCTGATACACCCTCTCCTGCCCCCAGACCAGGGCTGCCGGGAGATCCTCAGCACATCGGGCCCATTCACCGTGCTGGCACCGTCCATATCCTCTAGGACCATGAACGTGAGCCCCTGCCTATTGAGGAGTGGGCCTCCTCCCTGGACCCTGCCCTAGGCTTCAGGGCCCTGAGAGTGTCCCCAGTGCACACTCTAGGGGTCTGAGGCCTGGGAGGCCTCCTGTCCCCTCCATTGCTTGGGCAACGGTCCCTGAAGAGGACTGCCTGCCCTGCCCTGGGCCCACTCGGCACCCCTGTCCCCTTGTGCCCACAGGCATCCCTTGCCCAGCAGCTCTGCAGACAGCACATCATCGCAGGGCAGCACATGCTGGAGGAGTCAGGAACCCAGCCTACACGCAGGTGGTGGACACTGGCTGGACAGGAGATCACGGTCACTTTCGGCCGCTTCAGGGTAAGCAGGGACCTCAGCCCGGGGACCAGAGGAGTCATAGGTGGGAAACAGCCCGGGAAAAGGTGTGGAGGTGGGATAGAGCCTCAGGACAAGGAGTGGGTGTTTGGAGTCTGAGCCAGAGGTCTCATGTCTCAGCAGAAATACACCTACAAGTACAAAGACCAGCCCCAGCAGACATTCACCATCCACAAGGCCAACTACCCAGCAGCCAATGGCATCTTCCACGTGGTCACTGCCCTGCGGTGGCAGCCCCCACCAGAGCTCCCGGAGGACCCCAAGGTAAGCTAGTGCCTTCCCCTCCCACCGCCCTGTGCCCCTGCGTGGCCTCTGACCCGCACTGAGTTCGGAGAGGGGGGCGGGGCAGTTCTGGGCAGGGCTGGAGCAGAGCTCCTTCCCCTCTGGGGCCCTCATGCTCATCCCTTCCTACAGAGGACAATCGGCCAGATCCTTGCCTCCACTGAGGCCTTCACCCGGTTTGAAACCATCCTGGAGGTGAGTCTGGGCAAAAGGTCCTCGCCCATCTGATCTTTTGTCCCAGGACCCCTCACTACCCAGAATCTGCCCCACAGTGATCTGGGCTTCTGGAGTAGGACGGGCCTTTGCCCACACCCCGATCCTGGAACCTGCCCATCAGAATCCTGAGGCTCTGTGGTAGCATGAACCCATTGCCAATGTCACCCACTTACTTTTGGTGGGTGTTCCCTGCAGACCAAGGGCAGCAGGGCCCAGGCAGGATTTAGAGGTAAGGGTTGGCCACAGAACCCCCTGAGACTCCTTCTCACCGCCACAGAACTGTGGGCTGCCCTCCTTCCTGGATGGCCCTGGGCCCTTTACAGTCTTTGCCCCCAGCAATGAGGCAGTGGATGGCTTGCGGGACGGCCGCCTGGTCTACCTCTTCACAGCGGTAAGCTTGTCGGGGAGAAGGGGCCAGGGATACAGGCTCAGAGCCTCTAGCATCCAAGCCCTCTCTTTCCTGCCAGGGTCTCTCCAAACTGCAGGAGCTGGTGAGGTACCATGTCTATAGCCACGGCCAGGTGAGAGGTCCTCTGGGAGAGTGGCTGGCTTACACCTGCCAGTGGGCTGTCAGAGGGTTTGTCTGCAGATTCCGGTCTTCCGGGGGGCCCCTTCTCCCCTCCCCGCCCATCTGGACTCTACAGGACAGAGGAGAGCCTGGGGACCAAGGTGGTAGCTGCGAGTCACCTGGGCAGGACTGGGTGTGGCCCCAAGGTGTGGCTAGTGCCTGGCCTAAGGCCACTCTCTTCTCCACCCCAGCTGACTGTTGAGAAGCTCATCTCCAAGGGCCGGGTCCTCACCATGGCAAATCAGGTCCTGGCTGTGAATATCTCGGAGGAGGTGAGCTCCATGAGCACCAGGGATGGACCGGTGGAGGGGCTGGTGATGACCAGCCAGGTGTCGAGCCTCTTTCGGACCCGGCTTCGTGCTCTGAGCCCTGCGGTGGGCATGCCCTGGTGGAGGGTCATATGGGAGCAGGCACAGATCAAATCCCTCTCCTGGGGCCCAACAAGCTGGGAGGGCTCCAAAGAGGAGGAGAGTGAGCACATGGGCAGGGGGAGGGGCTCCACGTGACAGAAACCATGTGGGTCAGGGTGCAGAGGCTGGAGCGGTTCTGCCAGAGCAAGAGATGTTGCCAGGGAGCGGGTGAAGAGGTGGCTGACAGGCTGGGCTTCTGACAGTGTGCTGAGTGCAGGGGAGGGGACTGGGCCAAGGGTGCATGCTGGGCTCCGCCACAGGGGCGCATCCTGCTGGGACCTGAGGGGGTACCCCTACGGAGAGTGGACGTGCTGGCTGCCAACGGCGTCATCCACATGCTGGAAGGCATCCTGCTGCCCCCGACCATCCTGCCCATCCTGCCCAAGCTTTGCAACGAAGAGCGGCACAAGGTCGTGGCGGTAAGCGCACGGGACCCCAGCGCTGCTTGGGTCGGGGTCATCTTCCAAGGGAGAGGTACCGTTTTCTAGGTCACCTCAAATGAATGGGTGGCTTTGGGGCTCGGGCGCAGGCCCCAGTTTTCACCTGGACACCCCACACCCAGCCCTCAGCAGTCCTCCTGATGGTCCCTTTGCCGTCACTCACGCATCTACAGCCCTATTCCCAGCCTCCCTGCCCAAATCTGTGATGCTCTCACACTGAGCTCTCCCGCCGCGGGGCCTTTGCCCTTGCTCTTCCCTCTGCCTGGAACACCATCCTCTGGCCCTCCTGTGGTGACTCTTTCTCATACCTCAGGCCTTGGCTGAGTGCCTCTTTCTTAGGGTTTGCTAAATAAATAAACCATGACTAACCCTTCTCCCTTCCTCCCCCTACCCTGCCCAGGGCTCCTGTGTGGACTGCCAAGCCCTGAACACCAGCATGTGCCCCCCCAACAGCGTGAAGCTGGTGAGCATCCCTTGGCCCAGCTCTCAGGGCTGACTCCTGACTGCCCCGTGAGGTTTCTGCCCTGGGTCAGGGTGGGGAAGTGGGGCTGGGAGGCTCAGCTGGACCTGGAGGCTCAGCCCCACTGACAGGGGAGGTGCCGGGCCCAGGGGGCCAAGGTCCCTTGACCAGGGCTGCCTGGTGAAGGGGGCCGGCCCAAAACCCCTGCCTGCTGACCAGCCTGGCACGGCCCACCCAGGACATCTCCCCTGAGGAGTGTGTCTACATCCATGACCCTACTGGGCTGAACGTCCTGAAGAAGGGCTGCGCCCACTACTGCAATCAGACCATCCTGGTGAGCCTGGGCATGGGGCACTTGCTCCCTAGGGATCTGGGGCACTTGCTTCTCCTCTGGAGCCCCCAGGCTGGGGCTGGGTGGTCTGCCATCCTCAGAGAGCTGTGCTGCATCCTAATGGTGGAAAAGGTGTCGCAGAGGGGCCTCGCCCACCCCCTTGCTCTAGACATGGCACCAGGGAGCAGAAGCAACCTGGGCCAGGGGTCGACGTGGCTCCTGATGGACCCTCAGATGTGTTCTCTCTTACAGAAACCTGGCTGCTGCAAAGGGTTTTTTGGGCCTGACTGTGTGCAGTGTCCTGGGGGCTTCTCCAACCCCTGCTATGGCAAAGGCAACGTGAGTCCCCTCCTGCCCTGGAGTGAGGGGTGGGGGAGATAGGGGCTCCTTTCTGAGTTGGCCGGTGACTGGCTGTGTGTCTGAGCAAAGCCTGCCTCTCTCTGGTATTGGGTTCTTCACATCGAGGCAGTGGAAGTTGGACCAAATTATGTTTATTTTAATTAGAATCAATTAATTAGATTGTTACATCTATTTTCATAAGGGCTATTTGTCAGTAGTTTTTTGTGTGTGTTGTATTTTTGCCATTTTGTAATATCACGATTGCTTTAGCACCTGGCTGTGGAGGAGCACAGGAGTTATGTGTTTCTAGGTTAAGCAGAAGTCACCCATGAAGCTTCCAGGGCCAGGTGCCTTTTAGGGGCTAGTTCTTTGGCAGCATCAGTGAGTTGGAAGGTCTCTTCCAGCAGGAGGTCTTCTAGGGGGAGCAGGAGCTCACAGCCTGTGGAGAGAAGGGATGTTAGGGAAGAGAATGTGGATAATCCCCTCCCCGTGACTGCTCTTGCCTCCTGCCCACCCCCAGTGCAGTGATGGGGTCCAGGGCAGTGGGGCCTGCCTCTGCTTCCCAGACTACAAGGGCATCGCCTGCCACATCTGCTCCAACCCAAACAAGCATGGAGACCAGTGCCGGCAAGGTGGGTGATCCTGGCCTAGGCCACCTGCCAGGGAGAAAAAGGGTCGCTTGGAAGTGGGGCTGGGGACTCCCAAGAAGGGAAATAGAACCTCAGGAAGAAGGGTTCAGTCCAGAGGTTATGGAGAAGGTTTTGGAAACACAAGAGTAGATGTCTCTTTTACCCATGCCTGGAAGAGAGCCACAGTTTAACCTACAGCATGCAGGATTTAGGTCAGACATACAGAAGAACTTTCCGATGGTGGTGTTGGGAGCAGGGCAGCTAGAATAGGGTGACTGAAAGCAATGAATGCCCCCCTCTCATTTCTTCCTCCCTCCCGAGTCTGGGATGACCTGATTTTGACCCTGCAGTCAAATCTATTCTGGCTGCCCCATTCCCAGCATTGCCCAACTGCATCCTGGCTCCCAGCCAGCCCTGCCTCAGCCTCAGTTTCCCTGCTCCATCTCCTCCCTGCAGACTGCGGCTGTGTCCACGGTCTATGTGACAACCGTCCGGGCAGTGGGGGGGTGTGCCAGCGTGGCACATGTGCCCCGGGCTTCAGTGGCCGCTTCTGCAACGAGTCCACAGGGATCTGTGGGCCCACAGAACAGGCCCAGCAGTGCCACCCGCATGCCCGCTGCGTTAACCAGGGGGATGTTGCCAGGTGAGGACGTGCGCTTCCTCTCTGCTGCGTCTGTGACTGCACTTGTCAGTTTGCTCACAGCTTTCAGAGGCTTACTGGAGGCTCCTCATTCACCATCTCCCACCCCCAGGTGTCTCTGTCTCGATGGCTTTGAGGGTGACGGCTTCTCCTGCACACCCAGCAACCCCTGCTCTCGCCCAGACCGTGGCGGATGCTCGGAGAATGTGAGTCTGGCCCTTTCCTTGAAGTCCTGACCCACGGGCTCGAGGTGGGACTCCCTTGCCCTCAGCCTGCCACCCTGCAGCCCTGAGTCATTTATCCGCGGCTCTCACAGGCTGAGTGTGTCCCTGGGGCCCCAGGCACCCACCACTGCACGTGCCACAAGGGCTGGAGTGGGGACGGTCGTGTCTGCGTGGCCATCGACGAGTGTGAGCTGGATGTACGAGGTGGCTGCCATGCTGACGCCCTCTGCAGCTATGTGGGACCCGGGCAGGTGAGGCTTGGCCGGCCTCGAGAGAGCAGGGTGGGGGTCTCCATCCTGGGGGGCTCTTCCCGCTAGCCCATCTGACTCTAGCAGTGTCTAAGAACTCAAGCTCAGGGTCTCTAACCTCAGACACAAATGAGAATCCAGTTCTGAAATGTTGAGTTGTACAATCTGGAAGCAGTGGACGGGTGCTGGAAGCAATGCGAAGGTTGCAGTAGTTTTAAAGGAAGGCGTGTTCGAGTGCCGGGCTAAGGCAGCATTGTTTCCAAGTCAGAAGACTGTGGCTCCTGTGTCTCAGGGATGAGGACTCTCATAACTGAGAATCAATGAGTCCTCTGCTCTTACGGGCCACTGGGGCCATTGCCTTCTGATAGTTAGCTCATTCACCCACTCACTGGTTTCCCACATGTCACCAGGCACTTGTTACATGCTAGTTGCTGTTCTAGATTTAGGAATTCAGTATTGAGCAAAGCAAGAAGAGACAGCTGCCCAAAGAGAGTGACATCCCCAAATTTTTAGACTCATGGAAATCCAGCTCTTGGAATTTTGGAGTCTCAGACTCCAGTCACAGGATCTCAGAATCTGGAATCTTCCACGTGAAGCACGTCAGGCCTGGTGAGCCCGAGGACTGGCTGGCGTTGAAGAATCTAATATGCAAGTTGGGAGGCCAGGCCTGGCTGCTTCAGGGTCAGCCTCTGTGTGGCCCAGGCTTTGCAGGGATCCGTGGGGCTCCCTGACTCCTGCCCCATGACTGTCTGGACCACCAGCCGTGGGACCTCAGCAGTGACACTCAGATGGGCCTGAGAGCTGGAGCTGCGAACTCCATCAGGAGCTTTAAAGTTCAGAACTGAGGGTGGAATAAGCAGTTGCAGATGCCCCCATCGTGCAAAGAAGGGCAACTGAGATCTGGAGAGTCTTACTAGTCACTCACCTGAGGTGTGGACAAGCCCAAGGACACTGGCATTTAGCGGGAAGGATCAGAGCAGCCAAGCAGAGTGGCGGGGTTGGAGGGGGATCCGAGCGGCCATCCCTGGGGCTGGTCTTGGTAAAACCTGCCCACTCATCACACACTGCAGACATCAACAGCCTGGCTGGGCCCAGGCCTGAGAGCAAAGAGGCCCCGAGGCTCCTGGATGCCCCCCTGCCAATGCCATCACTTCCTCAGATTCTTCCTGAGAGCCAGTCTCCCCTCAGGGCCTCAACCTCTGCATCTAGAACATGGACCTCCAAGGGTGGGGCTGGGAAAAGCTCCTCTGGGGTCTGAGCAGACCACCCCAGGGGAGTGCCCATCGGGAGCTGAGCTGAGCTGTGGAGGAGGAAAGGGTTTCATGCTTCTGGTGAGATGAGGCTCTCTGCTCCCCAACCTCTCCAGAGCCAGTGCACCTGCAAGCTGGGATTCGCGGGGGACGGCTACGTGTGCAGTCCCATTGACCCCTGCCGGGCAGGCAACGGTGGCTGCCATGATCTGGTGAGGGGGTGAGAGGGCTCCAGGCCCAGGGGAGGCTTCAGGGGTAGGCCTTGGCCGCAGCAGTGTCCCTGTCTCTGGTCAGGATTGGGATCTTTCTCAACCTGAAATCCAAACCCTGTCACCTGCTTGCCCACCTGAAAGCTCACCTACTTTCACCCTCCTTATAAAGATCCCAGCCCCTGCCCTCACCACCCTTGTCCCGTGCTCCCAGCGCCACACCTTCGGCCTGGCTAGCTCCTCCTGCCCTCAGCTCAGGCCTCGCCTGGAGGTCCGGGGCCTCCCCGATGCTCCCACAGCCCTGGACTTCCCTGACCCATCTGCCAGGATGGGTTGGGGTAGCTCACATCACATGCTCACTGGCTTGGAGAGCAGGGCCGGGCACACCAAAGGAGCAGCTTGAATACAGACTGGATAGAGGGAGAGACAGATGGTAGGGATGGGTAGCTGGACAGGAGGACAGCAGGAGGATGGGCCAGAGTGAGCGGAGAGATGGAGGGTGGGTGCTGTCCAGCTTGCCCTATGGGTGCTGAGTGGAGGCCATGTCTCTCTGCCCTCCAACCCCAGGCCACCTGCCGGGCAGTGGGAGGAGGTCAGCGGGTCTGCACATGCCCCCCTGGCTACGGGGGTGATGGCTTCAGCTGCTACGGAGACATCTTCCAGGTGAGTGGTTTCCTGTGCTTGGGGAGGAGTCCTCTTGTGTAATCCGGGGGTGGGGCCGCACTCAGGGTCATGGAGGGAGGGAGCTCAAGTCTATCCCTAGACTGGTGACTTCAGCTTTTTCCCTCCCCTCAGGAGCTGGAGGCAAATGCCCACTTCTCCATCTTCTACCAGTGGATCAAGGTAGGATCGGATGGAATGCTGGGCTTGGGGACTCAGATCCAGGAGGCCACATAACAGCTCTAAGAGCTGGAGGTGGGGGGCAGGCCTGGAGGCTGGGGGAAGTGATCTCAGGTGGTGGCTGCCTGCATCACTCCCCCTGTCCCCCCCCACACCATGTGCACAGGGGGCCGGCATCACTCTTCCTGCTGACAGCCGAGTCACAGCCCTGGTGCCCTCGGAGTCTGCCATCCGTAGGCTGAGCCCTGAGGACCAGGCCTTCTGGCTGCAGCCGAGGATGCTACCGCAACTGGTCAGGTGGGCTGCCACGGCTGGGCTCCGGGAGGGGGCTTTTGGGTGAGACCCAGCCCCTCCGCAGAGGTCCTCAACCTGGCATGTGTCCACACTTCGGGGTGGAGCCCGGTTCCAGGGGTCTCTGTAGGTTACACTAACCCGGTTCCATGGCCCCCCTGAACTGTGCCCTCTCAGGGCCCATTTTCTCCAGGGCGCCGTGTCTGAGGAGGAGCTGGCCCGGCTGGACGGGCAGAGTATAGCCACCCTGAGCCCCACCGCACGCTGGGAGATTCACAACATCAGTGGGGTACGTGGTGAACTTTGGGCAGAAGAGGGGACCATACAGGGAAGGGGGGCCTCGAGTGGCTATAGGCTTCCCAGCCCAGGGTCCCCGGCGATGCGATTGGGTCCCCTTGCCCGGCCCAGGGCTGAGCTCAGAGGATGTGCTCAGAACACATTTGCTGCTGGGTGGTGTCTTTGGGCCAGAGTGACTGCCCTGCCAGGGCTTGTCTGTTCATCTTTGTCTGCATGTGCACACCTGGCCCCCTCATGTATGGGCCCTGGTGAGGGTCTGTGTGCCCATCTGGTAGGTCCTGAGTCTGAGGGTGTCCAGGCCAGGTTGGGTGCCTTGTGCCCAGCAGCCTCTCTGTTGGTGCTACACGCACTCTTAAGTGTCTACCTGTGTCTCCCTGAGCTCTGCCTGCTGCCTTCCAGAGGGTCTGGGTGCAGAATGCCAGCGTGGACGTGGCTGACCTCCTTGCCACCAATGGTGTCCTACATGTCGTCGGTCAGGTATGGCTGGAGGGGTGTGTGTGCAGGGAACCTTCTAGTCATGCCAAGAGGCAAGGATGTACTGACCAGCTCCCATGCTCTGTGCCAGGTCTTACTGCCTCCGAGAGGGGATGTGCTGGGGGGGCAGGGGTTGCTGCAGCAGCTGGACTCAGTGCCTGCCTTCCGCCTCTTCCGGGAGCTGCTGCAGGTAAGGGCGGCAGGAGTGGGGAGTCCTGGATGGGGGCACCCTCCCCCAGGGTCAGGATTGAGGGCAAGAAGGCCCACCCCTGATGCCTGCACCCGCCCCTAGCGCCACAGGCTAGTACCCCAGATTGAGGCTGCCACCGCCTACACCATCTTCGTGCCAACCAACCACTCTCTGGAGGCCCAGGCCAACAGCAGCGGCCTGGTAAGATCACCGGGACAGGGGCCACTGAGGGGGGTGGGTGAGCCTCCCATCCCACGACAAGGACACAGCGGGCGGGACGCACCGTCCTGGGCACTCTGGAGTCCTGGAGCCCCTGAGCCTCTCCTTCCCCCTCCAGGACTTGGACGTAGTGCGACACCATGTGATCCTGGGGGAGGCGCTTTCCACAGAGGCCCTGCGCAGGGGCGGACACCGCAACTCCCTCCTGGGCCCCACGCACTGGCTTGTCTTCTACAACCATAGCGGCCAGGTTGGTGGTGGGGTGGGGGAGCACAGGAGGCCCTGCCCCGGGCACCCTGCTCTTGAACACCCCTTTTCTTTGGAGTTCCCCCACCTGGGCACCTCAGCCTCTGGTCCAGAGACTTCCCATCCTGGGAGACCCCCAGTCCACAGAGATACCCCAGCCCTGGAGCGCCTCCGTGGCCTGCAGCCCCTGAGGGGAGGGTGGGGATGGGGTGGGGGGTGTTCAGCCTCCTGCCCTAACCCCCAGCCCGAGGTGAACCATGTGCCGCTGGAAGGCCCTGTGCTGGAGGCCCCTGGCCGCTCACTGTTTGGCCTGTCCGGGGTCCTGACGGTGGGCTCAAGCCGCTGCCTGCACAGCCACGCAGAGGCCCTGCGGGTAAGAGGCTGGGGCCTGGGGAGCGCAGAGGGGCGGTCAAGAGCCGGAGGCTCTGGCTGGCCTGGCCGGCGGGAGGGACACTTGGTCAGGGGTGGGAGAGCTGTTAGCCCGCCCCAGAGGAGGGAAGGTGGGTTTGGAGCCCCCGCCTCGGGACTGCCTGACACTCTGCCCTCCTTCCCTTCAGGAGAAATGTGTAAATTGCACCCGGAAATTCCGCTGCACTCAAGGCTACCAGCTGGAGGTGAGGCAGGGCCCAGCACATTCCGTCCCTGCTTCACCTGCTCTCACTGTGCCCAAGGTGTCCGAGCTCCCCGGGCCCAGCTCTGCTCACCCAGGCATGGGAACCTGGAGCAGCGTGGGCCGCTTGGCTCTCCTGCCAGCGGCCAGGAGGCCTGGGTCCAGGTCTGCCCAGAGGAGGCCTCACTCAGACTGGCAACCTGAGGCCAGTGACCCTCGGGCTGCCAGTCCTGCCTACCTTCTCCTCCTCAGGTCTATCTGTCGTGGTCCTTCCTTGACCCTTTTGCTATCCTGCTTACCTGTCTCACCCACTGACACCTGTAATCTGTCTCCCCATTCACTGCCTTGCCCCTACCTAAGCCACTGCCTGAGTCCTCCTGCCTGTCCCTATTTCCAGGACACCCCCAAGAAGAGCTGTGTCTACCGGTCTGGCTACTCCTTCTCCCGGGGCTGTTCTTACACGTGTGCCAAGAAGATCCAGGTTTGCCCTGAAGCAACCCCCAGCCCCAAGCCTTTGACCAGAGAGGAGGAGATGGGAGTGGGGGCCCAGGGCAGGAGCTGGGATTAGGCTTCAAAGGCAGAGGCAGGGCTAGGACTATGACGAAGCCAGGGAAGCAAAGGCCTGGCGGAAGGGGGAGAGAGGTCTGAGGTCAGAGGGGCCAGTGTTTGTCTCTGTAGCTGTGCCTCCAGGGAGTGGGGATGGGGAGAGAGAGAAAGAGGCTCAGCCTAGAACTGACACCAGCAACCAAGCCCTGGGGGCAGCAATGGGGCGAGCTCTGCCCCTCTCCGTGGAGTCCGTTTCCTCACCCCTGCCATGGAGAGGCTTGTAGAAGGCAGTCTCCATTTCTCTGGGTCTGACTTGCTTTGTTCTGTGGCTCTGTGGCCCCAAGATGCCCTTCCCCCGACCCCCGCCGTTTCCCTGCCCCCTGACGTCTGTCCTGGCCTGTGCCGGGCCTCTCCTTGTGCCCCCTCCCACAGGTGCCTGACTGCTGCCCTGGCTTCTTCGGCACACTGTGTGAGCCGTGCCCGGGGGGTCTGGGTGGTGTGTGCTCGGGCCACGGGCAGTGTCAGGACAGGCTCCTGGGCAGTGGGGAGTGCCGCTGCCACGAGGGCTTCCACGGAACGGCCTGTGAGATGTGTGAGCTGGGCCGCTACGGGCCCAACTGCACTGGAGGTGAGGCCCCGGGGGCGGGCAGGAATGGTGGGAAAGGCGGCCAAGGACAGCGGTCATGGAGACGCCGCAGCAGGGACAGAACAGGCACTGGGTAACTTCTGTCCTGCCTCGTTCCGCTCCCAGTGTGTGACTGTGCCCACGGGCTGTGCCAGGAGGGGCTCCGAGGGGACGGAAGCTGTGTCTGTAACGTGGGTTGGCAGGGCCTCCGCTGTGACCAGAGTGAGGAGTGGCCCCAAGGGGGAGAGGCGGGTGACTCCTGGGGAGGCGGTTCCTGGGTCAGCATGATCAGAACCATCCTCCTACCCCCCAGAAATCACTGGCCCTCAGTGCCCACAGAAGTGTGACCCCAATGCCAAGTGAGTGAGCTCAGCCTGGGGCAGGTGGGCAAGTGGGGGGGGCGTGGCTAGGGTCAGGGCAGGGGCCGGGCAGACATAGACTAAGCTGTTGCCATCCCTCCCAGCTGCGTCCAGGACTTGGCTGCAGCCCCTGCCTGTGTCTGTGCCGCGGGGTACTCGGGCGACGGCATCTACTGTGCAGGTCCAGGCACACCAATGCCCCGAGGCCCCTGAAATTTGGGGGTGGATTTCCCCACAGAGCCCTTTCCATGCCCTTTAGGTCCAGTCTCTATCCCTGTCACCTCTTGGGTCTTACCCCTCCCTCTGACCTTTTCCTTTCTCTCATGCCCTCCTCCCCTGTCCCCACTCTGTCCCATGCCCACTGCTCACAACTCTGGGATCATCTACCCCTAGTGGTGGACCCTTGTGCCCATGACCATGGGGGCTGCTCCCCCCACGCCAACTGCACCAATGTGGCACCTGGTCAGCGGACATGCACCTGCCTGGATGGCTACACGGGTGATGGGGAGCTGTGCCAGGGTGAGGCTGGGGTCTGCCCCCAGGGGTGTGGTTTCAGTGGCATGAGTGAGACTAGGAAGGGCTGAGGGGCACACACAGGTGTGAGCCTGAGGGTGCTGAGAGAGTAGGGGATGAGCACCTCAACAGACAGATGAATGGAGGGGCTGCCTAGGGCCAGCCCTCATCCCAATGTCTTTTCCCCCAGAAGTTAACGGCTGTCTCATCCACCACGGGGGCTGCCACATGCACGCCGAATGTATCCCCACCGGCCCCCAGCAGGTCAGCACAGCAGAGCTGGACACTGGGGCTGTGCCATTCCCTCATAGGGTGTGGCCCTCCTCAGACCAGGCCCAGGGAGGGGTGCTCCTTCTGTCCAGGGCGCTGGCCCACTCTAGGGTACCAGCAGCCCCACTGATTAGGATTTGGGACAGGTCTCCTGCAGCTGCCGCGAGGGTTACAGTGGGGACGGCATCCGGACTTGTGTGCTCCTGGACCCCTGCTCCCAGGTCAGGCCCCCAAGTCGCACCCAGTTCCACAGGGGGAGGGGACTGGGGTGGGAACCAGCCTTCCTCACCCCCAGCAGGGTCCTGAGTTCTTCTGAAGGGTGAGCCACCTGCGCTCTGACTGAGGGGTCAAGGTCAAGTCTGACTGATTAGTAGGAAACAGGGCCTTGGGTGTTGGGGAGGGAACTTCATGGCCCCTTCCCCACAGCTGGTTGGGGCAGCAGTCCTGGGAGTCACTGATGCCTCTTTCCTGTCCCTGCCTCAGAACAATGGAGGCTGCAGCCCCTATGCTGTGTGCAAAAGCACAGAGGATGGCCAGAGGATGTGTACCTGCGATGCAGTCCACACTGTGGGTGATGGCTTCACCTGCCGTGCCCGAGTCGGCCTGGTAATGATGCCCAAGTAGGACCCCTGACCGAGCCTTGGCAATGCCGCCCATGGGCCTGACCCGTGATATTGGTTAAGACCCCAAATTTGATCCTGATCCTGGCCCTGACCAGGACTTGAGCCTGACCCCTGACTCCACCTAGGCATGACCCAGTTATGATCCATGAAACCAATCCTGATCCCCGCACAGACCACCCTGGCTTTCCTTTCCTCATCTCTATCTTGGCCAGACCTTGGGCTCTAGGTGCTGGGACAGGCACCAGCCCTGAATGGAGGCCAACCACAATCTGAGCTGATCCTTGTCTCCCCTGATCCAGGAGCTCCTTCGGGACAAGCATGCCTCATTCTTCAGCCTCCATCTCCTGGTGAGTAACCAGCTGGCCTGCACATCCTTGGTCCAGCCTGGGCCTCTCTGACCTGCAAATCCCACCTGTCTCTGGGCCATGATATTCTCATTTGGTCAGAGGGCTGGCTGGTTTGGTTTCTGAGTCTGTGTCTCTCCCAGAAAATCAGTGGAAACCTCGAGTTGGTCCCAGGTCGCCCTTCTTCCACTTAAGCTGTTTCCCTCTCCCCCCAGGAATACAAGGAGCTCAAGGGGGATGGGCCTTTCACAATCTTTGTGCCGCATGCAGATCTAATGACCAACCTGTCGCAGGTAACTCAGCCCCTGGAGCAAGGCTGGGGATTCTGGGGGGTGGGCGCTGCCTGGGCAGAGGTGGAAGTCAGGGCACCCTTGTGCCCTCATGACTCCCACTCCAGGATGAGCTGGCCCGGATTCGTGCCAATCGCCAGCTTGTGTTCCGCTATCACGTGGCTGGTTGCCGGCAGCTGCGAAGCCAGGAGCTGCTAGAGGAGGGCTATGCCACCACACTCTCCGGGCACCCGCTGCGCTTCAGTGAGAGGGAGGTGAGCCCAGGTCCTGGTCCCCGACATGGACTGTCCACAGACCAAGGACTCAGCTGCTCTCAAGCCCCGCATCTATGCCCTGTCCCCCTGCTTTTAAGACCGTCTCACCTTCCCAGGGCCAGGGCGGCTTTAATGAGAGGGAGATGAGTCTGTCCCCGGACCCCACCCACTACCAGGGGCCAGTCCTGGGCTCAGGACTTCTGAGCTTGGCCCTGTGTCTGCACGGCTCCCACCAGCCAAGTCCAGTGGTGGTTTCCCTGGGTGGCTGTTTCCCTGGGCTGGAGGCAAGACCCACCCTCAGCCTTGACCCCGCCCACTTCCTGCCCCAAGACTCACCCAACCCAGGCTCTGCTCCCACCTCAGGCCCCACCCACAGCTCCCTGAGCACCCCACTAATTGGCTTTATTCAATCCCGGCCCCACCCCCAGGGCAACATATACATCAATGACTTCGCGCGCCTGGTGAGCAGCGACCACGAGGCTGTGAACGGTGTCTTGCATTTCATCGACCGTGTCCTGCTGCCACCTGAAGCGCTGCACTGGGAGCCTGACGCTGCCCCGATTCCGCAGGTATGACCTGGGTGCGGGCGGGGAGCTGGAAGGCAGGCGCCCAGGGGCCTGGGATCCTCCCTCCCCTCCTGACCTCACTGTTCACTGAGCGCCTGTCCCCAGAGAAACTTCACTGCCGCTGCGGAGAGCTTCGGTTACAAGATCTTCAGTGGCCTTGTGACGGTACTGCTCCTGTGTGTGACCCTTTCAATGTGTGTATGTGTGCACGTTTAAGTGTGTATATGCGGGCGACTGTCAACGTGTGTGCTCACCTTTCTGTGCACAGGGACATATTTGTGGGCATGAGCGTCCCAGTGAGCACAAGAGTGTGCTTATTTGTGCCCACATACTTGACAACTTGTATGTATTGTCCATGTCTATTGGCCTGGGATGGCTATAGAGGCATGTGGCTGGTGGGAAGGTCACCTGGGTCCCTGGAGCCCCTCCATCTGCCCACCATCCTCTGACAGGACTGTCACACCTCTATCCTACCAGATGGCTGGCCTGCTGCCCCTGCTTCGAGATTCATTCCATAGGCCCTTCACAATGCTGTGGCCCACAGACTCCGCCCTGCAAGCCTTGCCTCCCGATCGCCAGGTCTGGCTATACCATAAAGACCACCGTGACAAGCTGGCGGCTATTGTGCGGGGCCACGTGATCCGCAACGTCGAGGTGGGTGCACTCCCAGACCTTGGTCCCCACTGCCTGCCACTGAGCCTGCCCTCCCAGCTCCAACTGTGCTCCATCTGCTCAGGCCTTGGCATCTGACCTGCCCAACCTGGGCCCACTGCGCACCATGCATGGGACCCCCATCTCCTTCTCCTGCAGCCGTGCCCGGCCGGTGAGTCTGGGGAGGAAGCTTGAACGAGGGAAGCAGGAGGCAGGGGCCCTGGCACTGGCAGGGCAGGGCGGGGCGGGGGGGGGGCTGTAGTACATCTGTGATCCACCACGTACTCCACATCTTCCGCCTGCAGGGTGAGCTCACGGTGGGAGAGGAGGACGCCCGGATTGTGCAGCGACACCTGCCCTTTGAGGGGGGCCTGGCTTACGGCATCGACCAGCTGCTGGAGCCACCTGGCCTTGGTGCCCGGTGTGACCGCTTTGAGACTCGGCCTCTGTGGCTGGTGAGGGAGGCCACAGGCCAGAGGTGGATGGATAGGCAGGGGCCTAAGCCCACCTGTCCTGTCCACTCACTTGAGCTTGCTTTGTTGGTCTCCCTTCCTTGCAGAAGGTTTGCAGCGTTTGTGGGCTGGAACCACCCTGTCCTGAGGGCTCACAGGAGCAGGTAAGGGGCTGGGAGCCAGGTGGGGGTGGGGGAAGGGCCCAGGGCCTACCAAGCTCAGGTTTGCAGCCCGATTCCTCTTGGCCCAGGGCAGCCCTGAGGGCTGCTGGCGCTACTTCTCAAAGTTCTGGACGTCTCCTCCGCTGCACTCCCTGGCACTGCGCAGTGTTTGGGCCCGGCCCAGCCACTGGGGTCAGCCCCAAGGCCTGGGCAGGGGCTGCTACCGCAACTGTGTCACCACCACCTGGAAGCCCAGCTGCTGCCCTGGTCACTATGGCAGTGAGTGCCGAGGTGAGTGTCCTGAGGCTGTGGAGGCTGCTGGCTGGCTTCTCCAGCTCCCAAGGTGGCCAAGGGCGTAGTTCTGGCCGTTGTGCCTCAGAAAGGGTGTCAGGGTGGTCAGGGGCTGGGGGCGGGGAGTGGATCTTACCAGGTGAGAACGCTCTAAGAGCTGGGGTGGGTGTGTAGATGGTACAGGACCTGGTGGGGTGTGTTGGGGTCCGGGTGTTCTCCAGGGCGTGGGGAGTTGGGTGGATTGCTGCTTCTGCAAGAGCCTCTGCTGCTGCTGGGTGGCGGACGGACTGTGTGGCTAGGCTGGGGATGCGTGTCTGCGGCTCCTGATGAGCGTCCCTGGCCCCACCTCTCTTCTCCCACCCTAACCCCTAGCTTGCCCTGGGGGTGCCAGCAGCCCCTGTAATGGCCATGGCACGTGCATGGACGGCATGAGCGGCAGCGGGAACTGTAGGTGCCATTCGAGGTTTGCCGGGATGGCATGTGAACTCTGTGCCCCAGGTGCCTTTGGGCCCCTTTGTCAAGGTAGGCTGTCCTGCCCGACCCTGCCCTATCCTGCTCCCTAATCCACATGGCCCATGTGCCGCCACCATCCTGCCTGTCCCTCTCCCCAGCCTGCAACTGTACCTCCCATGGCCACTGCGATGAGGGCCTGGGGGGCTCTGGCTCCTGCTTCTGTGATGAGGGCTGGACTGGGCCACACTGTGAGGTGCAGCTGGGTGAGTGGGCCCTGTGCTTGTGCCGACCCTGCACACTTGTATACCTACACACACCAGTGCATGCCCCAACTGCACAGTGAGGTGGAAGGGGGTCTAGGAGGGCAGCCACTAACCTGGATGTGTGGGGTGGGCCCTGGGGGACAGAGCTGCAGCCTGTGTGTGCTCCACCTTGCGCATCCCAGGCCGTGTGCCGCGCTGGCCACAGCTGTGAGTGCAGCCTGGGCTACGAAGGGGATGGCCGCACGTGCACAGGTGAGCAGGAATGTGAGGTGGGAGGCCCCACTCCCCTCCCCTCCTGTCGCCTGGTCCAACCACTCTCTCGCTGCCTCCAGTGGTAGACCTGTGCCAGCATGGGCGTGGTGGGTGCAGCGAGCATGCCAACTGCAGCCAGGTAGGCACAGTGGTCACCTGCACCTGCCTGCCCGACTACGAGGGTGATGGCTGGAGCTGCCGGGCCCGCAACCCCTGTGAGGATGGCCACCGCGGGGGCTGCAGCGAGCACGCTGACTGCCTGAGCACTGGACCGGTGAGCAGGCGGGCAGCCAAGCAGCTGGGCGGGGGCCCCCCGATGAGCGGCTGCCCCAGTCCCTGAAGGGCGCCCACCTGCTCTGCTGTCCAGAACACACGGCGCTGTGCGTGCCACGCCGGCTACGTGGGTGATGGACTGCAGTGTCTGGAGGAGCCTGAGCCGCCCGTGGACCGCTGCCTGGACCAGCCACCACCCTGTCACGTGGACGCTGTGTGCACTGACCTGCACTTCCAGGGTGTGCTTCCCTGCCCTCTCCCAGCACCCCGGCTTTACCTCGGTGCTGGCCCTCTGACCATGCATCCCTGCCTTCCACAGAAAAACGGGCTGGTGTCTTCCACCTCCAGGCCCCCAGTGGCTCCTACAGCCTGAATTTCTCACAGGCCGAGGCAGCCTGTGGGGCCCAAGGAGCTGTGCTTGCTTCTCTCCCTCAGCTCTCTGCTGCCCAGCAGGTGCGCGGGGCCCAGGAGTCTGGAGCCAAGCCTGTGGGGGCCCCTTGAGTTGGGTCTTGGGTCTCAGCATCTGTTTGTACCCCTACAGCTGGGCTTCCACCTCTGCCTTGTGGGCTGGCTGGCCAATGGCTCGGCTGCCCATCCCGTCGTTTTCCCGGCAGCAGACTGTGGCGATGGTCAGGTGGGCGTGGTCAGTCTGGGTGCCCGGGAGAACCTGTCGGAGTGCTGGGACGCCTACTGCTACCGCATGCAAGGTACAGCCACCCACCACACCCCATTCTCTGCCCTGCCTTTTCCCACTGACCCACTAACTCACTGCCTTTCCTGCAGACGTGGCCTGCCGATGCCGCGATGGCTTCGTGGGTGATGGGGCCAGCGTGTGCAATGGGAAGCTGCTTGATGTACTGGCCACCACTGCCAACTTCTCCACCTTCTACGGGGTGTGCAGGGGCCCAGGCTTAGGACCGGGGGGTGGTACAGCTGGGATCCCTGTGGAGAGAGCCTACCCACAACCCTGTCCCCACCATCCCAGATGCTACTGGGTTATGCCAATGCCACCCCGAGGGGTCTCGACTTCCTGGACTTCCTGGACGACGAGCTCACCTACAAGACACTCTTCGTCCCTGTCAACGAAGGCTTTATGGACAACCTGGTAAGTAGCAGGGGATGTGGGGAGAGCAGGGCCCAACTCTGCTCCCTCTAGCTGGCCCAGGCCAACAGGCCCTGCTTTGCCCACAGACACTGAGCGGCCCAGACCTGGAGCTACACGCCTCCAATACCACCTTCCTGAGCACCAACGCCAGCCAGGGTACCTTGCTTCCCACCCACTCAGGCCTCAGCCTCATCATCAGTGACATGGGCCCTGACAACAGTTCTCAGGCCCCTGTGGTGAGTCTGGAGGCTGCCCCTCCCCTACTGGCCCCAGCCCTCACTCACCCACTGGGCCTGACCTGGTCTCCCTACAGGTCCCAGGAGCAGTTGTGGTTAGCCACGTCATTGTGTGGGACATCGTGGCCTTCAACGGCATCATCCACACTCTGGCCAGCCCCCTCCTGGCACCCCCACAGCCTGTGAGTTGGCCAGGGGTGGGCAAGGGGTGAGGAGACCGCTCTGGCCAGGTCTCTTGATGCTCTCCTCGTTGGCAGCGGGCAGTGTTGGCCCCGGAGGCCCCACCTGTGGCAGCAGGCGCAGGGGCTGTGGTAGCTGCTGGAGCGCTCCTTGGCCTTGCGGCCGGAGCCCTCTACCTTCGTGCCCGAAGCAGGTCCGCAGGCTTTGGCTTCTCTGCCTTCCAGGTAGGCTGGGCTGGAGACTGATGGGGTTGGTGGGGTCTGGGCCCACCGAGCTTGCTTGAGGCCTCTCACTACTCACCTCCCTTCCCAGGCGGAAGATGATGCTGCTGATGACTTCTCCCCATGGCAGGAAGGGACGAGCCCAACCCTGGTCTCTGTCCCCAACCCGGTCTTTGGTAGCCATGATGCCTTTTGTGAGCCCTTTGACGTGAGTGCGGGGGCTGGGGGCTTGGGAAAGGGGACCCAGGGCCTGGTCTCAGTCCAGCCACTAACAAACATACAGTCCTCCCCTCAGGACGCGCTCCTGGAGGACGACTTCCCTGACACCCAGAGGATCCTCGAGGTCAAGTGACGCAGCCGGTGCTGAAGCAGAGGCACGAGCAGGAGGGAGGCGGCTTTTATTGCCCAGAGTGGGTGGGGACAGCAGGGGCTGGGCCTGGTCCACACAATAAAGGTACCCTCAGCGGATGTGGGCCATATCGCCAAGGAAGGGTGTCTTCATGCATCCAGTGCAGAGCTGATCCATCCAGAGCGGTGCCTCGTGCTGCAGGGGCGTGCGGCGCGGGTAGAAGGTGAAGTCCACGCGGTAGTTGAGCAGACAGCTGAGGGAGGCCATGTAGAGGTCGGAGAAGCGCACCAGGCGCCGCGAGAAGTAGGTGGGGTTGTGGAAGGTGCGAAAGATGCTCCCGAACTGCGCATTGAACAGGGCCTTGGTGATGCACCTGGGGAGGGAGATGTGGGCACTCATGGGGGTGCTCCTGAGGGGGCTGGGCTGGGGCTCCTGCCCAGGCCCCACCACTCACCTCAGCTCCTGCCGCTCCTTCATCCAGGCGGCCAGCACCTGCCGAGACTCGGCATCCTGGTAGGTCTGGGGGAGACAAGGGGTGCTCTGGGTGTGTGCGGCCAGGCAGCGGCCCCCCACCTCCCTGCAGACGTCCAGCTGCCCCCGCACCTGCATACGCTCCAGTAGCCCCGTGAGCGCCTGCTGCCACGTCAGCGAGTGCATGTACTGCTCCGTGTTGATGATGCGGATCTCTCGCTCCAGCTCAGGGATAATGGCACCTGTGCGCCAGCCGTGACGCAGCATGAGATCCTGGGGGGCAGGGTGCAGGGTAGGCAGGGCTCAGTGCCGGCCAGGAGGTCCCCCTCCCCTCCCCACTGCGACCCATCCCCGCCTCCCGCCCTCACCGCCAGGTCACTGTAGAGGTGGTCTCCGAAGTAGAGCACACGGGGGCCTCGCCATTCCGTCAGACGCAGGAAGTCAAACAGGTTTCCCTGGGAAGAGATTGGGGGTGGGCGGGGGAGACCGGGCTAAGCCCAGTGTTCCGAAGGGGCTCCCCCAGGGTAATTCTCCACCAGTCTTCCCAAATCCCTAATCCCCAGAGGCAGCAAGGCCCCTCTAGCCGGATGCTGGGCTGCCCTTTCCCGTGGCCTCGCTGTCCCCTCCAGGCTCCGGAAGGGGGTCTGCCTGGGGCAGGAAGGTCTCCTATAGGCCTGGCCTGGTGCCCTGGGCCTCCCCTCCCCGTGCCCTCACACCCACCCAAGCTAGGAATTGAGTTCACTCTTTGTGGGAAACAAACTGCAGCAGTGACCCCATGGCCCTGAAGCAAGCAGGCCACCTCAGCCTGAGCCCAGAGGGACCCAGCAGACCAATGGCAGTCCTCATTGTGAGGCCGCCTGCCCCTCCTGCGCCAAAGCTGGAGAGATGAAAACAGCCAGGCTCAAGCACAGCAGAGGAAGCTGGCAGGGGAGCAGAAACCGGGGCAGGGGCAGCAGCCTCCACAGGGCAGGCACCCACAGCCCAGAAGTGAGAATATACACCCAGCAAAAAGGAGTTACTAGAGGCAGTCTGCGGGCGTGAGAGGCCTGGGGAGGTGACAGCCATGGGGGAAACAGGTAGCTGTGAAGGGCTTAATGGTTGAAATAAGCTCAAGCAGAGAAGGTGAGGAGCAGGAGGGAAGTACGAGCGGGCGGGGCGCTGAGGACGTGCCAAGACGACGAGAACCACACACACAATGAAATTTCAGAACACCAGGCATACAGAAGTCTAAAGCCTGCCAGAGAAGAAAAATCAGTGTTCCCCACAAAGACGCGTGACCCTCCTCAGGCTCAGCCAGGATGCCAAGACAACAGGGAGCATCAGCCTCAGAGCCGAGGGGTAAAGCTCGTGCCCAAGGGGGCCACCGACAGTTGGGGGCCAGCAGGGTGGAAGGCCGAGCGGTCGGCAGGGGTGAAGGGCTGGGACCTTGGCACTGGGCGGCCCGAGGCTGCTCCCTGTGCCTGTCACTGGCCCGACTGCTGGCTTCTTCCCTGCCCCCAGCTTCTGGAACCTCCATCTCCAAGAAACCCAGCTCAGCCAGGATTTCCGCATTCCACCCAGAGCCAAGTGCCTTAATCACCTCCTGCTCACAGCCACCTGACACTTCCCCACCAAGCACAAGGCCCTTCTCACCCTCCTAGCCAGCCAGAAAAGGGGTTTCCTCCGAGGCCTGTGCCAGCACCCCCACCAGCCCAACTCGGGGGCCCCAACCAGGCTCATCTGGCTGCAGCAGAGTGCTCAGCCCGAGGCAAAAGCAGGGCCATTTATTGGGCACTTGGCGAATGCCCCAACAACCTAAGAGCTTTACACCACCACTCAAGTAGAGTATTATACCTCTTTTACAGACGAGGAAAGCACAGCACAGAGAGGCCAAGCAATTGGGCCAGGCCCTGGGAGCCACTTCCTGTGAGGGGACAGAGCCACAACAGAAGGTGTGGTGGCTGGTCAGGGCCCAAGAGGCCGTGCGGCAGCCCCGCCACAGCCTGGGGCCGTGGCTGGGCCCTGGGGTCCCTACCAGGTACAATTCCCACCTAGATGGCTCTCACCTGACGATAGATCTTGCCCTTTTCCAGGCGGGTGATACGGTCCCAATGCAGTGAGCCCTTCTCATCAAGTTTTCTGAAAGGCCTAGGGTGGGTTGAAAGGCCTAGGGTGGGGTTAAAGGGCCTGATTTCCAGTCTGTGGCAGGACCACAGGCTGGACACCTCCCACTCTGCAAAGGCCCACCTGCTCACCTGCCCATCAGCAAGGGGGTGCCCCCACCCCAGGCACACAGGGCGGCAAGCAGAGGCCAGTCCCCGCTCCCTGGGCCCATCGCCCCTGCCAGGCCCATACTTGCGCCGGTCGGTGAAGAAGCTGGGCTTGTCTGCCTGGACGATGACCACGTCGAAGAGTTGGCGCCAGTCGGCACCCACCATGTGCCGCATCCCCTTGTCCCTGGTGGGACAGAGTGGGACAGGTGGCAGGTGTCTGAGGGAGGCTCCAGGCCTGCCCATCCCAACTCAGGCCCCTGCCCTGCTCCCTCCTCCCACGGGTTGGGGGACACGGGGGTGCTCACACGAAGCTGAAAGGACTGTTGGTGATGAGGAACAGCTGTTTCCCGTGCGCCACCAGGCGGCTCAGGACGGCGAATGTCTCATCCCCTCGCAGGATGTACTTCTCTAATGGGGGGAGATGGGAGCTTGTGAGGGCCAGCCCTGCACCCTGCCCGGACAGGCCGCAGCAGGGCAACCATCCCCCCTTACCCATGTCCCGCTCGATCCACTGGTACATAAGGCCCTTCACGTGCACATCTCGAATGGCGTCCTGGGGGCAGTGGAGGGACAGTGAGGCCACAGTGGAGCCCAGGAGGACCTGCCCTGCTGTGGCTGGACTTCACCTTCCCTGCCACACTGGGAGGCAGGCCTAGCGCCCTCACCGTCACATCCTTATAGAGGTGTGCTTGGTCAAACTCCAGGCCATGGCCCAGGAAGTGGTCCACCACGCAGGAGAGCAGTGCCATCTCTGGCAGCGAGAAGATGTCCATGAACTGCTTGATGGAAGGACCCTGAGGAAGGACCACTGACTCAGCAAGCCCCAGCTCCGGAGACCCAAGAGCTCCAAATATGTCTTGGGACACTGGTGGAGGGGCACAGCCTGTGGGTCAGGGCTGGCGCACCAGGGTGTGGGCACTGCCTCCCAGGGAGCCAGCACCCACTGTGAGGTCATGGAGCTGGCTGCCCTGGGCAGTGGCAGACGGAGCGAGTACCTTGCCATAGAAGCCACTCATCTGGTACAGTGGGATGTGCTGGGTGCCCCCATATAGGTCGATCACCTCTTCGTCTGGTACAGGCTGAAGGCCCCTGGGTGGATGCAGAGATCACCAGTCCGAAGTGGTCCTGAACCCGGGCCACGGTGTAGGGTGGGGGACCGTGGGGTGATGCAGGACAGTGTGGACCTGGAGCAGCAGGCTGGGGTGCGGTCAGGGCAAGGTTAGCACTGACCTGTAGGCTGTCCCCAGTTGCACATAATGGAAGGCGTCAATCTTCATCAGAAGACTCTGAGGGCACCAAGGGAGTAAGACGGGCAATGAAGGAGTTTGCCATTAGCTCTGAGCCAGCCTTTGCTAGCCCCCATGCCGAAGCCCCAGTTGGATGGTACCAAGGGTATCATGTGCACGCCAAGAGGAAGCTACAGCTTTGAGGCCAAGGGAGTAGAAAGATAAGCACCGCCCCCGCCCGCATAGGAGACGGGCAGCTAAGGAAGTAGTTCTGATATACATCCAGTCAGGAGGGGCCAGGGAGTCAGTGGTCTAGCCACTCACCTTCTGAATATCATAGTGGAGGCCACGGATGGCAAAGCTGGGGTTGTAGTCATACTTTCGAATCCCCTCCGGGTACTGTCAGGGGAAATCAGGTCAGGCCTGAGCCAGCAGTACTGACAGACCTGCTGGCTGGGCAGCTGCCTCAGGGGATCAATTCAGCCACCCATCCAGGGGCGCCCCATGATCCGGCCTGGGACCCCTACCTGTCTGGCCTCACCTTGTAGTGCTCAATCAGGATGTCACGGGCGGCAGTGAAGATCTCTGGGTGCAGCGTGTCCGCATACTGGGCCAGGGTGTAGTCATAGTCGAAGCCGTAGACCTCGACATCACGCAGGCTGATCTCGTTGTTGGCATAGATGGCCGCTGGGTTCAGGAGACTGCAGACCTCAGGAGGCAGGAGGTCTAGAGGAAGGAGGTATAAGTATAATGAGGATGATCAGGAAACACCCTAAAATGGTACTCTTAGCTCAATGCAGCATTAGGTCAAACTGAGGCTCAGAGAAAAGTCACTCGCCCAGGGTCACATGGGTGGGGTAAGGACCCTATGGGTCCTGGATTATACCACCGCCTGCAGCCTACCAGTTGCTCTGAGCCATGCCTCCTCCAGACTCTCATAAGCCCCATGGGACACCTGGCTATGCTCTGACACTTTCCACCTTGCCTGAAGCTGGGGTTGGGACTTAGGAACATTATCAAGGTGAGGGGTACTGGGTAGCTCCGCTGCTGCTCAGGGCCCCAGCTCTGTGCACCTGCCACAGGTCTCACAGTGAGGCCCCTCTAATCGGATTTCAGCTGCCCACCAGTCCACGTAATGACATTCACTGCCCCTGGGACCAAGCAGGACCCTGTGGGGCTCCTGGGTACAGAAGCCTTTCTGTCCCCCATTTCTGTCCCCCACTCCAGCCTCCATGACCTTCCCTGGGTTCCAAAGGGCAGATTTGAACAGCTGCTAGTAGGGAAGGGAAAGGATGGGGAGACAAGGGAGGAGCAGCCAAGAAACAACCTGAGGCAAGATTTGAGGAACCAGAGAAGCTCATCAAGATTAGACCAGGGCTTCCCTGGTGGCACAGTGGTTAAGAATTCGCCTGCCGATGCAGGGGACATGGATTCATGCCCTGGTCCGGGAAGATCCCACATGCCGCGGAGCAGCTGGGCCCGTGAGCCATGGCTGCTGGGCCTGCGCGTCCGGAGCCTGTGCTCCGCAATGGGAGAGGCCACAACGGTGAGAGGCCCGCGTACCGCAAAAAAAAAAAAACCTGCCTCTTGGGACTTCCCTGGTGGTGCAGTGGTTAAGAATCCACCCGCCAATGCAGGAGACACGACTTCGATCCCTGGTCTGGGAAGATCCCACATGCCACGGAGCAACTAAGCCCATGCACCACAACTACTGAAGCCTGCGTGCCTGGAGCCCTTGCTCCACAAGAGAAGCCACCACAATGAGAAGCCCAGCGCACTGCAACAAAGAGTAGCCCCCCTGCTCACCACGACTAGAGAAAGCCCGCGCACAGTAACGAAGACCCAACGCAGCCAAAAAAAAAAAAAAAAAAGAATCTGCCTGCCAATGCAGGGGATACGGGTTTGAGCCCTGGTCCGGGAAGATCCCACATGCCATGGAGCAACTAAGCCCGTGCGCCACAACTACTGAAGCCCACGTGCCTAGAGCCTGTGCTCCACAACAAGAGAAGCCACTGCAATGAGAAGCCTGCGCACCACAACGAAGAGTAGCCCCAGCTCGACGCAACTAAAGAAAGCCCACGCGCAGCAATGAAGACCCAGTGCAGCTCAAAATAAATAAATTAAAAAAAGAAAAAAAAAAAGATTAGGAGACCACAAGATTAAAGGAGTGCAGACCCTGCACACACCCTAATCTTATCAGCAACCCCACCCTTGAACGACTGCTATAAAAACTCCTCACCAATTCCTCCCCGGTTGGCAGATAGTTTTTTGGCGCAGGAGCCTGTCCCCCTTTGCCTGCCAAAGCAATAAAGCTATTCTCTTCTACTTCACCCAAAACTCTGTCTCCAAGATTCGATTTGGCACCCAACATGGGGCTGACTCGTGGGCAGTCCTGGGGCGGGTGCGAGGCGGGGTGGGTGGTTCCCTGGCTTGATTGGATGCTCCAAGATTTTCTCCATGCCAGCCTCATTCAAGAGTGGAGGGCTGAAGAATTCCTTTAGAGACCAGATCACCTGGGACCCTTGTCTGGGAAGGCTGAGCCCCAGTCATACCCCATCGGCCATCCTGGCAGCTGGAACTCTGAGGCGGGACGAGACAGTGGAAGAGTGGTCCTGCTAGGGACCACCCTAGCAACTGCCCAGCTGCCGAGGTCATCTTCGCCTTGAGGATGTTCCTCTCTTCCTCCTGCCTGGACCACCCTGGACTTCCTACTCCAAGGAATTATTTTGGGGAAGCATAAAAGTAGCATTTGGGATGTCACAACACCTCGGCTAGCATTTGGGGAAGTCCCCCAGCGTGTACTCTGTGGCCACTTTGACCCTGTCCGTTTGGGGGAACCTTGGTTCCCATTTGGGGGATTCTCCATTCCAGGAAATCCCATTTGAGAGGTGTGCCACTTGGGCAGAGATCACGGGCTAAGTGGGACTTGGAAGCCCATTTCGTTTTGGTTTCTGTTTGGGTTTTTGGTTTCTTTGGTTTGAGGCTTCTGTTGCTGGCTAGGATTTTGGTTTGTTCTTGGTCTGAGCCCGAGTGTTCTTTCAATCAAACATGGGAAGTGCTTCTTCTTCGAGTCCATCTGATAGTCCCCTGGGGAAAATTCTGGCAGACTGGTCAACCTATAGCTATCAACCTATGGCTAAAAAGAATGAGATTCTATTGTAATTCTGTTTGGCCAATGTACATTCTTAAAAGTAAGGAGAAGTGGCCTTTGTGTGGTAGCCTAAATTATTATTCTATTCTTCAGCTAGAATCCTTTTGTCACAGGAATGGAAAGGCTGGGAATTCTCTCCACTCCATCTGGGCTAGCCACTCTGGGCTCTCCAAGAGCCAACTCTGGGTTTGTTCTTTTTCAAGAACTGAGCCAATCTGTTTGGAAACCTTTGTCTGGGAGTGGAAGCAGAATTTTTAAACTACACCTCCTCTAATTATCTGTGTGGCCATAGCTTACCTGTCATCTGTGCTTTTATGTGTATTGTTTTGGGGTGAGCCACTCTGGCTTGCACAGGGTGGGAAAATTCTACCTGCTCATTGTGGGCCACTTTGAATTCTCTGTCCGGGAGTGGAAATGGAATCTTTGGGCTACGCCTTGTCTGATCTTTTGTTTGTGGGACCATGTTTGTTGTTTGTATGTGTGTGTGTGTCAGTACTTGCACTGACTGGTTGAGACATCTTTTGTGAATAACAGAGCTCACGTGTGACAACATCAGTGTATCCTTCCCTATTGCGTGGGGCTTTGCCTGTGGAGGAATGTTGGTTGGGATTTTCCCTTTTGGACTAGCCTTGTTATAGGTGACCAGAGCTCTGTTCAATCTCTGTACACCCCCTAGGGTATTTTTACAAAACTAGGAGCTCTTCAGCTATGCTCCCATGAAAAGGAATTGGTATTTCTTTCCCCCTGTGCCTAGGTCCTCAGGAACACATGTTATCTAGACCATCTCTAGTTCCTGAGACTGAAGAAAAAGGGCAGGGGAAAGAAGGCCTTATTAAACTCAAGTGGAAAAACTGTGAGATCTCTGGTTCTGTCTTTATGTAGGAGCTAACTTGTAAATGAGCTCTGTTTAATTGACTTAAAAGTAAGAGCTTACAAGTTAAATCTAAATGTCTAAAAAATTGGCCAATATAAATTTTGGACCACACGATCTGGGAAATACTCAGTACTGAATTGATATCTGTTACTGAAGGTAGGTTAAGCTTGTTGGTTTAATTAATATAGACATGTATTTAGAATCATCAGTGTTAAGTAAAGCAAACGAGGTTAAGAGTTTTTAGGTAAACTCTTTATGAATAAGTATTTTAGGAATGTCTACTTAAGAATAATCTCTCCAGATGCTTGGTAACTTAAAATTGTAGAGTTGTGCTAAATTAAGTTAAATGATGGAAGTTTATTGAATAGGTAGGCCATTTCCAAGTAAAATAAGATACTGAAACATTAATTACTGAATACTGGCTTCCCTTTGCAGAGAGACTAAAGGTATGTAGGAACTAAAGGTATTTGGTGCCACCCTGTGATTCTTTATAAGAAAGCACATGTCTGGGACTTCCCTGGTGGTCGAGTGGTTAAGAGTCTACCTTCCAATGCAGGAGATGTGGGTTTGATCCCTGGTCGGGGAACTAAGATCCCACATGCTGTGGGGCAACCAACTAAGCCCACACGCTCTGGAGCCCGCATGCCACAACTAGAGAGAAGCCCCGCACGCCGCAAAGAAGAGCACGCATGCCACAACTAAGACCCGACGCAGCCATAAATAAATGAGTGAAGAATATTAAATAAAAAAGAAAGCACATGTCTTTAGAAATTATTGGTATTTATGTTTATAAATCTACAGAGTGCTGAAGACAATTCACGGTTGCTTAAGGAAAGTAGGTTGTGTGTTTTGAACAAAAGATGGTATGAGGAATGGCACTGCATTTTCCTAAGGAAAAAAAAAAGTGATTTTTGCCCTAGAGCTGGTTGCTTTTGAATGGAAAAGGGGCAAAATGTTTACAGAAAGTTGTAGAAGGTCTGCAGAAAAGGAAAAGGAAATTTAGTTGGGTAAATGAATTTTGTTGGGAGTGGGCTGGGACAAGACTGGATTTGGTTTCTTCCTCTAAAGTTTTCTTGAAATACTGCTTTTGATAATAGCTTGTGAGTTCCTTTGCCTTTAAGTGATCTGTATTCACCTTTAAAATCTTTTCACTTTGGTTAAGTAAATAGCATTGTTTGGCAGTTTCTAAAAGTTCTTTTGACCTCCAGCTAACTTTGAGATGCTTCAGAGGGCCCCTGAGGCATTTCAGAGAGAAACATTTAATTAAGATTTGGTACGTTAAATCAAATGTAATCAGTTGTAATTCTGGTTATTGTAACCAAGTTTCTTTATCGATTACATTGTAATCAGATGTTTAACTGCATCCTTTAAGTCCTTCTGTCATTTATAGACAGTTATTGTACTCTGATGCTTTTGCAGAAGTGCTTCATCTTCAAGATTTATGCGAAGGACCTTCAGACAAATACAGGTCTCTCATAAATGTCATATCATACCACTAAGCTGGGTCTACTGCTTAAAGCACATGTACAATGCTCGTGTGACAATTGGGTATAAATGATAAAATGTATGTCCTATAAAATGTTTCCTCACTAACATACCTCTGAGCTTGTTCATGATACCTGATCAGTTTTCCTCCAGTGTGGATTAACTAGGCAAATATAAAAGAGGCCTAGCATGGAGGGACATTATCTACAACCAGGTCAAACAGCTGTATCACCCCGGCATTGAGGGACAGCTATTTTGATTATCAATGCTTTCTATTGAAAGATTTGCAATCAGAGGGAAAATGATGAAAAAAATCTGCATGTATTGAGGTGTGGGGAAGTCACTGGCTTATACATGGTTTAACTTTAAAAAAAGGCCTGTTTTGTGGCCTTTCAGACACGCATTGTACATCTGCTTTGACACTGAGGAGGGGAGTGCATTTGAAAGTCAAAATGGAGTAACTATGGTAAAACGAACTGACCGTTGTGTATGTGATTTCGGACATATTTCTGTATTGTTGCAAACTTGAATTTTCTGAGCTACATCAGACTTGGGATGCCACAAGGATTTAAAAATTCCCCCACTCTCTTCAACGAGATTTTGGCTAAAGATTTACAAGGATTGCACGTGGATCAAGGTTGAGTAGAGGCCTTCCCAGCCAGAACAGAAAAAGTATTAGAAGTGACAAAAGCTCTTCTTAAGGACATTATTCCTAGGTACAGCCTTCCCTCTACTATTCAGAGTGACCATGGATCTGCTTTCATAGCAGAAATAACACAAACAGTAAATAAAGCTTTAGGTATATAATGGAAACTTCGCTCAGCATGGAGACACCGATCTATGAGAAAGGCTAAGAAGATGAATCACACCATGAAGAACTTTTGCTAAGCTATGCCAGGAAACTCATCTAAAATAGAACAAGGGCTTGCCAATTGCTCTCCTCCATATGTGGGTGGCCCCTAGAAGCAGGCGAGGGTTGAGCCCTTAAGAAATTATATACAGGCGACCATTCTTGGCTCCTAAGAGTAAAGAAAGAAAAACAGTTCATGGTTCTGGGAAAGTTGGACAGCTGCATGTAAATCAATGAAGTTAGAACACACCCTCATACCATGCACAAAAATAAACTAAAAATGGCTTAAAGACTGAAACGTAAGACATGACACCATAAAACTCCTAGAAGAGCACAGGCAAAACATTCTCTGACATAAATCGTACCAATGTTTTCTTAGGTCAGTCTCCCAAAACAAAAATAAACAATGGAACCTAATGAAACTTACAAGCTTTTGCACAGCAAAGGAAACCACTCAAAAAATGAAAAGACAACCTACGTACGGAATGGGAGAAAATATTTGTAAATGATGAGACAGACAAGAGTTAATCTCCAAAATACACTAACAGCTCATACAACTCAACAACAAAAAAACAAACAACCCAGGGAATTCCCTGGAGGTCCAGTGGTTAGGACTGTGTACCTTCACTGCTGAGGGTGCGGGTTTCATCCCTGGTTGAGGAACTAAGATCCTGCAAGCTGCACAGTGCGGCCAAAAAAACAAACAACAACAAAAAAAAAACAAAAAAAAAGAAAAAAAAACACCAATCAAAAAACAGGCAGAAGACCATAATAGACATTTCTCCAAAGAAAACATTTAGATGGCCAGTAGGCATGTGAAAAGATGCTCAACATCACTAATTATTAGAGAAATGCAAATCAAAACTACAATGAGGTACCACTTCATACCAGTCAGAATCCCCATCATTAAAAAGTCTACAAATAACAAATGCTGGAGAGGGTGTGGAAAAAAGGGAATTCCACTCTTGGTGGGAATACAAGTTGGTGCAGCCACTATGGAAAACAGTGTGGAGGTTCCTCAGAAAACTAAAAATAGAACTACCATATGATCCAGGAATCCTGATCCTGGGCATATACCCAGACAAAACTATAATTCAAAAAGATACATGCACCCTATGTTCACAGCAGGACTATTCACAATAGCCAAGACATGGAAACAACCTAAATGTTCAACAGATGAATGGATAAAGAAGATGTGGTACACATAAAAAATGGAATACTACTCAGCCATAAAAAGAATGAAATAATGCCATTTGCAGCAAGCATGGATGCAACGAGAGATTATCATACTAAGTGAACTAAGTCCGAAAGACAAATACCATATATCTCACTTACATGTGGAATCTAAAATAGGGCACAAATGAACCTATCTACAAAACAAACAGATTCACAGACATAGAGAACAGACTTTTGGTTGCCAGGGGAGAGGTGGGGAGGTGGGGAGGCAGAGGGATGGACTAGGAGTTGGGGGTTACTGGATGCAACTGTTACATTTAGAATGGATGAACAGGGACTTCCCTAGCAGTCCAGTGGTTAAGACTTTGCCTTTCAATGCAGAGGGTGTGGGTTTGATCCCTGGTCAGGGAGCTAAGATCCCACATGCCTCGTGGCCAAAAACCAAAACATAAAACAGAAGCAATACTGTAACAAATTCAATAAAGACTTAAAAAAAAAATGGTCCATTTAAAAAAAAAATCTTAAAAAAACAAAAAGAATGGATAAACAACAAGGTCCTACTGTATAGCACAAGGAACTATAGCCAATCTCCTGGGATAAACCATAATGGAAAGACTATAAAAAAATAATGTAGGGCTTCCCTGGTGGCACCGTGGTTAAGAATCCGCCTGCCAATGCAGGGGACACAGGTTCGAGCCCTGGTCTGGAAAGATCCCACGTGCCACGGAGCAACTAAGCCCGTGCACCACAACTACTGAGCCTGTGCTCTAGAGCCCATGAGCCACAACTACTGAAGCCCACACGCCTAGAGCCCATGCTCCGCAACAAGAGAAGCCACCACAATGAGAAGCCTGCATGCCACAACAAAGAGTAGCCCCTGCTCGCTGCAACTAGAGAAAGACCGCGCACAGCAGTGAAGACCCAATGCAGCCTAAAAAAAAAAAAAAGTATATATGTGTATAACTGAGTCACTTTTATATAACAGAAATTAGCACATGGTAAATCAACTATACTTCAAATAAATAAGTTAAGCAGTATGTACAACAGACTGGTCAATTGTTAACCGCTAAGCATGAGTTTGTGTCTCACAGGTCTCCCCCTCGCCTGGAAGCTCCCTTTCATCCCTTCAAAGCAGGAGACAGGGTGCTGCTGAAAGTGTGGAAAGAACAAGAACCTGAGCAGCAGCTTGAAGAAAAATGGAAGGGAGCCTATGATGTTCTTACCACTCATACCTCTCTGAAACTGGATGGAGTAAAACCATGGGTACATCACACTAGAGTAAGATGATCACCAGAGACTGACCAGCCACACCTGCCTACAGCCAGCGAACAAGACTCCTAAGAAGTGGACATCTCACTCTTTGGGAAACCTTAAGTATTTGTTCCGACAAGTGTAATGAAGTTTTGTTTTCTTATTCTTTCTCATACCTTTTACTTTTCCCCACAAAACTATAGATTCATATGCTGATTCTCTTGATAATTCATAACTGCTGGATATGTGGTGAGCTTCCTATTTCCGAGTCTTCAGGGTTGACTTGGTGAGTTTTCCCCCTTACAGGGAATTGTTTGGAAACAACTGGCTACAACAGCCCAGTTCCAGACTGGGTTTCCGATTTATTCTCCTGAATTTCTAAGGAAGTGAGATCTACACCATCTACTAAAGATCCAGTTGTCACTCGTTTTACCTTTAACTTGGGTCTGTTGCACCAAAATGGCAGACTAAGGGATTGAGATCTTAATCATACAGGACTCCTCGGATCCAGGACTAGGAATTCAAGTATTTCTAATATCCTTTCTTTCTGTTTCTTTAATAAATTTATTTATTTATTTTTGGCTGTGCTGGGTCTTCGTTGCAGTGTGCAGGCGTTCTCTCCTTGCAGCGAGTGGGGTCTACTCTTCATTGCAATGCACAGGCTTCTCATTGTGGTGGCTTCTCTTGTTGCGGAGCACAGGCTCTAGAGCTCAGGCTCAGTAGTTGTGGCGCACGGGCTTAGTTGCTCCGTGGCATGTGGGATCTTCCCAGGCCAGGGCTTGAACCTGTGTCCCCGGCATTGGCAGGCGGATTCTTAACCACTGCACCACCAGGGAAGCCCTCTAATATTTCTAATTCGGTATCTATGCCCCGTTTCAGCAGGAAGTAAGATTTGGGGAAAGATAAAATTGAAGCAGGGATTAAAACCGAGTCCCTCTGCCAAGTTTATGATTAACATTTCTATCCAAAACAATTATTCCTTATCTTGTCCAACATCTGTTCTCCTCAAGACTGAGGAGTATCAAAGAAAAGGGGGGAGTGAAACCAAGCAAGACCCTGTGGGGCTCCTGGGCACAGAAGCCTTTCTGTCCCTCATTTCTTGTTTGTAGGGAACAGACTCCAGCCTCCATGACCTTCCCTGGGTTCCAAAGGGCAGATTTGAACAGCTGTTAGTCGGGAAGGGAAAGGATGGGGAGACAACGGAGCAACAGCCGAGAAACCACCTGAGGCAAGATCTGAGGAACCAGAGAAGCTCATCAAGATTAGGAGACCACCTGAGATGAGATTAAAGGAGTGCAGACCCTGCTCACACCCTAATCTTCTCAACAACCCCACCCTTGCACCATTGCTAGAAAAACTTACCAACTCCTCCTGGGTTGGGAGATAGTGTTTTGGGGCAGGAGCCTGCTGCGTCCCCCTTTGCCTGGCAAAGCAGGAAAGCTATTCTCTTCTACTTCACCTAAAACTCTGTCTCCGAGACTTGATTCAGCACTGGTGTACAGAGGCCGAGTTTTCAGCATCACCGCTAGGCAGGGAACATTGCTAATTATGACAGGTGGGACATGTGGTAGGTTCTGGGTCATTACCCAGGCTGCTCTCCTCTGAGGATACAGTCATAGCCACCCCAATCCCCTGGCTGCTCCCTAGGGGGCTGAGGGTCCCCAGGCTTATCTGCCTTTGTTTCCCCATCTGTGCAGTGGGGGAGGTGGACGGGGAAAGGGCACGGGCTTTGAGGTCAGAGAGAGCAGACCGAACCCTCCCTCACATGGCTGTGACCTCAGGAAAATTACCACACCTTACCTTTTGGGGCTCAGTTTCCTTGTCTCTAAAGGAGGAATAAAAATTGTACCAACCTACAAAATTAAAAAGAGGGTCATACAGAACGTGCTCTGGGCAGCATTCCCACCTGGACCCGTGGCAAATGTAGGATTAAATGGGCAATGCACCTCTGGAGCCCACATTTCCCTGTCCCCAGTTTCCCTCAAAGAAACGGGTTGCAGGGAATCAGAGGGGAGCAGGCAGGACTAGGTGCACACACAGCACACTGCCTTGCAGGGGCTCCAGGTGGCCCCGTTCCTGAGACCTCTAGCCTGTGGCTGAGGCCCAAAGAGCCCAAGCCTCCAGTGAATTAATTTTTGTCTCAGACACAAGTTGTGATCTTGAAGCAGAAGCCCTTGGCCATGGAGCAGACATTTGCCTCAGAGGTCCCTTTGGAACACAGGCTCCACACCCATCCCCTTTCCTTTGGAGACAAGTACAGAATGTGGGTGGGGGAACAGGTGTGGCTGGTTCCTCTGGTGGCCCTTAGGCCTGGAAGAGCAGCTGCTTCAGATTCGTGGGTGCAGATGGAACACTCCTCACCTGGGTGCACATGAGACACAGCTGACATCAGCTCTCTTATGAAGCTGCTTCTGAGATGTCCCTTCCCACGGTCCTGAGTTCCTGGGTGCCATCTGTGACTCTCAGCACAAAGCCCAGTAGTTCCCCAGGAGGGCAGGGGTCTGCTTGGCTGTGCAGCCCCTTCCTGGCACTGAGTTCTGGCCAAATCCAGGCTTTCGCCTCTGCCCTTGAGGATATTCCGAGGGATGGACAACCCTCCCAGGAACAAAGCAGGATGGGGAAGCAGCCCACAGGCCTGGCCTCCTGACCCAGCTTCTAGACTGAGAAAACCATAGCTCTGGGGGCCAGTTTCTTCCATAGGGCTGTGGTGGTGCATGGGGCCAGGTGAGGAGATATGCCCCCCACCTGCACCAGCCTCCCAAATTCACTGGTCTCACTGTCCAGCCCCCACCTTCCAGGCCAACTCCTCTTAATGGCAGCCATGAGACTTGTGGAGGCCATCCTCCCAGCTGCTGCAGGTGCCTTAAAGCTCACTCCAATCCCATGAGGTGATCACATTTATTCCTCCATCATCCAGAGGAAGAAACTGGAGTGCAGGGAGGTAAAGTCACTTGCTCCAAACCATCTAGCAACAGGCCATGGAACTGAGATTTGAATTCAGGTCACCCTAACTGCCTCAATCACTTTGTCCCTCCGCCTAGCCTTCCAGTGTCACCACAATGAGGCTGGGGGGGGAGGGGCTGGCCTGGGGCCTGGCTCCCCAGCAAAGTTTTGCCCACAGGCATCAGCATGTCTCAATGTCCAGAATCTCCCCCAAGGAAACCCAGCCAGAAGGGGATAGTTAGGACCCAGGGGTGCAAAGCTGGTCCATCCCGGCACTCACTATGGCATCTTGGAAATGACCTTGCCCTTATCACATCAAGAGGAGCTTGGGGGGGGGGGTCTCTGTGAAGATCTGAAAATCCAAGTGGGCCCTGAGTGATAAAGCCCACTAGACTTCCCTATGTCTCTCCCCCACACCTACAATGCAGGCTTCTCAGGCTGCTCTACTGAGGGTCTTCTCGAGGCCCAGAGCAAAGACAGGTCCTTAAACGGCACCCCATGTATGCCCAGTCCACTGGGTGGTGGGGGGAGGCAGGGATGGTCCTGATAGAGGCCCAAGGGCTTCAAAACCACCAGTCCTCAGGGCTTATTCTGCCTTCAGCTCCTCAAAATGTGAGTCCTGTCCACCCATACTACTCCCAGGTCTCTACACAGCTGGAGTGGAAGCCCTCGTTCAGGCAGTTGGAATCTTCCAGACAGGACCACTTTGTCTTATAAGATGGCAAAAGCTATATCACTCCCAGAGGAGCTCCTCCTGAAGTTGCCCCATCCATTCCTGGACTCTTTCCGAGTCAGCACCACAACCCTGTGACAGAGGCCCCAGGACTGTGTTTTCCGATGTAAGACACTGAGGGTCCGAGAGGAAGAGGCTTGCTGAGCGCCACCCAGCTGGTCAGTGATAGGGCCAAGCCCCAACCACATCTGTCTGCTAAAGAGGCAGGGCCCCAGAGACCAGAACAAATATCCAGCCCTCTGGCCTCACCAGGGTGCTCTGGGGCCTCATCTGCCAGTTTTGCAGAGGGAGAGAGGATAGAGGAGTAAGTGCCCTGGCCAAGGAAGCAGCAACCCTTCTGGATTCCAGGGGACTTGGGCGACTTGGTGTCGTTTCTCCAAACAACGCCTTCCCCTCCTGAGCTGAGAGCGCGAGACTCCAGGGCGGAATCTAGAGGCGTCCGAAGAGTCTAGTCGGCATCTTTTGAGTCAGGAATCTCTAGAAGCCCGCTTCGGCCAGCGCCGCCGGCTGGCTGGCTTTGTCCCCAGTACTCCCGCCCCAACTAAAGGCCCCGAAGAGAACAAGGGGTTGGGGGCGTTTCCGCTTCGGCCTCCCAACAGGCGGGACCCTGAGGAAAGACGGCGGGGCCCGCCTTCCGGCGGCCGCTACAGGAACCCCGAGCTCCTGAATACTGAGCGGAGGAACAAACCGCGCACCCGCCCGCCTCCGGGAGTCCCCAGAAGCCCCCAGGACCCTCCGCCGGAGTCCCTCCCGAAGGGTTGCCCGGCCTTAGGGCTCTGGGGCCCTGGCGAGCCCCACCACGGCGCTCCCCCCGAGGAGCGGCGCCCGGGACGACTCGGGAGCGGTACCCTGGAACTCGGTCCGTCGGTCCGTCGGCCAGGCTCGCGTGTGCCGCCGAGAGGGCTACACGCCCGGCGCTCCTCCCGCTCGGGCTCACCTACCGTGCACCAGTCTCCGCATGTCCTGGTATCGAGCCCACAGGTGTGCGCTGGGCTCGGCGCCGCCGGCGGGCGCCGAGCGCGGGGCGCCGGGGCAGTGGGCGCCGGGACCCGGAGGGCCGCAACCAGGACAGGAGGGCGAGGACGAGGCGGCTCGCGGCCCGCCGTGGTCTCGGCGCGGCAGGCAGCGCCGAGCGGCCGCCCGCAGCCCCACACCCGCCATGCCCGCTGCGCGCCGCCCCCGCTGCCCTCAGCCCTCCGGCCCGTCCGCCGCCCTCCTACTGCGCGCCCGCCACCGTGGCCGCGTGCTCCTCACAGCGGCCGGCCAATGGGCGCGGCGCGCGGAGCCCGACCGCCAATGGGAGCGTCCCTATGTCCGGGGGGCGGGAGGTCCCGGACGGGGCGGGGCGGACTCCCCGACCCCCTCCCCCAGTCTCCGGAGCGGCCCAGGAGGACTCTGCGCCCCTTCGGAATCTACGGTGGCGATGGCGGCTCCTTCTTTCCTCCCCTAGGGAGGCAGGCGGGCCTAAGAAAGGCCGTCCCCGCGAGGCTCCGGACGGCCAGGGCTCGGAGGGGAAAGGGCCAGAGCGCGGCGGGTCCACCCCGGCCCCCCGGTCCTCTGTCTCCCCCTCTGCTCCCGGGGCCTCCCGCCCCTTCCCCCACCTCCTGTCCTTCTGACCTCAGATCCTCTGCCCCTTCCCCCAGTCCTGCAGCGGGGGTCCTGTTCCCCGCCCCTCGCCCCTGCCGGTTCTGCCCGCGGACCAGAGACCGGCCCGTTTCACTCACGTCTCTGGCGGATAGAGTCCTTCCCGCGCGCTCCCCGCTGCCAGCCCCACGCTGGGTGAGACCTCGGGACCGCAGCGCAGCCGACGTCCGCTGAAGCAGACGTCGCTCCCTCTTTGTGCCTTACACAGATGACCTCTGTTAACTTGGAGCGAGGTGGTGGGCCAGGGGTCACTGTGCTTGCCTGGTTCCTACCTCAGCAAATGGCCGCACCGAACCGCTCCATTCCTCGCTTCCCCACGCGGGACTCTCTAGCTCTTCTAGCAATATCACCAGGATTTACAACGAAATTCCTCTTTCCTGCTGGGAACCACTCTCCACCCGCGTGTATTCCACACAGATCCATTTTCTAAGTCCACATGCGCATGTGCTCTGGGCCTTCAGCAGGCCGACCCTGCACCCGTGGGCCTTGTCGGTGGAGAGCTGGCTAGCTAGACACTGTTTCTGTGGGATGCTCCCCGCGGTGTCCTCGCCGGGTCTAAGGGTGTACATTCCAATATTCACTGCACCTTGGCTGAGGACCTACAGTGTGCCAACCCCTGGGCCAAGTGCTGGCACAGGATGGAGGCCATAGGTGGGCCCGTGGGTGGGCGGCTGCCCTCCCCACTCCCAGGGCCCCAGTGAGCTAAGTGTGCGCTGGGGGCTTAGCCATATGTAAGCCTTGTCTGGGCGGGAGATGGGTGCTCTGTGGTGTCCAGCCCGCAGAGCCACCAAGAGAAGCCAGAGTGAGCACCAAGCCAGTTGTGTGTGCGTGGTTGGGTGGGGTTGGCTCCGGGAGAAGGCAGGTTATCCAGGTTATCCAAGCTGCAGCTTGGGCCTGGCAGCTCAGCGGCGGACCCTACTACCCTTTTCAGAGGCGCTGCTTGATCTCTCTTCTTTCTTTTTGTACATTTTGTGTCCACATTACCAAACTCTCTTATTGGTTCTAAGTTTTCATTTGACTTTCTTAGATTGTCTAATAGTCCGGGAATAACGGAAAGTGCCCCATACAGGATAGCTTTTCTTAATTTTATGGTTGTTTGTCTCAGATGCTTACTTAGACTTTTCTTGTGATAATGATAGTTAGCTTTCAACAATGCACCTTATTTTTAGAAGCCTAGGCATCAGTCTCGATCTCGAAATAAATGAAAGGCGTTGCGTAATTGCATTTTAGAGCATGGTGCACTACCCGTTTAGTAGTCCATCATAGAGGGTCATCACTTCTACTAGGACTTTAAGAAAAAAGATGGCGGTGGCAGAGTAGGGGGCGCGGCCGCCAACTCCGAATACCAGCTTGCAAAGGGGAGGCCGGGAGGCGGGGCCGGACCGACGCCACGTGGGAGGCCCCGCCCCTTGGCCCGCCCTGCCTCTGGAGCAGAGGAGTCTGCGCCAGCTGGTTTAGGCCTCACTGAGCACGCGCACTCCGCCGCATTCTGATTGGCGGACCCACGCAGCCCACCGCACTCAGATTGGTGGAGCCGCTCCACATTCTGGGTCCCGAGCTCAGCGCTGCTCCTTACCCGTTCCGCTCCTCACCTCCTTGGAGGTGGCCCAGGGCCGGGATCGCACGGCCACCTGGCCGCCGGACTCAGCAAGGACGGGCAGGACGGCTTCGGCTTCATCCGGGAGCTCCAGTCCAGGGGCTGGGACAGCTCCCGTCGCTCTTCGTTCCGCCGTACCCTTCTCCACGACAGCGGTCCGGCATGTTTTCCAGGGCCCAGGTGAGGCGGGTTCTGCAGCGGGTGCCCGGGAAGCAGCGACTCGGCGTCTACAGGTTCCTGCCCTTCTTTTTTGTCCTGGGAGGAACGATGGAGTGGATCATGATTAAAGTGCGCGTGGGCCAGGAGACCTTCTGTAAGTGGGGGTGCAGCAGCCTCTGTTTCATTTCAGGCAGGCGGGAGGCGGCGAGGGAGCCGTTTTCCTGGGGGCTGTTCTCAGCTGGTAGACCTCTCATTCCGCTCAGCGCTGAGCTGCTTTTACCCTGGTCAGAAGGGCGAGTGCGGTTCCCTTCGTTGGGCGGTGGAGATCCGCCTGGGCTCTCCTGTAAGCGGGGCGACAAAGGCACATTGGTATCCGATCTTGAGACCTTCCCTGCACTTTGAGAGGAGGGCACGTGACTCCACTCAGGACGCCCTCCTTTCAAGCCTGCCCTTCGGCCATGCCGGTAACACTTTTCGGGCCTAAGGAATAGACTTCTCACAGCACCTAGAGGCGGGTGGGATCTTGAGGATTCATGGAAGTTCCTAACTGGCCAGTCCAAACCCTAGAGAGAACTTGGTTGGCCCGGCTTAGCTAAATACTACTGTCTTTACTGGCCAGAGTCATTGGTACCAATGCCCAGCACTACAAAAAGTGTGTCTGGCATTGCTTTGCTGAGCACTAGCCTGGACAGGCTAGTTCCTCTTCCAGGAAGACTTCCCTAACCCCTAGGCCCTTTCTGCTTTCTCCCTCTCCAGAAACACAATCACTTGTGAATCACCAACCCTCATTTTTTTAAAAAAAGTGCTTTCTAAAGATATTTAATCCTCCTGTGTTCACCCATTCCTTCATATTTAATGAGCACTGATGAGAGGATATAAGGCGGAGGGCCCCCACACCAGAAGAGCACTAATGGGAGAGACAGATCATACAGTTACTATTAAGTGTGATCACTGCTGTGGGGGGAAAGTTGGGGGAGCATGGGAGTCCTGGGTGGGGCACCTGAATTGGACTAGGTGGTGCAGGGAAGGCTTCCTGGAGGAGTTACCATGTCAGGTAGGGTCCGAAGATTGAGTAGGTGTCAGCCAGATGAGGGAAACGTTTATGGACTTGAAAGTGTCTTCTGCCAGTGGTAAGAGCAAACCTTGGGGCCTTGGTGTGAAAGTATGCTGCTGTGTTTCAGGGACTGAAGCAGGTGAGCAGAGTGAGGGATGACGTGGTTAGAAAGGTGCCTGGGCAGGGCCACAAAGGGACTGGAGAACCAACAGTGTCCCAAAGGGCTGAAGAGTTTTAAGCCGCAGCTGGTGAACATATGTGGAGAATGCTTTCTTGTGGAGGGCGGATTGACAGGAACACTTAGGCTGTGTGGTTGTCCAGATTTGAGATGGTGGCCTGGACTAGGGTGAGATGCCAAGAAGTGGGCGGAGTTGAGAGACACCCCAGAGGTAGTGCTGACAAGGGCTTGGTGATTGACTGGACTCAGGAAATGAGGAGTGGCGGCTTCTGGTAGGGCAGCTGGGGCAGGGGGAACACAGGCAGGACAGTCCTGGGCTCCATTTTGGACGTGCTGAGGGGGGAGATGGTTATACAGAACTGAAGCTCAGAAGGCAGATCTGGGCCTCAGATCTAGGTTTGTGGGTCATTCACAAGCTGATTGTGATGAAAGAGTTTAAACTCCAACATTTTAAGGGTGACTGAGAGTGACCAGAGAGGCAAGAAGGGAAACATGAAGGGCTTGTTATCACAGAAGACAGGAGGTTCAGGAAGTTCAACTAAGTGAATGGGAGGTAAGCCCCCTCTCCCCTACCAGGAGAGACTTGAAATATGCAAGTACTGATCAGAAAAGAGAGGGTGGAGAGAGGCTGGAGATACCTTGGCCCTTGAGAAGGTGGGAGAGGATGGGACCAGAGCAGGGCAAGGAGTAGCCCTTGGAAGTCAGCTGGAAGAGTTCTTTACTGATGACTTTTCTCTGCGAAGAAAGAGTTCATGGCCATTTCGGGGTGGGTAAAGTAGGGTCAGGGCCATGGCTGAAGAAACAGGACTGCCAGGCATCACAGTGGACCCAGTTAGATGCAACAGTTGGGCCCACAGTGCAAAGCAAGCAGAATGAGGCATGGAGAAGTAAGTTGGATTAATCTGTAGTTTGGGTTTTGAAGGTATATCAAGAAGTTGATATTGATGAGAGGGAATTTCAGCTGATCTGGGCAGGAAGAGAGGACAAGGGCCTGAGGAAGTTGGTGAAGGTCCAAGGACAGAAAGGTAGTAGAGGTTGTGGTCAGAGCAGAATGAACTTATTGCTTCAGAGGAACACTGCAAGCAGATGGTAGAAGTTGAGAAGTAAGGAAGATGAAGGGGGCTGGTGCTTCATCTCTGTTGGGGGTGGTGTTGCCTGGGAAGATGGCACAGGACAGGGTCAAGGAACCTGAACTAGATGCCAGCATTTTCAGAGACTGAAGGGGAGTGATGGACAGCAGGTACCAGTGCAGAGAAGATGGTGGCAAATGGCATAGGACCCAGAGGAAGAAGGTGGAGAATCAGTAGTAGTCTGGAAAAGCAGCAGCTGAGAACAAGGAGACTGCCCTCATCTCCCAGCCCTCAGTTCCTGGGTGTGGCAGAGGGAGCAGCAGAGAGCTATAGGGCCAGAAGTGCCTCTGCAGGGCCAGTTAAGAAGGATGATTTCAGAGAGAAGTGAAATTGCTAAGGGCTGTGCTGGGACATGACACTATCTTTGAAGACACTGACTCTGACCCTGCTATTGATATTGAGAGTTCCTTTAACATAGTGCTCATTTAAATCAAATCTTGTTTTAAGTTTATTCTGGCATTGAGTTAAGCCTTAATGTTGATATTCAGGTGACAGATCTAGACTATTGGTTAAATTACTCAGATATGTATTTTTAATTCCTTAGTCTCTTGAAAATCTAAATAAAATCTTTGTTTGATACAGATGATGTCTACCGTAGAAAAGCCTCAGAAAGGCAGTATCAGAGAAGGCTGGAAGATGCATCAGAGACTGAACTTCAGCAGTCAATAAAGTGAATATGAAACTTTACTACTGGTTTCAACTCCTTTAAAGATGTACTTTTCGGGTCTCTTGTTCTTACATAGAACTGCCTTTACAAAGAACTTTTATAGTTTTCCTGTCTCTGCTTGAATACTTCCCAAGTCACTGATGGACAGCACTTGTGGGAAAATTATTTCCTACTAAAACACACCTACCCATTGAATCTAGTCCATGAAATATTTCTAAACAATTCAAGGATCAATCAGGATGCTTTTCAGTGTAGCCTGAATTGTTTGTGAAGTCCTTTGTTTTAGGCAACAAGGGATAACCTTATTTAGTTTTTTGCAGAATTCAGACTTACTATGAATAAAAGTTATCTACTGTAGGATCATTTAAACGAGGATTATTATGCAGACTACATTTCTGCTAGCTACCAATTTGTAAACATTTTGTTAGAATGTGACCATATGTTATTCATGTTAAGTGCTCTTGTGAACACAGACAACCCCTTTCCTTGCTTGGCTCCACTAACATACAAGGGCTGGACCTCCATGAGGACTGGGGAGCAACACGTTTCACTCCCCTCTGAGATGAAGATGTTGCTTTCATCCAGCTGCTAAAGATAAAGACACTGCTCCTTCCCAAAGAAAGTGAATCTTCACAGCATAAAGCAACCATAGACTTGAGCTAAATCAGAGGCTCAGTCTATAGGGAGAGATTTTCCAATCTGACCCAGAATAAGTTTGGATCAGTTGGTAGAAAAAGCAAAGGCATCTTTCCATGTTTGGATAACCATATCCAACATCTTTTCAAACAAGAAAATATATACATATTAAATAAGACTAAGTTTCAAAATAGTTTCTAACTATTGCTCATGAATAAAGAAGCAGATGCTTAAGGCCACAGGGTATCCTCAAGTTAATGATATCTGCCACAAATTGTTCTAAGGGATTTTTTTTTTCTAATTTAAGTCAGTCCATTTATGTTAGAACCAATCCAGTATAATTAAGGAGCCACTGACTACTCAGATCTCATTAAAGCACTAATGAGTCGCTGCTCAGAGGTGGCTTGAGTATGAAGACCAGTGATGACCAACAGCACCAGGGAGAGGAAGGTAGTTCTCATGTGCGCTTTTGTTACCTCAGGCATTCCTGGTGACCCTAAACCTCATAGTTACTTTTAGTGACTAGACTGCTGCATAATGAATTTAAATTGTGGCCTTAACTCCCATTTGTTCCCCCAACCTGTTTTAGAAGTTTAATATTTTGTACCTATGTAAAGAGCATATGTAACATACATACCTTTTACAAAGAATAGTTGTAAATGCTACTAAAACCATCAGCTAACTTCTGTTGTCTGCTGTGGTTTCCTTCCCTGGCCTATCCTGCTGTCTCCATCCCAGGGAGAATCTCTAGTCTGAAATTTGTGCTAAACTTCCCTAGAGTTTTCTTCATCTTTCTAAAATATATGTATTGGAGTGCCAATTTATTTAAGACAACGAAGCTTTGAAGACAACACAACAATGTCTGACTTCAAGGCAAGCAGACTAGCAAAGCAATTAAAATTGAAGATACTTTCAAAGCATATTAATTTGGATGCTGCAGAACTAATTTTTGTTAACCAAGGTGCAAGCTTTTTAACTTTACCTCAATTTTTTAACAGTTCTACTAAGGAATATAACTCTATCCCACTTATCAGACACTAGGATTATTTAAGGGAACTTAAATAATTTAAACAGCAATGCTCTCATAAGCTGCTTACAGAACTGCAGTGCCCCCTACTGTGAACTACAAGGCAAACAATTTAATAACTTGAATTTCAAAAACCACAATACTTCAGAATGACAAAAATCTAATTAGCATTTATTGCTAGAAGTCTACCTCCACTGGGGTGTTAGACAAAGAACATGGGCTTTGGAGCTTCATTTTATCATCTGAATGGATAGGGAAAGTATTGGGTTGACCAAAAAGTTCATTCGGTTTTTCCCGTAAGATGGCTCTAGTAGCACTTAGCTGTCTTTAACTTCATTCGCAACAATTTTGCTAGACTGTATTGTGACAGGTCTCATATCAGCGTGCATTAAAAAAAAAAAATCAAAATTGAATTTTTGTGCAGCCATTTTAATATTGAAGATGGAAGCAACATTTTCTGCGTATTATGCTTTATTTTTTTAATATAAATTTTATTTTTGGCTGCGTTGGGTCTTTGTTCCTGCACGTGGGCTCTCTCTAGCTGTGGACAGTGGAGGCTACTCTTCGTTGCGATGTGAGGGCTTCTCCTTGCAGTGGCTTCTCATGTTGCAGAGCACGGGCTCTAGGCGCATGGGCTTCAGTTAGTTGTGGCTCATGGGCTCTAGAGCGCAGGCTCAGTGGTTGTGGTGCACGGGCTTAGTTGCCCCGAGGCATGTGGGATCTTCCCGGAGCAGGAATAGAACCCGTGTCCCCTGCATTGGCAGGTGGATTCCCAACCACTGGGCCACCAGGGAAGTCCCTGTGCTTTATTATTTCAAGAAAGGTAAAAACGCAACTGAAACACATAAGAAGACTTGTGCAGTGTATGGAGAAGGTGCTGTGACTGATCGAACATGTCAAAAGCGGTTAGTGAAGTTTTGTGCTGGAGATTTCCCGCTGGACAATGCTCCACGGTCAGGTAGACCTACTGAAGTTGATAGTGATCAAATCGAGACACTGAGAACAATCAACGTTATACCATGCGTGAGAGAGCCGACATACTCAAAAATATCCAAATCAAGCATTGAAAATCACCGCTTGGTTATGTTAATTGCTTTGATGTTTGGGTTCCATAATTTAAGTGAAAAAAGCCTTCTTGACTGTATTTCCGCATGCAATTCTCTACTTAAATGTAACGAGAACATTCTATTTTTAAAACAAATTGTGACAGGCGATGAAAAGTGGATACTGTACTATAATGTGGAACAGAAGAGATCGTGGGGCAAGCTAAATGAACCACCACCAACCAACCAAAGGCCGGTCTTCATCCGAAGAAGGTGATGTTGTATATACGGTGGGATTGGGAGGGAGTCCTCTATTATGTGCTCCTTCCAGAAAACAAAACGATTAATTCCAACAAGTACTGCTCCCAGTTAGACCAACTGAAAGCAGCACTCGACGAAAAGCATCCGGAATTAGTCAACAGAAAACGCATAATCTTCCATCAGGATGACGCAAGACCGCACGTTTCAATGACCAGGCAAAAAACTGTTACAGCTTGGCTGGGAAATTCTAATTCATCCGTCGTATTCACCAGATATTGCACCTGCATATTTCCATTTATTTCGGTCTTTACAAAATTCTCTTCATGGAAAAAAATGCCAATTCTCTGGAAGACTGTAAAAGGCACCTGGAACAGTTCTTTGCTCAAAAAGATAAAAAGTTTTGGGAAGATGGAATTATGAAGTTGCCTGAAAAATGGCAGAATGTGAATATGTTGTTCAATAAAGTTCTTGGTGAAAATGAAAAATGTCTTTTATTTTTACTTAAAAACTCAAGGAACTTTTTGGCCAACCCAATACCTAAGCACAGAGTAAATACTCAATAAGGAAGGGCTATCTTTGTTCATCTAGTAGTCCTCTTTTGGAAATCTTGCCTACATCTCTGAAGTTATAACTCAATCAAATTAATCTCTTTTAGAAGTTTGGATCTCTCACGCTGAGTTACTTCTCTTAAAAAAAAATATACACTTGGACCATGGTGTTTTCCAAAACAACTTCTCTCCTAGTAAAGCAGCATCAGTTCTTAGTTTTCACACACGTGTATTAAATTTGGAATTTCTTGCCACATTTATATGTAAAATCCACAAGACGTGCATTCCACATCTATCTGGGGGATAGAAATAGTCTATTAATTTGTTCAGGTATGAACTTTCATTCAGCTGACCTCGCACACTTCCAAATGCAAAAGGAACAGAGTAATACTTAGCACTATTGCTCAGAGTGTTCAGCTGGAATGTTTAACTATACATCAACGATCATTCAAAATATGTTTATGAGCAGAGATGGAAGTACAGCCCTAAACTCTTAGGAGAACAGAACCACAGGGATTTGCAAAGTGATATTAGAGGAAAACAGTTGGTTGATTTTACCAACACCTTCTATTAAAAGTGTTGTCATGTTTTAAGAGATTATAAGCATGATAAAAACATACCCGGGCCACTTTTCTCTTCTGGCCACACACAGCTATTTGAAATGGATTACACTGATTTATGATACAGGACATGCTTGCCTTACCTTCCATCATCAGTAACAACTCCCTCTGCAATTTTAACTTCAACCTGCATTTCTGCTCATGCTGAAGACATGTTAGGAATCCTTGACTGCCAGTCTGAGAGGCTTGGCATGGGCATGTCAGGCTGCAGTGTGACTACATTCGGCTTCTGTGTTAATGCAGCCTAAGCCTTGGATCAGTGTCTGGACACTGACTTTTGCCTCTACCCAAGGAGCTCTCTTCCTTTAAATTGGCAGCCATATCCCTGTCAACATAAAATCAAGGCTTGCAGAAATTAAACCTACTTGAAACTAACATCTGACACAGCTTTAACAAAACAACCAAACCTGGTTAATCCAAATCACTTTGCAAACTCCATTTTTATTTGGATTAAAAAGCTTTAGATGAACAAAGATATGATACATACATATTATAAGACTAGTTATCACTTAAACCTCTTTTGATACAGAAATTAGAATAAACCAAGTTTTAATCAAGTCTGAAAATGTTTAAGTTCAAAAATCAACAACACCAATTTGGAGATTTTACACAAAGAAGAGTCCCCTCTTAATTCTTCCTCATAGGAAGAAAAGGGTGGGTTCAAAAACAAAGTAATTCAAGGCCTTTTAAATCAGTTGGCTGACATACTATTTTAAACCTATAGGTCTTTTTCCGCACATAAAATTCTTTTCCACATGAACTTACATTTTGAAAACATTTAGGCCATTATACTTTCTAAGCCATATCACTACAGTTCCTAAAACTCATGGAAAAAAAAGATGTATAGTTCACATGTACCTTTTAAAGTCAGGGCTTTTTTTTTTTTTTCTTTTTCTTTTCTTTTTTGGAAGATGGCTGACCTCAAATCTTATATCCTAAAATATTAATTGACATTCTCCAAGTTAATATACAGAAAGACATGATTCTAAAATAAATACATAGAGCTTTTGTTTTTTTTAAAGGTAATTAGGGCCTGCCTAATGGCCCCCTGGCCCGGCTCTGCACTGCCTTAGGGAAGCCCCTGGCTGGATCTATGGTTCCTACAGCACCTCCAGACACTGAGAAGGAGCCTGGAGGAGGAGTGCTCTGGCTTCTAATGCCCCACATAGACCACAGTGAAGAGTTTTTAGAGTCTTCCCAAAGAAGTCTCTTCCAGACCTTAAAAAGGGAAATAAGACGGGTGCATGAAATAAATAAATAACTTAACCAAAATTAAATTTCAGGTTCTTTGGTGTAATTCAAGGATGTCTAGAAATAAAATAATCTGATTGTATTATACAGTCCATGATGATTCAATGGCCCAAATAACCAAGAACTGAAGATTTCTTTATCTGATTCAGTTTAACAATAAGGTACTGACATAGTACTGCAAAACATTTTTTAAAATTCAGAACTGTTTAAAATACTTGATGCAAATTGAGATCCAGTGGTTGACTTATAGGCAATTAAGTTATAAGGACCTCCTGTAATTAAAGTATCTAGATACAAGAGACTTTTTTCCATTCTAAACTCTTCTTCTGTCCCCATGATTTAGTAAGAATGGTAATTAAATATCCAGGTATTGACTCATACCAGATTAAAAGAAAAAAGTATCCTCTGAGAGTCACTCTCAATTTACAAACAGCAGTGGAAGCTCCACCACAATGGCAACCACCTTGTTACAATAAAGCAGGTTTCAAAAACGCTGAGTGAAATACTGAACCATGTTTGATGCTTTCCACTTGTCTGAGCATTATATACTGCCTCCAAATGTTTTTTTCCAGAGTCATATAAGAGAGACAGGGTCATCAAACCTAAGTGTTTGGGATCTGTAATGGTCTTTTTAGTGAGCATTTTCTTAAATTATGATTTCCTTCTCCTGAAATTCAAAAGCACAAGCTGAATTTTAAAATTATTTTATAAAGTCTTAAATTTCTGGTTGAGAATTACAACCCTGAAACTTAGGAGAAAAAGAAAAAAAAAAAAGCCAGATCTGATGAGGAAATAAAGAATACTAAAACATACTTGCATATGCAGGCAATCCAGCCTTTTACAATTATGCTTCTGACACAGCCCATATCTGGTTAATGCACTCCCTTCCCTAAGTTAGGTTAGGTGTTATGTTTAAAAATAAATCACCTCCAGCACACCTCAATACTTTCTTCAAGATGAACTTCAATAATTTGCAATGTAGAGATTTAAAGTTTTAAATCACCTAACATGTATAGGCATAAATTGTGAATTCATTACAAAAAGATCAAAAGTACCCTTAAACTTACCTGTCAAGACTAAATATAATTCAGGGTTGTGCACATGTTCTGCAAAAATAACTGACACCATAGATGTCTAACTCAGCACAAGAAAAAGTGCTTTCTCCCTCCAGGCGTCCGGGAGCTGCATTAGCTGCAGAAGAGTGCACAGTGCTGACTTCAGATTTCTGAGTTACTAGAGCAAATGTGCCATGTCTGCCAAACATCTACAATCCAACTAACAACCTTTCACTCTACCTGGAAGAAACAGTTCTTGCAAAAGTGGCTTAAGATATTTAGGCACGTGAAACAGACACAAGTACACTCCCCTCTCTAAGATGTAAACTAGGGCCAACTTCACATTTCATTGACAACTTAAACTAATCTGTAAACTCTTGTGTGTGTTTTTTTTCATTTTGTTTGTTATTTAAAAAAAACAAAAACAAAAAACCAACCAAAAAAACAAGAAACAGAAACCCCAAGCCAAGACAAAAAACCTTTGATGGTTTCAGCTCTATGGCAACAAGTAAAAAGATAAAACTCCAAGTCTAAATACAACCAATTATGAAACTGGTTTTAAACGAAGGAAACATATGCAAAAAAAAAATCTTTGTGTATTTGATAAAGTCAACTTAATATAACAAAAACAAATTGAAATAGCTTATTAAAAGTGTCCTTATATAAAAATGGCCTTGTGATGTACAATAAAATGCAATAAAAATGATCATCCTTTGTTCCTCCCCCCACCCCCAGTAACTAAAATGGCTACTGTTCCACAAAACTCTTTATGCTTCTATAAAAGAATCGTAATTGATGTGATTAAAGGTTTTCTAGATTGTATGCTTGGCGAATATTGAGGGTGTCTCGGAGCATCAGATCCCGAAGGCGCCAGAGGGCGTCTGCCATGGTGGTGTGGGCCCCTTTACTTTTCAGCCAGTGAGAGGGGAGTCGGCTCTCCTGTTCTTTTGACAAATGGACATCGCGTCTTCGGGCTGAAAATTAAAGTGCAGACAGAGAAATACAAATATCAGTCCTAAGGTCTGACAGATTAAAACATGAAACATTTATTATTTATTGAATATTATGAATTTTAACTCTGCAGAATACTTCCAAGCAAATTTCTTACATTGTTTTATTAGGCATCTTGGTTTTTAGAAAGCTATTTTACTTAGGTATGAGACTACCTAGCCAAGGATGTCTCGTTTTACACTTTGCAGTTTATAAATTATCTAATGTCTTCTTTTTTTAATTAATTAATTAATTAATTAATTTTTGGCTGCATTGGGTCTTCGTTGCTGCGTGTGGACTTTCTCTAGTTGCGGTGAGTGGGGGCTACTCTTCGTTGTGGTGCGCGCGCTTCTCATTGTGGTGGCTTCTCTTGTTGTGGAGCATGGGCTCTAGGCACACAAGCTTCAGTAGTCTTCAGTAGTGGCTCGCGGGCTCAGTAGTTGTGGCTCACGGGCTCTGGAGCACAGGCTCAGTAGTTGTGGCGCACGGGCTTAGCTGCTCCGCAGCATGTGGGATCTTCCCAGATCAGTGCTCGAACCCGTGTCTCCTGCGTTGGCAGGCGGATTCTTAACCACTGTGCCACCAGTGAAGTCCTAGAAATTATCTAATTTCTAACAATTACTTCACAAAACAGCTGCACAAGATAACATAATTACTAGAATGGGAATATAAAAGTTGTACAAACACCTAAAAGATCTGATCATTAATATTTAATAGTTACTCCAATATTAACAAAAATTCCTAAAAAGGTAAATGTGAAGAAAGGGAAAACCACCTACTACTCTTAAAGCAAATGATCAAATTTGGCTTAGAAATGAAAAATGAACAGAAACTTCCAAAGTTCTTTCCAGAAACTAGGCAAGTTATTTTAGCAAGTACTGAAAATATGCTGAGCCTGCTGAACTCAATGAATAAACTTCATAGGTTAATAGAAACATGTCTTCCAATATTATTTTTCTTTTTTAAAAATTGAGGTGAAATAATTTTTTTTTTTTTTTTTTTTTTGCAGTACGCGGGCCTCTCACTGCTGTGGCCTCTCCCATTGCGGAGCACAGGCTCTGGACGCGCAGTCCCAGCGGTCATGGCTCACGGACCCAGCTGCTCCGCGGCATGTGGGATCTTCCCGGATCGGGGCATGAACCCGTGTCCCCTGTAACGGCAGGTGGACTCTCAACCACTGCACCACCAGGGAAGCCCTGAAATAATTTTTAATTTACCCAAATCCATCTATGCTATCCCCAAATGCCTGAAAAATAATTGAAAAAATTCAGAATATACTTAAGAAGATAGCATAGATATTTCTGACAAAACTAAGCTTTGAAACTCAGCAAAAAAACATTTTCAGTATGTAATGTCAATATACAAAGAAGCTCCAAACCCTTCTACTAAGTATACAATTTATTTTACTTATAAAGGCATACCTCAGGTTTGGTTCCAAATCACCACAATAAAGTGAGTTGCATGAATTTTTTGGTTACGTTTACACTATACTGTAGTCTATTAAGTATGCAATATAGCATCATGTCTAAAACAACTATGTACATACCTTAATTAAAAAAGACTACACTGCTAAAAAAATATTAACCATCATCTGAACCCTCAGCAAGTCGTAATCTTTTTATAATGGTAATATCAAAGACTGTTGATCACAGGTCACCAAAACAAATATAATAATAATGAAAAAGTTGGAAATATTGTGAAAATTACCAAAATGTGACACAGAAAAACGAAGTGAGCACATACTACTGTAAAAACGGTGCCGAAAGACTTGCTTGACACATTGCCACAAACCTTCAATTTGTAAAAAAATGCAGTATCTGAGAAGAGTAACAAAGCAAAGTGCAACAAAACAAGGTATGCCTGTATAAGAATCATGGATATTTATCCTGATATAATAGGTCCATAGCAGCGAGAGGACTTTGATAAAGCATGGATTTCGAAAAGGCTTCTTGAGGACTCTCCTTACCTGCTAGGGTCTGGTCCCACTTGCTAATGCTGTTGGACTCAGCACTGAGTCCTTCAATATATTTTAGGTAGGCCTCTGAGTGGAGAAGCCGTTGAGTCTTCGGTGGGGGAGCCACAAACATGGGTGTTGTTGGCTGCTGTACGACAGGGGGGCCGGGTGGATGTGGGCCAGGATATGGAGGTGGTGCCTGCTGCCCTGGAGGCCCCAAAACACCTACCTGAAAGAGCACAGACACATGGTGAGGGAAAAAAAATACTCAGTGCATGCTCTGAGAAAGAGGGTAACTTGAATTCTGTTGAGTCCTAGAAGATCCAACTTGGAGGCTCACCTGCTGTCCATATGGACTTCCACCTGGTGCTGGAGTCCCTACCATAGGGGCCACTCCTTGGTTCATCACACCTATAATTCAGAATTACAGGCACAATTAGAGGCTCTGGGTTGAGAAGACTGAAAACTACTGTCTGATAAGAAAGGCCATTTATAATGCAAGCCTATGATCTCTGCCCTGAGTCTTTATGGATAGGAACCCTAAGCACCCAAAACAGGATGTAGCATTCATATAGAAAATGCATGTTCTTTTGTTTTCTAGGTACTTTAAATACAAAGCTAGGACAACTTGTCAGATGTACATTAATTATTCATGGCTTAGAAATAATTTGAACCCTGCATAAAATTCTAGTATTTCCCTAGGTAAGCTACAGTCAGAATACAACTATATTTTCAAGGTATTTTTCTTTTGACAACACAGTTTCCTGCAACTGAAGCCCGTGTTTAATTTCAGCAGTAATGGCATTGCAACCAGGCTCAGCTGTATGCAATGTGTTAGGACAGCAGGGACATAAGGGAAGAGGTTTGTGCAAGTGCACATTAAATGACCTTTGTGGAGGCTGGAGGCACATTCTTGCTGTCCTCTCACAGGCCACCAGCACCTCTGGTTCTAACTGGAGTCACTAATGTTGGCAGAGAGGGGACACTGCCATTTGATAGACCAGCACTTTGAAAAGGAATCATCCGGAAACAGAGCAGCCTTGGTGCTATCACTTCAAATGCAAAATGACAAAGGGAAAGAGAAAGATTCCATGGTCCTACTATATTTGGACTTTGTATAAACTTCCCTTGGTGACTCCTCACAAGCAATTTCTGTCACACAAGCAAGTTCTGTCTCATAGGTCCTAGTTGATAATAACATGATGTCTTAAATTTAGCATCTGGGGCTATTTTAATCTCAGGACCGTCCACTTCCTAGTCTCATAAAACAGAGCAATAGGTAAAGGACCCAGTTCATTAAAAACTAACAAACTACAATCAAAACCCTGGTGAGCTACTGCTTAAACCTTAAACAAGTCCAGCTGGCTGCACGGAAGGATCAACAGGAGCTAACTTCATATTCTATAGTTTCTCTGGATTCAAAATGTTGGTATTTTAACCAGGCAGAACCAACCCACTATTCTAAGGTTCAGAATTGCTAAATACCACTTCCAAGAAGTATTAGACGTTTGTAAGAGAGAACACACTAAGTGAAAACAAGCTTTCTGTTTACAAAGCAGGGATTTTTATATTCCAAGAACCCAGAAGGGTACCTGAACCACAAGAATAGAATCTTAGTGATTATTTGTGAGTGAGTGAAGAGGTTGCAGTGGGTAAGTTGCTGCTCCAGCAACATATTATTAACCCCTGTTCCCCTAGGACACTCACCCACCTTAGATTTCACAACACAGTGGGCCTCCCTGAGCTGCCTGTATCAATCTCTGCAGGGCAGCACAAAAAAATCAGCAACCAACCCCCTATGTGCCCTCTGTTTACAAATGCCATGCCAGGGGGCAGCTGGTGAGAATGCAGGCTGAGTCACCAGAGGAGCTCACTGAATCTCCCTCTTCTCAAAGCCTGATCAGACGTGCGTGTGTAGATACTAAGAGGGGTTCTTCCCTGTCTCCTTATCATCAGGTGTGTTGTGCTTTCTTCAAATGCATTTAGAATCTGAAAAAGGGGCAAAGGGAGACATCTACCCCCCAATACCCGCCAAAAGACCAGCTACCTAGAGGGTACTGGCCTTCGGTGTGACTCCCGCTGAGTAGCACACGCACCTGGGAGTTAAGTCCAGCTTAGTCTCACTGCTCAGTCAGATACTCTTGCCAAGGGGAGAGGGCACAGAATTAAGGACAACTCCACCTGCCACAGGAACACACCCATTTTATGACTGACACCTGCTGCAAGAGCAACTCACACATAGTCCACCACTTCCATAATGAAGCACCCACGCCCACGAACATTTCCTCCTCTGGGTGTGTCTAGATCAAATACTTCTGTGGCGTTATGGCCATTCTCTAAGCAACACTCACATCACAAAGAGTGTTACTGAAGGCTCTAGGCCGAGCCACCAGGTTAGCTCACCCTACATACTGCTGGGCACACCCTCTGAAGCTTTGTTTGGAACTCTTTATAGCCACGGGATCGGTAGATCCAATGCTGTTGTAAGCAAATCTAAGGGTTTCTATATTTTGTCATCTGGGCCAGGCCTTTAGCTAGTATTTTGGATAATGGATCAAATACTATTCCAAGTCATCTTAAGGTCACATTCCCTCCAAATAGATACCTAAGGTCAGTTTTTTTGCATATGATGGCAATTAATATGGGAACTTGTGATTTTCCTTTCATAATAATCTTTCAAATTTGCTAATTAATTGTAAAGGAAAACTGTACCTATTTCTGGGCTCCACTTATATGTTTCTATATGACATAACTTCTGAGCTTGTTGACAGACAAACCAGTGTCTCCAGGTAGCAAGGTGGGCTATGCTGTTCTTTAAATGTTATGTCATCCTTCTTTGGGGACTCAGAAATAGAAAACTCGTTCAGGACAAATTCGTTCTCTCCCTCCTTTCTGTTGCTAGAAGGACTGACTGAAGGATTTCTACAGAGTTCTACATTAGCGACTCTGTAATTCCCTTAGAGGGGAGGGGCTGCTTGAAAAGCAAAAGATGGAGCAGGGACTCTACACAGAAGACCCTTTGAGATAAGAATTGAACCAGAAGAAGAAATGTACTCAGGAGCAAAAAGTGCTTTTTATACCAACTGGCAATTTGGGAAACTTCATTCACTGATAAAGAGAGCAGAGCATGACCTCCTAGGCTGTGTTTGGCTTTCTGAGCACGTGTCAAGTTGTTTGAGTGATTTTAGAGTATGCCTCCTGCCCCTTGATCTGCTGAGTCTAGTTTCTGTCATGTGTCCTGTGCTGCTGCTAGGCAGCCAGGTGCTCAAGGGCACAGGTGCTGAGCCACCTGCTCAATACACAGGACAGGTCCTACTGCTGACATCCCTGGGATTCTCAGTGAGGGAAGGCCTGCCCACATGGGCAGCAGGTACCTCCTGGAACAAATGGCTGAAGGAGGAAAAAGAGAATATGAAGATGAGATTAATGAGTGAATGAGGATGAAGTTCTTACCCGGTGGTGGTATGCCCGGGAGGCCGGGCACACCTGGCGGAAGATGGTGGGGTGGAGGCCCCCCGGGGTGAAGTGGCTGCATGCTGCCCATGCTAACAAGGCCATCAACTGGGCCCTGCAAAGGTGGAAGGCCTGGCGGATAGCCACCCATCATGCCTTGAAGGACACAACAAATTTCAGACATGCATCATTAACATGCAACATGAAGTAAGTAATAACACCCCCCCCCATGCACTACTAATGAATAAAGCACCCTTAGTACTGCATGATATAACGGCAATTAGTGCAATTATTTTGTTGCAATAATGAACAAAATATAAAGTTACAAATATGAAATACATTTCTGGATGAATTAGTACTTAGTACATTATTATTTGTAGTTATTTTCCCTGTGATAAATACGCTGCATGTTTTCAGTTAAATAATAATAAAGAGGAGTTCCATTAACAGCCTTCCCAAGGTCATGATTATTGCAAGGTGTTCAGAGACCCGTTCTGCCTACTGCGATTCTACTGAAGAGTATAAACCCCATCATTCCACTATGCCCACACTCATATGCCTATCACGGGTACACATGAGGGGAAACTGGAATGGAGGAAAATGAGGCACACAGCCCTGATCACAAAGCATGGTTCTCCAGCATGGGGGAGGCGGCAAGACTTTTTCAAGACTTCTATGTCCATTCCTCCTCCCTTTTAGCCCCACCACTGCTGGTAAGAATGGATCATGCTTGAGCTTGAGATGGGGAACAGCTAAGAGTCATCACAATGAATGATGTTTCATCTTTAGATCTCAAAACATGATAAAATAAAGATAAAACCTAACTCCCCACCCCCACCCCGGCCACCAGCCAACCTAAGCCCAGGTCACTCAGTAGCCTGCACGCAGATCTTAGGAGGAATGGCTGGAGAATCAGGCTCTGTTGACATGAGAAAAGGCCAGTTGTCATCATTGTCCCCAAGCACACAAATGTCCTCACAAAGACCTTCAGTTAACAGGGAACATTTTAAATGAGGTAGAGAATTTCTGTGAACAGAGGTTTTTATTCCTTTATTTTCAAAGTGCATCTTCACAACACAAAACACTTCCTGCTGGCTAGGGAAGAATTTCAAAAAACAAGTATTTTTGGCAAAAAGAGTGAAAGGAAGAAGATAATTTCAGAATGTCAAAGACTCACCTATCAAAAGAACTTTAAAGCCATATGACATTTTTTTAAGCAAGGAAAACAACTTGATTTTTCTGGGATTTGAAATGATCATAATGAACAAAACACAAGGCTCCCCACAAAATGCAATCACCTTTGGTCACAGCTTCTTGCACAAAGGGAGGGGTTGAGGAATTGGTGCAAAACCTCATTTTTATATAATACTCTTTGTAGAGGGGTTCTGGAAACAGTGCAAGACTCCCGGTTCTAAGAATTATACTCTTTGATTTTCCCTGAAGAATTGTTTGAAAGGTATTTATTTATAAAAGTTTAGTCTTTTGAAGCTATAAAATTACTGCAAGTTCTGAGATTGATTCAGCTTGCCTCATCGATCATATCTAAGCTGACTAAGAAACTTACAATTACACAAACCAATAAAACAAATTTTAAATAATAATCACCTCTGTACATAAAATAGGATTATCAGTTTCATTTTCTTAAAATGAGAGTTCAGAGATAAAAACTACTTTTGAACAGACACCACCATCTTAAACATGAGGAGATCCAATGCTACCAAACTGTCTTTTAACCATACCACCAGACAGAGCTTTTAGGGATAAGTAGGTGGGAATTCAAGAACGTTAGGAGGCTTTGCTTTCAATTACAAAAGCCCATCTGAACGCAGCCTTCATGGGCTGTGGTTGAAGAAATTACTAAGAATCGAAAGACATGACACTTGTCTTCATTAAACTGTACTTTGGCATTTATTATCCCAGTCACATGTGTTCAAATGAGCTTCAATGCTTGTAAGCAAAGCTGGTCTCAGACAGCAACAAGGCTAAGACTTAGGCCCTATGCAACCTGTAAACCCATAAGAAATCACTCTCTTAAGCTGCAAAGTCCCCACTGTGGACCAAAGACTGCTTACTGTAGAGAATGCTTGCCCTGCACTCCCACAGCCCAGAAGTCTGGGCAGCAAAAGGTTTAATAATGGAGCAGGGGCTTTCTGGAAGGGGGCCACCCTCCTTACCCATCAGAGCTCTGTGATGTTATTCCCCAACAGGGAGCTAAAATGCTGCAGCTGCTGTTTTTCAATGTTTTTAGCTGTTTGAATTGGTTTTGTTAATGTGTCCCTGGGCTTTTTAGTCAAGGGCACAGTGCTATAATATCACACATCAAATAGAACAAAAGAGAATGTCAATGAGGGAATTCTAACTTTCAAAGTCCCCATGTTCAAGGTCTGATTTCTAAAAACCTCTGGCACCCCATTAACCAAAATGGGCCATGGAATAGAGCAGGCGATTATGAGATTTGTTAGATCAACATCAGTTACACTGAAAGTACTGAAAGCCATGATTCAGATGTGCTTTGGCGAGTGCAACTGCTGAGTTCAGCGATAGTGCATTTGAGAACTTGCCATCACAAAAGGTAGGAGCAACAATGGAAAAGTTATCTTCTGCTACTCTGCCTTAAAAAGCAAAAAAAAAAAAAAAAAAAAGTGAAAACAAAAACAGCATCCCAATGAGCCTGTCTTGAGCAACACTATCTTGGACTCCCTGAAAAAAGAGGTCAGACTGCTTGCTTAAGAAGAAACACAGCTTGAATGGACCTCACCAGGCTTAGAAAGATCACGAAGGAGGGACCCGAGAAGTGGTCTGCAGGTTTCTCATTGGAGACACGTCAGACAAGAATATTCAAGAACAGCCAAATTTGCTATGGCTACCAGAACCAGAGACAACACACACAAGCAAACCACATTCATCTTTTCTTTTCTTTTTTTAAAAATATGTGACTGGGATACTAACAGAAAATGCAGTTTAATGTAATTAAATAGAAAAGCATTACAGAGTGGGCACAATGAATTGATTAAGGACTTTGTATTCTACTTAGCAGTCATGCACATTGGTGACCAAGAAAGGATTTACAATTCATTGTCAAAAATCCTTTTAAATGGTCAGTCTTTTAAGGATGGCTGCAGCAGAACAAGGCAAACTGAATACTGGAATGAGATGGGAAAATCATCACCACCTAAAGACTAGTTTTGTGTTTTCTCTTGGTAGTCCCTCCGGAACAGAATTCAGGGTCTGTTTATATTTTCTGCTGTAGAACTCTATCAAGAGCAGTCTGCGGTGGAGAATATCGCCAGACCATGCCCACAGCCAGGGAAGAGCTGCTCCCTACCAATTCCCAGGATTGGGCCCAGGGCCCATTTCTGGGGCAGAGGGGAGGCATTGCCCATAAGGGAAAGGCGATATAAGGACAACATGGATGACTTCAAACTTTGAATCTGTCATGAGAAAAGCCTAGAGACTGTGGCTTACTCCTTGTTGGAGGAAAAAAAAAAATGAAGGAATTTCTTAAAGTGGAAAAAAATGGTCTTAGCTCCTGTTTTTACCTGCAACAGGTGTCAACTGCTGATTGAGCATCCCCATTGGTGTTGGTGGTGGCACCACCCCCATGAGAGCCCCCACAGGGGTGCCTGCTCGGGGAGAAGCACTCGGCTGCTGTTGCTGTGCTGCTCGCTCTCTCTCCTGCTGCTCAGCAACTTTAGCTGCCCGCTCTGTAAAGGCATTTCAGATTTTCAATTCTGTTTTTAACCCAGGAATTCAAAATACCATCCATTGCATTCAACAGGACTAGTAAAAACACAGGCAACAGTTCTGTCTCAATGGAAGGAACAGTAGATGACTAGTCTCAACACAGGAGGAGTCAGGCCGATTTCACTTGGTAACCTAGAGTCCAGCTTTCCTATCCCATCTTGAGAACTGGTCTGCAAAGATTTCAAGAATGTTAAGACTGCAACACACATTCAGAAAGCACAGATTTTATTTAAAAACGTCACCAGCATAACCAACGTGGTTAATCTCACAAGGCACCCTGAAGATGAGAAGCGCTACCATTATTCTAGTATTAATAGCATTACAAATTATTTATAATTTCAACATGAAGCAATTCCATGGCCCATTGTAATTTTTGGCACAACTGTTACTTACTATATTTTCCTGATTCCTGGCACCCAAGTTTACTAAGATTTGAGGACTCTTGTCATTAGTGTCATGAGGTTTAGCAGCTGAAGAAAATTAACTCTGTAAGGGAAAAGTAGCTTACTGCCTCCTCCACAAGGTTTTAGGGAAAATAAACGCTAATTTGTACATTCTAATGAAGCAAAGAGGTCATGTTTAATAAACCCCAAGGGAAAAAAATGCATGATACTCCAGGCTACAGTCATCAGAAGCAGGGAATAATATATATACACATATGAAGCAATGGACAATGTACTGACAGAACCAGGTTTCCTGAAGCTGAGTTCAATACTGACCATAAATCATACTAAATCAGCAAAAGTTCCAGAATTCATACTTATTTCATCCAAAATGCAAGAGGAGCATTAGCTTGTGCCAGTTCTGGGCTGTGGAACATCCCTGCTACACCGCTCACTCCTTTGAGCTACTCTTTCTGCTTCTCCATAGCCAGTGGCCCCAACAATCACATTCCCAGTCTTTTTGGGAGCTAGCAGGCTGGACCCTTACTAGAGAACTCTAGAAATGTGCATTCCCAAAGCTCCCACAATACAGGGTTTATTTTGCTTCACCGTTCATAAATAGGAACTCCTCTCCACTCTTCACATGGGCAAACTGAGACTGGAGACAGGTAGTGACTTGTCCAAGGATATAGAGAGAACCAGCAACCTGCGGCTCTGATTCCTGGTATCAAACTCCAACTGCCACACATTAACCCTCCAACAAGGAATTCAAAAGGCTACTGCTGGCTGATCTAAGGAAGGGGAAAACAGCTTAGGTCACATGGCTTTAAAGAGCTTCGAGAAGCAACGGCTCCAGTCCTCCTTTGTGTGATAATGTGAAAGTCAACCAAGTCAAAGCTTCCTCGGCTGCGACAGTGTTACCTGCAGAGACTTGTCATCACTCACTACACTGTCCCAGTTTACAGATCCTCTGTACAATGAGCGTGAGGGACAAAGGACATTTTAACAACCTATTTCCTTGAACTAGCAGTAAAAAAAACACTGATGACCTAGACCCCCACATTAAGTTCTCATATTTTCATTACACAAATGACACAGTAAAATGGGAGAGCAAAAAAATGAAGTTGAAAAAAGAAAATTTCAGGGCTGTGGATGGAATTGGACTGGCTACCTGTTGGTTCTTTTTGGGCTGTCTTAGAAAAGAGAATTATTAAATGAAGTCAGCCAACCTCCAAACTTTGGGTTTTGAATTCAATGGGCCTGAACACCAAAAGTTCAGATTTTGTGTCTCAGGCAGACACTGCTGAGTCATATAGCTTCTCTCACTAAGTTCTCACTGAAATTTCAGATCCCCCTTTGAATTTGGAAGAATTTCCCAGAAGCCATCATTTCTCCTTCTCTTCAGTTCTGCTCCAGCATTTTTACTTTTACATCATCTCCAGACACATTTCTTGCTCTTGTTCACACTCTGAATAACCAGCCATGCAGTACTGGCTTCATTTGTCCTGGACCAGGCTTTACAGCCATGTGAGCTTCATTTCTAACACTTCTCCAACTGAGTGATATATCTGGTCTTAACTTCCACTAAGGTTAGAAATACCAAAGCTCTCCAAAGTTCTAGGTTCTTACAGAACTGACTATGGTTTCTCAAAGAATATTCTGTCAAATATTAGTTCTTCGGGATATTAGCTGATATTACATGAATACCTGATCAAGTTTCAGAAAATGCCAGGTGAAAAAAGTAGGTTATTTACTACAGGTTTAAAGACTTTCATATGGCAATATGCACTGTTAAGTTTCTAAGAGAGAAAGTTTTTGGAGTGCTTCTCAAACTGGTTTTGCCACAAATGTTTTCTGAATGAACATCTTGTAGGACTAGGGTTCTGCAGAAGATCCTTGGGGAAGCCTGTCAGATAATTTTATAATAATAAATCAACTGTAATAAATGAAAGGAGTAAACTATTTTTTTTAAAAAAGGAGTTTCTTTGGAAACTCCATAAACTGTAATAAAGGAGGCAGCCTTGATAATTAATTTGTTTATGCTTGCTGGATTTGGACCTGGCCAAGAAGAGTAATGGTGATCACTATGGTCAATCAAGAGAGGGCTTTAAACTGGCAAAATGAAGCATTATATACAATTCCAAATGGAAAAAAAATACAGCTCTAACGGCAACAGTCCTGCCTAATCTAATGTTTATTACTCATTTCTTTATTAAAGTCATGCCTGATATTAGAAAACCAAAAACCTCTCTTAAATATTTGTCCTTAATGGCTAAGAACCACCAAATCCTTGAATGATAGCTCATAGCCCCAAATGATTTAATTATAGAGTAAAAGGAAAATGAAGGCAGTTGAGCTTTATCAAAGAGAACCCAAGTACCTTAAAAGTAGCTATGAATGCAGCACAGGCCAGGACTGGCCTAGGAAACCAAGCGCTTCAGCCAAGCCTCAGCCTGGAGTTTATACATATGGCTTATCGAGAGCCGTAATAGAAGATCACTGATTTTGAAAGACCCATTTCAGATGAATTTTAACCAAAATTATATTTAACATCCTTGTATACTCATTCCCCAGCTCAACACATGTGTGCTTACAGGACTTAATGAAAGAAAAAAAATCATGCAATTTTTAATAGCTAAATATTTGTTTGAGAAATCTGGGGGGGGAAAAAAACCACACCAGGATCAGAGGCCAAGTCAGAGACAGCACTTCCTCAGTCAGGACAAGGCTGACACTTAAACTGCTGGATGGGAGCCATTTGAGACAGTCCCCAACACAAAGTTCACGTGCAAGTGGTAAGAACAAGAGATTCAACCTGTCTATGCACGTGCATTGCTGAAAACACCCCCTTGCTTAGAAAGCTCAGACAATTGTGCCTACGCTCTATTTACCTTCATATTCTGCTTTCTTGGCTGTCTCAAGGTTTCTCCATTCTGTCCCCACCAGTCGGCTGAGCTCACCAAAAGAGTAGTCTGGGTGCTGGGCCTTAATCACAGCTCTCATCTCACTGCTGAACAGGATGTAGCCACTCATGTTGATTTTCCGTTTGGAGCCTTCCTTCTTTGCACTGCCTTTGGCAGACTTTGGGGTAGACTGTAAGACAGAAAGCTCTTATAGTGCATCGGAACATTGCATCTGGTCAATTGTTAAAGGTTTCTGGAAGCCAGGAACATGCGACTCAACAGCTACTGTTTTATAGACATGTTCAGTTTATAGCTGGCCATTTTCGTGTTCAAAACACAGCTCTTCCTTGTCTCTTACCATATAAGAAAAATGAAAGTTTCACTGAATTCCATGACTGCAATCTGTAATAGTGACCTCACAATCAAGTCTTCAGAAAATTCTAAATGAAAAAAATATACCAATAGGGATCACCTTAACCGAAAGATGAGGTCCTAAAGAAAGAGAGACTAAAAAGATATAAGCAATAAAAGACAGAGTAACAGAATGATGCAGTTCCTCATGGCTTTCCTTCAATACAAGGCAAGAAGAACTTTCTAACTAAACCTGCCACTAAAACCAGCTGTCTATGAAATTTAAAAAAATAGTATTAAATTTTAAGTTATTAGTGGCATCGTGAAAAAAAAAAAAAAAAAAAAAAACCTGTTCCTTCCTGTAGCATTCTAGGTTGAAGCTCCCATAATATAGGGGTTGGATGTCTCCTTCCTTTTGGGTTTGAATTTGCTGCAAACCAGAGCTGGAAATAAGACAAGTAACAGGAACTTGTCACCTTCACCTGTGGGGGTGTGTAGGGCATGAGATCCAGCTCACTGGCCAGGGGAGTCTGAAGTTGAGGTAGAGAAGGAGGCTCAATGACCTCACTATCCTCTTCTCCCATCTCTTCAATATCATCATCTCCACCTTCTAACTCAGCAAATTTAGCTTCTAGCAACTGGATCTTCTTTTCCAATAAAGGTGAGGGCTCCTTCTGAGGAACAGTCGGTTTTCTAAAAGAAGTGACATAAGAACAAATAAATAAAATGAAATCACCTAACACTACTCCAGGATTGATCAGAAAGCAATGTTCTGCCTTAATATCTAGAAGCAACGTCCTGCAATCTGCAATGTCTACTCTAAGTCAGCAAGGGAAAGAATTAAAACGTATATTTATAGTCACACCTACTTACAGATGCTTGTTTTTAAGGGATTCTGCTGAATACCCACAAAAGCACTGGGTGCAAAGTTGAGATCTAGTTGCCAATATATAGTGAAAAGAATTTTCGTAGTCTACAGAACTGTGCAACCTCTTAATAGACAGGCTATGAACCAGAACCAAAGATTTCTGCCTCCATATTACAATTACTGAAGTCTACGCCAAGAGGACTGTTATACCAGTTATCACATCTCAGCATTTTATGAGGATTTTCCTTTAATATTTAATTGAATGAATTAATATTTTCTATTTGAAATGTTGACTGCTCTGGTTTAAGACCTAATAAAAAACACAACCAAAAAACCCACCCTGGACTATGCTATTTTGATATCAGTTTTACTATTAGGAGCTGAAGTGCTCTTTCTTCCTTAGTTTTTCAAGTTTACCTGAAGTAATAAATTTCATCATCTACCACTTTAGCAGAGAGTGAAAACCTCTTCAGTCCCTTGAATTTCTTCATCTGCTTGTCACTTTCATTGTAGCGGCTCTCACAAAGCAGAATGTCATTTTCTGGAATTTCAGTTGGCCTGCAGGAGAGGAAGTCCTTGAATGACAATACAGCACACTTTCCTGAAAGAGAAAATTGGAGAGAAATTAAAGGAGTAAACTGTGGTCATAGCTAACAGTTACTTTAAATTTGTATTATTTTTGAATTAATATATTCACATGATTCAAGTTAGAAGATTTAAAGGGTATACACAGGTGTAAGAATAGATATGTAGGTCAATGGAATAGAATTAAAAGTCTAAAAATAAACCCATACAATTGAGTTTTTACGGGTAACCGATTTTCGACAAGGGTGCCAAGACAATTCAATGGGGAAAGAATAGTCTCTTTAACAAGTAGTGATGGAACAACTGGATTTCCACACACAAAAGCATGGAGCTAGAAGCCTACCATATACCATATACACAAAATAATTCAAAATGGATCAAAGACCTTAATGTAAGAGCTACAACTATAAAACTCTTAGAAGAAAAACATAGGTGTAAATCTTTGTGACCCTCTATTAGGCGATGGTTTCATAAATGTGACATCAACATCACAAACAACCAAAGAAAATAAAGATAAACTGGACTTCATCAAAATTAAAAACTTCTGTTTTTCAAAGGACACAAAGTGGAAAGACAACCCATAGAACAGCAGAATATATTTGCAAATTATATTTCTGGTAAGAATCTAATATCCAGAATATATAAAGAACTCCTACAACTCAGCAATAATAAGACAACTCAAAAAATAGGCAAAGGATCTGAACAGACATTTCCCCAAAGAAGATACACAGATAGCCAATAAGCTCATGAAAAGATGCTCACATCATTACTCATTAGGGAAATACAAATCAAAACTGAAATGAAATACCACTTCACATTCATTAGGATGGCTATTATAAAGGGAAAAAAGCCAAACAAACAAAACCTCCAGAAAGTAACAAGTGTTGGTAAAGATGTGGAGAAATTGGAACCCTTGTATATCACTGGTGGTAATGTAAAATGGTACAGCTCCTGTGGAAAACAGTTTGGCAGTTTCTCAAAAAGTTAAACAGAGTTCATCCAGCAATTCTACTTCTAGGTAAATATCCAAAAGAACTGAAAGCAGGGACTCAAACAGATACTCATACACCAATGTTCATAGCAGCATTATACACAATTGGCCAAAAGGTAGAAACCACCCAAATGTCCATCAACAGATGAATGAATAAACAAAATGTTATATACACATACAATAAAATACTACTCAGCCTTAAAAAGGAATAAAATTCTGCTACATGCTACACTATGGATGAAGCTTGAGAATTTTTTATTTATGCTAAGTAATATAAGTCAGACACAAAAGGACAAATTTTGCATGATTCCACTTACATAAGGTACCCAGAATAGGCAAAATTCATAGAGAAATAAAGTAAAACAGTGCTTACCAGGGGCTGGGAGAGGCGGAAATGGGTAGTTATTGCTTAATGGGTACAGAGTTTCTATTTGGGGTGATGAAAAGTTCTAGATGTGTTCTAGTGATGGTTGTACAATACTGTCAATGGATTTAATGTCAGTGAATTGTCCAGTTAAAAATGGTTAAAATGTTGCACTTTATGTTACGTATATTTTACCACACATACAAACTTACAGATGGTAGCATATCACTTATATTGTTTTACACCTAAATTTTGCTCCAAAATAATATATCTTGAGGATCACTGCTGGTATTAATATATTTATTCAACTAGCTCCCTACTGACAGATATTTAGGTTGTTTCCAAATTTTTGCTCTCCTACTGAAGCAAAACAATATCGACATAAATAATTTAAGACATATATCGGACTTCCCTGGTGGTGCAGTGGTTAGGAATCCGCCTGCCAACGCAGGGGACACGGGTTTGAGCCCTGGTCCAGGAAGATCCCACGTGCCGCAGAGCAACTAAGCCTGTGTGCCACAACTACTGAGCCTGTGCTCTAGAGCCCACAAGCCACAACTACTGATCCTGCGTGCCATAACTACTGAAGCCCACACGCCTAGAGCCTGTGCTCCGCAACAAGACAAGCCACCACAATGAGAAGCCCGCGCACCACAACGAAGAGTAGCCCCCACTCGATGCAACTCGAGAAAGACCGCACTCAGCAACAAAGACCCTACGCAGCCTCCCCCCACAAAAAAGACACATATCAATTTGCACATGGATGAATACATTTGAGGAATAAATTTCTAGAAGTATAAAACCTGGGTCAAAGGGTATGTACACTTTAATTTTTATAGGTATTATCAAATTACCTTACATAGAGGTTATGCTAATTCATAAACCCACCACAAAGTGGGCAAATGCCACTTCCCTGTATTCTTATCAACTAGTAAACATAGGTAATTTAAAAAAAAGCAGCATCTGGGTAATTTTAATTTGCATTTCTCTACTGGCTGAAGTTCGTATTTTCTTTTAAGAACCACTGATAAACCTCTCTGCTCTCTCTTAATCTTTGCCCATTTTCCTATTGGATGTTGATCTTTTTTTCTAATTGTTTATAGGAGCTCTTCATATATGAGGGAAATTTGATCTTTTTCTATGATATACATTGCAAATATCTTCCCAAAGTTGTCATCTGTCTTTACTTCTCCCAAACATTTTAAACTTTTATATAGTTGAATTTATCCATCTTTCTTATAAGAGTTCTGGGTTTTATGTCAAAGGTTATAAGAATTTCTTTCCCATCACTTCTTTTGGTATCTTTGCTACTTCATTTTAGGTTCATTTAAGCCTGTGATTTATCTGGGAATTTATTTTGAAGTTGATGCGAGAGATGGATACAATTTTACTTTTTCCAAATGGCTACCTAATTTCCAAATATTACTTAGAGAAAAATCCATCTTTTCCCACTTACCTGGGATGTCACTTTTATCACAAATTAAATTATATTTGAGTCTACTGCTAAAGTTTCTATTCTGTTCAAATAATGTTTATTCATATATCATATAAATAATTTAAATTATTATAGTGTTACAATGTTTTAGTATCTGTAAGGATAGACACTCTCCCCTTCACCATGCTTTTCAGAATTTTCCTGATTTTTGTTTCTTTTTTGACATGATGTTAAAAAATCAGTTTATTTAGTCCCAACTTTCTCACAGAAAATTCCCATTGGTATGTCTATTGGGCTCACATTAAAGATTAATTTAGGGAGAATGAACATCTCTATGTTGAAAATTCTTATTCAAGCACATGGTATATGCTCTGCAATTTGTTCAAGCATTCCACTGACTGACTGATTGATTGATTGATTGGGTGTGTTGGGTCTTTGTTGCTGTGCGCGGGCTTCCTCTAGTTACGGTGAGCAGGGGCTACTCTTCGTTGCAGTGCGCAGGCTTCTCATTGCGGTGGCTTCTCTTATTGTGGAGCACGGGATCTAGGTGCACAGGCTTCAGTAGTTGTGGCTCACGGGCTCTAGAACACAGGCTCAGTATTTGTGGTGGATGGGTTTAGTTGCTCTGCGGCATGTGGGATCTCCCCGGACCAGGGCTTGAACCCGTGTCCCCTGCATTGGCAGGCGGATTCTTAACCACTGTGTCACCAGGGAAGTCCAAGCATTCCCTTTTAAATGCATTAAAAGTAGCACTAAAAAACTTTCTTTATACAACTGTGGCAATACCTTGTTAAATTTATCCTAAAGTAATTCTTCTTATTATTTAATCTTTTTTAAAGTGCATTTTTAAAAATTAATTAATTAATATTTTGGCTGCCTTGGGTCTTTGTTGCTGCGCGCGGGCTTTCTCTAGTTGCAGCAAGCAGGGGCTACTCTTTGTTGTGGTGCACGGGCTTCTCATTGCGGTGGCTTCTCTTGTTAAAGAGCATGGGCTCTAGGCGCGTGGGTTTCAGTAGTTGTGGCACGTGGGCTCAGTAGCTGTGGCTCACGGGCTCCAGAGCACAGGCTCAGTAGTTGTGTCTTACGGGCTTAGCTGCTCCGCGGCATGTGGGATTTTCCCAGACCAGGGCTCGAACCTGTGTCCCCTGCATTGGCAGGTGGATTCCTAACCACTGCACCACTAGGGAAGTCCTATTATTTAATCTTTCAAGGCAATTAGTTTGTTATTAATTTTATATTCAACCATCTTACTTCTCTTATTATGTGCCATGACTTCTTGGTTGATTCTCTTGAATTTTCATCTCCTTAACTTCCTTATTTGAAATGTCTGTTTCTTACTTCTATCTGCACTGGCTAATACCTTCAGAACAATGTTAAACATGAGTGACAAGGACATTCCTATTTTGCTCTTGAACTTAACAGGAGTGTTCATAGCTAACAACTTACTAAACATTTACAAGCAAAACATGTAAAAACAGGTCAGAAACACTTTATAACTCTTTTTTTTTTTGGCTGCACTGTGTGGCTTGCAGGGTCTTAGTCCCCTGAGCAGGGATCAAACCAGTGCCCCTGTAGTAGAAGCATGGCGTCTTAACTGCTGAAGCACCAGGGAAGTCCCCATATTAAAAGCTTAAAATAGCTATAATTATTATCACTGCCTTGGATTTACATAGCACTTTACTTACATAATCCAAAGGCTTTTCAATTCGGAGAAGGTACAGTTAGTATTTTCCATACTTCATAGAGTAAAAATAGAGATTTGGAAAAGGTAAAAATTCTGCTCACAGCTAAAGAGTAAAAATGACTGGTGGCCTTGGAATGGATGTGTTGTCCCTGTCCTGACTTGGGGTTTCCACCAGGCCCTCAAAAGATAGGGAAAAGACAAGAGTTTAGGAAGCTTCATTTATTAATGGATAAAAAATTTATAAAAACCTGCTGGATTTCAACTGGAACTGCAATGAATCTATATGTCAATTTGGGAAGAACTGACATCTTTATAATACTGAGTCCTTCAGCTATAAACATGACAGATCACTTCATTTATTTAGGTCTTCTTTAATTTCTCTTGATAATTTCCTGACAGTTTTTTTTTTAGCATGTGTATGTATGAGTCTTATATATCTTTTAAAAGATTTATTCCTAGATATTTAATGTAAATTGCATATTTAAAAATTTTGGTTTTCTAACTGCTCAGTGATGGTAAATAGAAATACAGATGATATTGATATTTTCACTAATTCTAATAATTTATCTGAACATTTCTTGGATTTTCTTTGTACCTTTGCAAAAATTGATAATTTTATTTTTCCTTTCTAATCTTTAAAACCTTTTTATTTTTCTTGTCTTACTAAGAATAGTTTTTCAATTAAAGAATCATTAAAAAAAATCTACTATGAAGAAAACAGAACTTGCAATAAATTAGGAACTGGCATGTTTGAGGAGCTGAGGTTCCTGGAAATTTTATCACTCAAGTGGCCTAAGGGTAAAGGTACTCTCTGCCAGGTGAGGCCATGTTCATTCCCAAAAGCAACTTCTTGGTGGCCATTTGATTACCATTCAAGTTAGTGAGGACAACTCTTAACAGAAACTGAACAAAGAACATATACATAATAGTTAGGAAAACAGTATTATTTCCTAAGTGAAATAGGCCCACTAGGTCTATATCATAGAAGATGAAAAAATTACACCTAATTATCCTTAAAACTTTTGTTTCAGAGAGACAAAAATGAGATTTACATTCAACAGTGTGTATATTTAACACAATGAAATTATAAATCCTCTAAAGCTTAAGTTTAAACACTTTAAATTATTAGTCTACAAAAACAAATTAATTTAAAAAAAGATCTGCCTCCTTGCACTTAAGTCAATATAAAATGTAACAAAGAAACACTTCTCTCCCAAGGGGAGGGTGGATATTGAAATCCACAAGCTGGACTGAAAACCCATTTTGTGACCACTAGATGCATTTTCTTTAGGGGTTTATCTCAAGATTAACATCTCACTGTATGCCTGTTTTCCTGCCTAATATTATTGGCACCCACTTTCACTCTCAAAAGTGTCCCAGTTGGCTGTAAACCAACCAACAATCCAAACATCAGTACAGGAGTATAAACGAGAAGACCTAAGTTTCAGTTCTGGTCCATTTCTTGGACAGTAACATGACCTTTCTGAGAATATCAGCATCTTTTACACTGGGTTATGGTTTGAAATAAATGAAATCCTAGATTAAAAAAAAAAACAGTTTATAAACTACAGAATGCAACACATTCTAACAGGCAACTGTAAAAAGGAATTACTTCAACTGATGTCAGTGAAAATGGCAGCTGGGGAATCCACGTGTTCCTTCACAGAAACACTAAAAGCTAGCAAAAACTGTGAGAATCAACAGTACTGGAATCCTGGAAAACAGCTAAAAGTTTACAACAACCAAATGAATCCTTACTTAAGGAAAAAAGTGACTGAAAGCTAGCAGGAGAGCATTGTGGCATTTTAATCTACCTCATCCATCCCCCCCACCCACCCCAACTCTTATTCTTTGGGGAATAAGAGTTTTGAAAAGCTTCCACATAGTCCTGAAAATCTAGAAAGCCATGCACATGCCATGGGCAGGGTGCATGCTCAGCAAAGACCTGAGAAGGCCCTAAGCTCTCACCTTTAGCTGACTATCAAGCCCTGCATGAGCAGGTAGTAAAGGCAAAGGCAGAGTTGTAAACTTTTGCACTGAGTGTTAAAGGTGTGCTCCAACAAAGATGCAGTATGCAATGCAAAGACTGGGAATTTGGGGGGTTTTCTGGATCCAAGCATTTAAGAAAATCCTGTTAAGTCACTAGCTGACCACAAAGCTAGAACAGAGACTTCAGTGACAGCACAAAGAACACAGTCTTTAGCTTAGAAAAGTCACTGAACAAGCAACGACAACCCACAATAAGCAATAACAACAAAACTTGAGGAGGGGGGAGAATCTGATTTCTAGAGTTATCACATCATAATATTCAAAATATAGTTTCAACATCCAGTTTTCAACAAAAAAATTATGAGGCATGCATGAGACAAGTAAGTGTGGCTTATTCACAGGATTAGAAAGAAATGAACAGAAACTGTCCTTGAGGAAGCTCAGATACTGAACTTACTAGACAAAGAATTTAAATCAACTGCCTTCAATACACCCAAAGAGCTAAAGGAAACCATGGACAAAGAACTAAAAGAAACCAGAATGATGTCTCACTAAATAGAGAATATCAATAGAGAGAAAATGTAAACACTAAATAGATATTCTGAAGCTGAAAAGTATAATAACTGAATTGAAAAATTCATTAGAGGAACTTCCCCAGTGGTCCAGTGGCTACGACTCTGTGCTCCCAATGCAGGGGGCCCGGGCTCCGTCTCTAGTCAGGGAACCGGATCCCACCTGCCGCAACTAGCAGTTCACATGCCACAACTAAGAGTTTGCATGCCACAACTAAAGATCCTGCATGCTGCAACTAAGGATCCTGCAGGCCTCAACTGAAGATCCCACATGCTGCAACTAAGACCCATCACAGACAAATAAATAAATATGGAAAAAAAAGAAAAATTCATTAGAAGGGTTCAACAGATGATCTGAACACAGAGAAGAATCAACGAACTTGAAGACAGGTCAATTAAAATGAAAAGTTTGAGGAAAAGAAAGAAAAAAGAATACAGAAAAATGAACAATATCTTAGAGACCCGTGGCACACCATTAAGCATAACCAACATAGGCATAATAGGAGTCCTGGAAGAAGAAGAGAAAGAGAAAGGGGCAGAAAAAATATGTGAAGAAACAGTGGCCAAAAACTTCCCAAATTTGATGAAAGACATGAAAGAAAAAACTGCCAATGGAGGAATTCTATATCCAGCAAAAGTAGCCTTCAAAAATGGAGGAATCGGGCTTCCCTGGTGGCGCAGTGGTTGAGAGTCTGCCTGCTGATGCAGGGGACGCGGGTTCGTGGCCCGGTCTGGGAAGATCCCACATGCCGCGGAGCGGCTGGGCCCATGAGCCATGGCCGCTGAGCCTGCGCGTCCGGAGCCTGTGCTCCGCAACGGGAGAGGCCACAACAGTGAGAGGCCCGCGTACCACAAAAAAACAAAAGGAAACAAAAAATGGAGGAATCAAGACATCCAGATAAACAAAAGATGAGGGAGATTGTTGCTAGCAGACCTGTCCTACAAGAAATGCTAAAGGGAGTTCTTTAGGCTGAAATGAAAGGACATTAGACAATAACTTGAAGTCATACAAAGAAATAAAAACCACTAGTAAAGGTAACTACACAGGTAAATATAAAAGACAATATTATATTTTTGGTTTGTAAATCCTCTTTTTCACCTATATGATTTTAAAGACAAATACACAAAGCAATAATTATAAATCTATGATAATGGGCACACAAAGTATAAAGAGGTAATTTCTTACAAATAAAGGGGGAGGGATGGAGCTATAGAGGAACAGAGTTTTTTTGTATAGAATATGAAACCAGATTGTCATAAATTTAAGATGTAATCCCCAGGGTAACCACAAAGAAAATAACTAAAAAAGAATCAATGATACAGTTGTCCTAACCAAAGAAGACTTCAGTCTCACTTTTGTTATGTTTCCTTTGAGGCTCCCAACTAGGTTTACACTAGGGAGTAAAGCTCTAGGGCACAAGTTAAAAGGAAGACTTTCTCTGCTGCAGAAACTCAAGAAGATTTAATAACTTCACTAGATTTTGTTGCCTCTCCCCAGAGGGGAAGAGGAAAATGTACTGAATTACTGGCCATTCAGACATTTTTACCATATCCAATTCTGAAAAAATTCAAAGCACCAAAAACAATGTAGGTAAACAGTAAAGTGACCAAAGTCTAAGTGTAAAATACTTTTTAATCTGCAAATTTCCTTTTGGTCGTAAGCATGGTGGCTCCTTTAACTTTATAACCATATGTAATCAACATAAAGCTTGTGACTAGTAACCTTTTGGAAAACCACTCCAAAAGATGTAAACAGTAGTTGGTGTAAGTAAGCTAACGAGTTAATTCAGGGCCAGAATAAATACAACAGCTGAAAACAATAACAGTATATGGTGCATATAACTAGATCTGAGAAGCAGAATGCCACTGTGAACACTCAGTAGGATGACACAACAGAAACCAAAACAAGAGTCTTTCACATTTTTGGAATGGGAACAATAACACTACTAGGGTTAATCCAACAGAGACTGTAAAAGTTTTTTAATTGCTCTCCCTGCTTCCTACCTTATTCTTACAACACGTCCTCCAAACTGCAGCCACAGTGATTCCTCTAATGCTTATACATCGGCTCACATGGCCTCTCTGCTCAGACTCCTCACAGGACCTCTCATCTGTTCTAGATCAATCCCTGCACTGTCTGTAAGACCTACCATGACCGAGTGCCCAGCCACCTAGAGGGCTCATTCCTTACCACACCCCCTGGCTGCTCCAGCCACCCGGCTTTCTTATTGTGACTCAAACATGCCCAGATACTCTGCCGCAAGGTCTTTGTGTTTGGTGTTTGCTGTGCCTAAAAGGAGTAAAATCTCAGTTTTCAATGGTTTTCTTCCTCACTTCCTTCAGGGCTCTACTCTCATGTCACCTATCAGAGGGGCTTTTGCTGACCACATTACCTGAAATAGGACCTCCCCTTAACATTATTCTCTTCCTCTGCTTTGTTCTCATTCATAGCCCTAATTACTACCTGATGTTCTATATATTTAATTTTAATTTATTTACTCCCCAGCCTCTGCCTCACTGTAAGTCTCTGAGACAGCTGAAATTTTGGTTTTTTTATTGCTGTATACCTAGCACCTAGAAGAGTACCCAGGACAGAAGAACTATTCAACCAACTGTGGAATGAATAAGATAAAATTAAAAACATGAATACCTACAATTGAAAGCATGAATACCTACCTAGAATACATGTCATGGGGCAGGTTTCTTCCAGATTACTCAGAAACACTTCTTTCTTGTAGAACATTTTTGTGGGCTCGTGTTCCGTCTCTTCTGGGTGAATAAAGATGGGGCCGTAAAAATATGCAGCTCCATCTCGGACCCATACCTTTTCAATTCTTGGGAGAAAAAAAATGGAGAAATTCCATTAAAATAGAGTTCTTACAGGTTTCATTCCTAAAGGCTTAGTCTAACAAAAATTCTGTTAACCAAAAACTTAATGATATGCACTATTTAGAGGAGTTTCATTGGCTGTTTTGATAATAAGACAATTTCCTTGGTTTTTTTCCCCTTTAAGCATGTGAGAAGATACTTGGAAAAAAGAGAAGTGAACATTTGGCTACTCATCTCAGGGGAAAGTTTTTTTTTAACATAATACTAAGGCATACAACTTAATAGTTTAAGCTGACTCTCAGGTTTTCTTCCTGAGATGCTAAGCATCTATCACTGGATTTGTGAGCTGAATAAACACATCAATATTTGGGGTCAGATCACATTAGTGGCACATATTCCTTTAAGGCCATGCATGGTTCATGACCTTTTTGAAGGTCAAGATTTAATACCCCTTTACCCCATGAGAATCTGATGAAAGTCACAGACCATCTCCCTAGGAAAAAGAAAAATTAACATCTGACTGTTCAGTGCAGATACTGTACCATTCCTCACAACCACACCATAAAGTTGCTATTATTATTGTCCCAATAGCCTCATGGTTCCAGACGTGAAGCAGCATCCTCATTGCAGTTAATGGTAACTCCACCCTTCCAGTTCCTCAGGCCAAAATGCAGGGGTCACCTTTGATTCCTCTCTCTTGGACACTACATTCTTTTAACTCAATCTTTCAAAACAGGATCTGACTAATTTACAGAATTGGATCTGACTACTGGCCTGAACCACCATCATTCTTGCCTGGATTATTGCAATAGCCTCCTAGCAGATCTAGCTGTTCTACCTTTGACTCTTTACAGTCTATTCTTAACAATCAGTAGACAGAGCAATCCTGCTAAGACCTAAGTCAGATGTCACTTCTGGGGACTTCCCTGGTGGTCCAGTGGTTAAGACTCTGTGCTTCCACTGCAGGGGGCACGGGTTCGATGCCTGGTCGGGGAACTAAGATCCCACATGCCTCGCAGTGTCGCCCAAAAAAGGTCACTTTTGTGCTGAAAATAATCCATGATATTTCATTTAACTCAGTAAAGGCCCAAGTCCCTACAATGGTTTGAGTCCCACAAGATTTGCACTATATCCCTTGGCTCTCGTATCTCCTATCTAACTCATGTACAGCTCACTCCGCCTGTAACAAACTCTGATGATTTGAATAGGCCAGGAATGCCTCTTTTCCGGTCTTTACACAGGCTGTTCTCCGTCCCTGGAAAGCTTTCTCCCTGGATATTCACATTACTCACTTCCTTGGTTTCTTCAAGTGTTGGCTCAACTGTCAGCCCTCAGTGAGGCTTTACATACCATCCTATTCAAAGTTTTGAACACCCTAACTTTGACTATGGCACTCCTGATTCCCTATACCCAGCTCTATTTTTTTCCACAGCACATATCATAATGTAATGCACTATACACTTTACTTATTCATGATGCTTATAGTTTGTCTTCCCACTAGAAAAAAGATCCGCGGGACTAAGGATACTTGTTTGTTTTATTCACTAATGTATCTACAGAGCCTGGCAAATAGTAGGTGTGTAATAAACAATTACTGAATGATGAACAAATACAATGAGGAAACAAGCTCAGAGAGTTAAGTCATTTGCCTATGGACATTAAACTAGCAGGGCTGGGACTTAAACCAAGATCTCTTGGAACCAACTACTTTCCTTAACTACTATCCTCTACTGCCCAGCCCTGCGCCCTGACTCCTTTAATGCTATTCTATGCCATCCAACCATACTTCCACCCATTTACTTGTTCATCAAATATCTGAGCCTCACGCACTATGCTTGGAGCAGGGGATATAAAGGTATATCTATCGCTTTTTTGCTCAAAAAGAGAGGGTCTCTAACTCTCAGGGCATTTGCAGTCTGGTATGGAAGCCTGATAATATAAATGATATGTGCTCTGAGAAGAAGGAAATACACGGTGCTCTGAGAATGTGTAATAGGGAGACCTAACCTAGTCTGGAGGAGACAGGAAAGGCTTCCTTAAGGAAGAGCCATTTCAAATTTAAGCTAAAGGAGTTCACCATATGAAGCTGGCAGGGAGATTTCTGGGTTGAGAGTTCAGTAAATGGTAGGAGAAGAAAAAGCCAAAAAAAAAAAAAAAGGGATTCATGGAAGCAATTTAAAGTGTGGCTAGAGGCGTAAGCAGGGAGAGTGTGGTGTGAGAGGAAGTTGGAAAAGTTGCCAAGAGAGTGACTTTAGCCTTCATTCTAAACAGTGATGAATTTCTACTGGCTCCGAATCTCTCAAACCAAACCTCGTCTTCTCTACCTCAAAAACGCTCACCTGCCCACACGAGGGCGCACCAGGCCATGGGACTTGATGAAGACACAGTCGCCAACCTTCAGCCACATGTCATTATACCGGAGCTGCTCAAAGTAGTGGCAACCTGGTTCACCGTTAGACATTTCCACAGGGACATCTTCTTTCTCCTGTGGTAAAGGGAACTGGTTGAAGACAGGCTGCTGACAATCAAGGAGTTGGCAGAGAAGGTAAGAAGGGAGAGCAGACTTCCTTCATTTTAACTTAAAAGAAAAAATAACCATAAACAGAGGCTCTGATAAAGATAGGAAACCAAAGGAATAGGTTACTGAAATCAAACTAAGTCTTATCAAATATTGTATCTATTTTAAATTTCTAGTTAATTTTCATAAAATAATGTTACTCCAAGACTGTTTTATTCCCCTCTCTTTTCTTCCCCCATTCTCACAGACTTTAGGGAAAAAAAGCAATGGAGAAGACTTATCAGCATACAGAAAACAGCCTCACGCAACTGTTAAAAAGATAAGGTGCAAATTCTACACAAGCTTCCTCTTCACCACATTTCTTCATATTAACAACTGACTGATTTAAAAATTTTATCATTTTGATTTATTCCAACATGGAAAGGAACAGCATAGCCTCTATGACATAAACACACATACTCTGTTTTTGAATAAATAACAGGGTCTGTCACCTACTGGCTGCTGTGACATGGGTAAATTACTTGACCTCTTATGCCTTAGGTTCATCATCTGTAAAATGAAGATATTGTGCCCATCAGGTGGGGCTGTTAGGAAGCTTAAATGACACAATTCATGTTACGTACACAGAATAATGCCTGACTCAGAAGAAAAATAAAAGATAATTCTGACTAATGAAAATAAGAAACATAATTTACTGAGAACCTAGCAGATACTGAGCACAGCACTAGGTGTTTTAAATATAAAAGCTCTAAAACACATAAAAGCTGAGGAAATGGCAGAACACCCCCCAAATTTTCTACTGAGAATATCTCCCTGAGAATATCTGAAACTTCAAACTTAAGGGAAAAAAAATCTCCTTTAGACTGTCCAAAATAATTTAATGTTTTGATCTTTATGATTTCAAATGTGGTACTGAAATGGACTTCCTGGAAAATCCTTAAGAATGAGAGAGGTCCCACATATATGCTGGGTGAGGAGCACCTGAAGGAATGGAAGCTATGAAAAAGAAAGCCCTGAGATTAAGAATACATTTTTATTTCAGGAATGGGTTCTGTTCTAGTTATTCATCTAAAAATTTCTTAGCATGACATGTTTTGGCCATGCAATATTAAAATAAATATATGAGACTAAGAAAAGTAACTCATACATAGAGAGGACACTGGGGACTTATGAATTCTAATGACAATAATAACAAATTTATTTCCCACATTGACTTCCACTGACATTTCTTCTTTTAAAATTAATGTCTCTATGATTCCCAGACATATTGGTAAAATGTAAAAAATAACATGTTTTTTCCCAAGCTCCTTTTCTCTTAAAAACACTGTAAGGACACTAAAATGGATATTTTTTCTAGGATACTAAAAATTCAGTTTTTCCAGTTTTTACATTAACAATTTAAAAACTTTATTTTTCTCCTTTATATAAAAAGTGTATTTGTTGGAAATAATTCAAACATTAGAGTATGTAAAATTTAAAAAACAAGTCTTCTGTGATCTAACCCTAGAGATAATCATCCAGTTCAGTTTAGAGTTTTCCATGTTATTTACACATACATATATGTAAACATACATTTTGATTTTTTTGAGTAATGATGGAACCACATCCCATTCTGCAACCTGTTAATTCCTTTTGCTGGCTGCACAGTTTGCATTATATGAATGGATGTATAACAACTTAATTCCCATTCACAGGCATTTGGGTTTGGCCTAGGGTTTTGCTTTTACAAACAACACTTACGTCACCCTTTGGCATACCTAGTTGAGTACTATGTTGGAACACATTCCCTGCCATCAAACAGCAGGGCCAAAGGGAATGCCACTGATGGGAGATGAGAGTGTGTTACCCCACACTGACACCAGGCTGCATGTATTATCAGGCTTCAGACCTCTTGTCAATTTGTTGGGCATTTTAAAAGTTATTAGATTAATACGTTTTCTTACATTTTTGAATGACCTTCTATAAATGATCTATTTGGTCCTTTGCCCATTTTTCCAGTATTATTTTTTCCCTAGACTTCAAAGAGCTCTTTGTACATTAGAAACAGCAGTCCTTAGACTGTTTCATTAAACTAATTGATATTGTCAATTGTATCAAGAAAATGATCTTTTTTTTTTCTTTTATGGCTACTGGGTTTTATATCATGTATATAAAAGGATCCATTCCAAGCTTATAAATGAATAAAAGATTACAGGTAAATAATAGTAAATGTACTTATGTCAGCAACTTATGTTTCTTTTTTAATGTTTATATCTTATTTTGGAATATGAAATGAGGTAGAGTTCAGGTGGGTTTTATTTTCTTCTTTTTTCAAATGGCTACCAGTTTTTCCAGTATCATTTGATTCCATCCTCTCTTGCTGATCTGAAATACTACCTTTATACAAACTTTCAGTTATAAAATAAATGAATCACAGGTATGAAATGTACAGTGTGGGGAATAATTACATAACATCTTTGTATGGTGACAAATGATGACTAGACTTACCATGGTGATCATTTGGAAACATACAGAAATACTGAATCATTATGTTGTACACCAGGCAGGGGATAGGGGGAGAGGGGGATTGGATGAAGGTGGTCAAAAAGTACAAACTTCCAGTTATAAGATAAATAAGTATTAAGGATGTAATGTACAACATGATAAATATAATTAACACTGCTGTACGTTATATATGAAAGATGTTAAGAGAGTAAATTCTAACAGTACTCATCACAAGGAAAAAAAAATTTTCTTTTCTATTTCTTTAATGTTGTATGTATATTGAGATGATGGATGTTCACCAAACTTACTGTGGTAATCATTTCATGATATATGTAAGTCAAATCATTATGCTGTACACCTTAAACTTATACAGTGCTATATGTCAATTATACCTCAATAAAACTAGAAGGAAAAAAAGGCGATTGTGGGACAAAAGGGAAAGTATGAATCAAGTCTCTAGATTAGTAAATAGTATTAAAGTTAATTTTCTGGTTTAGATCCTTGTACCATGCTTTACAAGGTGTTAACATTAGCAGAAGCTGAATGAAGAGTATAAGGAAATGTCTTTGTACTATCTTTGTTAAGCACCTGGCACATTTGTTAAGTCTAAAATCACTTCAAAATAAAAGTTAAAATATATAAAACTAGAGACTTCCCTGGTGGCGCAGTGGTTAAGAACCTGCCTGCCAATGCAGGAGACACGGGTTCAATCCCTGGTCCGGGAAGATCCCACATGCCGGATAGCAACTAAACCCATGCACCACAACTACTGAGCCTGCGCTCTAGAGCCCACAAGCCACAACTACTGAGCCCGTGTGCCAACTACTGAAGCCCACATGCCTAGAGCCTGTGCTCTTTAACAAGAGAAGCCACCGCAACGAGAAGCCTGTGCACCACAAAGAATGGTAGCCCCCGCTTGCCGCAACTAGAGAGAAAGCCTGCGCGCAGCAATAAAGACCCGACACAGCCAAAAAATAAATTACTTAAAAAAAATTTTATATATATATATAAACTAAAATGAATGAATATCTTTATATTCTGGATTTAATTGTGAAAAGCCTATTCCCTCCACTGACCAACCCTGAGCTAATATCTTAATATTTTTTTAAATGTATTTTTGTAAAATGTAATACTATTTGGCAGGGTAAAGCACTCTTGACTACTCTTTCAGTTTTTCTTTTTCTGGTGACTGTCATGTATTTATTCTTTCCTAAGAATGCTAGAATTAAAAAAAAAAAAAAAAGGATGCTAGAATAATTTTGTCAAGTTCCAAAACAACTTATTCAAGTCTTTAATGTCCTGCAGTAGACTATCTTTCTTCCCATAGGTTCCATATACTCCTTTTACGATAATTTCTTAATGTATGTTTTTTGTTCATATGAATTGGATATTTTCTTCCATATGATTTTTCTAACAGTTGTTAAAGTGTATTCAACATTTTCATTTTACTTTCAAAATTCTTATGAATTATTGTTCTGTTTATGTAAGAAAGCTAATGACTTGTATATAGATTTTGAAATTTCTACTTGTTGAATTGTTTTCAAAAACTTTTCAGTTAATTTCTCTCCATTATCTGCAAAAAAATAATTTTGCCTCTTATTGTCAATAGTTTTGTTTGTCTCACTACATTGGCTACTCTCAGAAAAATACAGATAATGGTACAGAAAGCACCTCTGTCACGTGTATAACTTTAAAAGGAATTTCTTTTACTCTAGGCTTGAGATACGAAGACAATTTTTAAAAATCACTTTGAGGAAATATCCATCTGAAGACTTCAATCAAGATTGGTACTATACCTTATCAGATAATTTCTCCTTTTATCTACTAATTATAATGACAGGTATTACTGAATTTTCCTAATTTTGAACAATCCTTGCATTCCTAGAATGAACTCCCGCCTACTTGGTCATGTTGTTCTCAAACAACTAACTTGATTTCACTTGTAACAATACTTTTTTCCCAAGTATTTTTTTGTATCAATATTCATACAGTGAGACTGAACTGCAGTTTTCTGTTTTTACTTTGTCAGACTTTGGAATCAAGATTATTCCAGCTTGGTAAAACAAACTGGGAAGTTTTCTTTGCTCTCCATGCTCTGCAATAATTTTTTTTTCTTTTGGCCGACCCACACGGCATGTGGGATCTTAGTTCCCCAACCAGGGATCAAACCATGCCCCCTGCAGTAGAAGCGCAGAGTCTTAACCACTGGACCGCCAGGGAAGTCCTTCAATAATTTAAAGGCTTAAAAGAATTTACCTATGGAATTATCTGGCCTGAGTACTCTTTGAAGTGAGCTCTTTGACATTAAAGAAATTTCTTCACGTTGTTGTCCACTTACATGTGTTATCTCTTCTTGATTCCACTTTACTAACTGGTATTACCCTAGAAAATTATTCACTTCATTCAGGTTTTTAAAATTATTATTATTTTTTGGTTTTGTTTTATTTATTTTTTGGCCACACCATGCGGCTTGTGGGATCTTAGTCCCCTGACCAGGGATCTAACCCAGGCCCTTGGCAGTGAAAGCATGGAGTCCTAACCACTGGACTGCCAGGGAATTCCCTCATTCAGGTTTTCAAACTTATTAACAGAAATGTACAAGTCTTTAAATTTCCTCTATATTTTGTATATTAAGCTTAATTCCCTTCTTTTTCCTTTATTAGGATAGTTGGTAGTTTATCTCATTGAACTTGTTGAAGTCTCCTTTTTAATTCTGCTGCTCTATTTATTCATTTATTTATTTATTTATTTATGGCTGTGTTGGGTCTTCGTTGCTGCACACGGGCTTTCTCTAGTTGCAGTGAGCGGGGGCTACTCTTTGTTGCAGTGCGCATGCTTCTCACTGCAGTGGCTTCTCCTGTTGCAGAGCACGGGTTCTAGGCGTGTGGGCCTCAGTAGTTGTGGCACGTGGGATCTTCCCGGACCAGGGCTCAAACCCATGTCCCCTGCATTGGCAGGCAGAATCTTAACCACTGCACCACCAGGGAAGCCCTGCTGCTCTGTTTTTTAAGTATTAATTTCTTTCTTTCTTTTAGAGTTCCTTCTATTAGGCTGTTTTTGTTTTGTTTTGTTTTTTATTTATTTTTGGCTGTGTTGGGTCTTTGTTGCTGCATGCGGGCTTTAGTTGCAGTGAGCAGGGGCTACTCTTCGTTGTGGAGCACAGGCTCTAGGCACGCAGGCTTCAGTAGCTGTGGCACACAGGCTCAGTAGTTGTGGCGCACAGGCTTAGCTGCTCTGTGGCATGTGGGATCTTCCCAGACCAGGGATCGAACCCATGTCCCCTGCAATGGCAGGCGGATTCTCAACCACCGCGCCACCAGGGAAGTCCCTAGGCTAAGGTTTTATATTTTTGCTCTTTTTCTAATTCTGAATTTGAGTACTTTATTCATTTATTTTTGAGACTAGGTATTCTGAAATGTAAAATTCTTTTCTACGTGGCTATTATCTACATACCTTTTCCAAGTTAAAACTGTCTTCAGTTCGACTGTCCTCTGAGTTGTCTGTGTTCTTTTCATCATCCCCTTTATCCGCATTTGCAAATACAGAGGCCACTCGGACCACAGGCAAGGGCACATCTCGAGGGACAAATCTAACTGAGCTGATGGGCATGGTCCACAGTTTAATTTTCTTAAAAGATTTGGTTTTGGCAGAATACCGTGATTCACAGACAAAAACATCCTCATCTTGGAAGTTTTCTGGGCATAATTTAAAGTATTCCTGGTGGATATAAGAATAAAATCAATTAGGTGAATTTTCTGAAAACCAATCAACTAAAAAGCAAATAAAATCACCAAACAAGCAAAGAAATAAAAGCTAAAGTATTAAGACTTTTTGACAGTGAACAACAAATGGTAAATGGCTAGAGATCTAGGAGTATTTCCTTATACTCAATGGCCTTACTCACCACATACTGTTTAGCTTATTTAGCTTACCAACTGCTCCTCTGACAGTATACTAATATTTCATACAGCTATTATATTCCTTAAAGCTATGGGCATGTGCCTATACTACATAGACAAAAAAAAAAGTGCACCTTATTACCTAAAACCACACTAACAATTTATAATCATCCTTCAGAAAATGTCACCCTTAAAAATTTGTCTGCTGATATAAAAAAATTTAAGCTAACTGCATATAGCTATATAGTGTAGGCAGCAAATGGTCTTTCACCATCATGTTCAGGTTAATTTCTCCCCAAATCTTTACAGAAGCTAGAGACACAGCTTAAAAAAAATTCAACAGTTTAAAATAGAGCTATCAATTTTGTAAAGATCAATTTTTTGTGTTTGTGAATTTTATTCCCATGGAATAATTTATTGTTTTGGGACTAATGAGTTTCTTACCTTAACAAACATGACCACACATTTTCCTAGAATTTTACTAACAGGAACTTTATTGTAATAGTCACTCTTAAAAACTTCTTTTTCTAGAAATTTTCGTGTAGCCAAATGGAATGTTTCATTTGGCCGATAAAACCAACAGCCATACAACCATTTTTCACCTCAAAAACAAAGAGAGAGAGAAAGAAAGAGAATTACCATTAACAAAAATAACATATTCTTTGTAAAATGAACAAATACTCCATCCATTCTGCCATGGCCTAAACCTAGCAAGGTGCTTTTAGGCCACGGTTCCTTAATACAATTATCTTAGAAGAAACAATACTTTAAAATAATGAAATGTAATGAGACCTAAAAAATGCTACTTTCCCCCTCCTATTAAAAGATGTATAATAAATAGAATAAGGAAGGTGATGAGACCTACTCTACTCTGCTGGGTCAGGACACACATAAAGCTGTGTGCTTTTATAAGGATGTAAGATATACTAAAAGACATATTTAGCTCTTGGCTGAAGGAATACAAAGGTATTTTACATGATGAACAGCTGAAAGAATTGGATTGCCTGGATCACACTTCTGCTTGCTTTTGGTTTCATTAACTCCTATTCATTCTCTATGTCTCAAGTTAAAGGCGATTGTTCTAGGAAGCCTTTTTGAAATCAAATTCTAAGCTAAGGCACATGTCTGTCTATAACAATTTCTTCTTTATTTGTGATTTTTACCAGAGTGGTTTTGCCAGGGACAAAACACAGGCCTTTTGTTCTTCTGAATCTCTGCCATCCTACAGAGTTTGGCTCATGGTATGTTTTTAATAAATATCAGTTGAATGAATGAATCTCAACTAGACTTCAGAAAGTTGTATTTCTTTCGACTCAGCTGGGCCACTGCCCAACAGTGCTTGATCCTATGTTTCTCATATAGTGGGTACTTAACTGCATTTACTGACAGTGTAGAACTATTGTTGGAACACATAAAATGTCGGAGTTACAATTTCCTTCCCTGGGAACCAAGGAGGAGTACAACAGTCACATCTCACCAATCTGCCCTCCAATTTAAAATGAACTTACCAGCAGAATCTTCCCACAGTCTCTCAATACAGACTATATGTGGTTGTAGATTGGCCTCTGCAGGCTCCACATAGACATAATCTCCAACATGGTACATACTGTTCTTAAAGCTGCAGTCCTGGCTGTATGTGCGATGTAAGCCTGAGAGGCCTGCAGCTCCAGAGGAATCTTCACTCTTTTCAGCTTCTTCGGTAAAAAAGAGAAAAATGTTCTCATGAAAGGGATGTTGGAACAGATGCAGGATTGAAACAACACATACTAATACATTTACTTCTTTTCTAGATACTCAAAGGCAGGATTCAGGACAAATAGTATGACATCCACATTCCCAATAGCCTCTATTCAAAACTGTCGTTGTGAATTACAGCCAACTGCCATTAATTTAAATAAATACATAAATAAAGCATCTACAGAATAAAAATAATCACCTTAATAATATATGCTCACTAGAGTCATTCTGGATGATACACAAACATATAAAGAAGAAAACAGGTCACTTGTAAATCATGTAATCCTAGAGATAATCATGTAATCCTAGGATAATGGAATCTTAGAATTGAGGAGATATGGAATATGTATTTCATACAATATACTGTAAACTATATATGCATACACTTAATATATCATGAACATTTCCCTTGAGATTAAATGCTTTTCAACAAGATTTTTATTTTTGTTAAACAAAACTTAAAAAAAAAATTTATTTATTTGGCTGTGTTGGGTCTCAGTTGCGGCACGCGGGATCTTTAGTTGCGGCAGAAGTTGCAGCACGTGGGATCCTTTAGTTGCAGCGCGCAGAACCGTTAGTTGGGGCATCTTTTTAGTTGCAGCATGTGGGATCTTTTAGTTGCGGCACGCGAACTCTTAGTTGTGGCATGTGGGATCTAGTTCTCTGACTAGGGATTGAACCCAGGCTCCCAGCATTCGGAGTGCAGAGTCTTAGCCACTGGACCTGGACCAGGGAAGTCCCTAAACAAAACTTTTTTTTTTTTTTTTTTTTTTTTTTTGCGGTTCGCGGGCCTCTCACTGTTGTGGCCTCTCCCGTTGCGGAGCACAGGCTCCTGACGCGCAGGCTCAGCGGCCATGGCTCACGGGCCCAGCTGCTCTGCGGCATGTGGGATCTTCCCGGACCAGGGCACAAACCCACGTCCCCTGCACTGGCAGGCGGACTCTCAACCACTGCGCCACCAGGAAAGCCCCAAAACTTTTTAATGGCTCCCATATAAGCCATTATTTGCAAACAGCATAGGTTTTTTTCAGGAAAAAGCTTTGCCCACTTCTTTGATTACTTCCTTAGGATAATTTTCCATACATGGAAGAGCTGGAAATAAGCATGTTAAACGTTTTTAAAATGCATATTCCAAACTGACCCCCAAAAGTCTATACCAACTTAAGTCCTTCACTCTTTGGCTACAAGTGGGGCGGGGGGATCTGTTTCTCCATTCCCTCTCCAATACTGGTATTATAATTTTTTTTTAAGTTTTGCCATTTTGGGTGGAAAATGTTATCTAGCAGTTGATTAATCAAATGAATCCCTGTGACATAGGAAGCATATTCACAAGGTTCTTGAGAATTTTATACCAGCAGGAACACTGTCAACAGGCCTGAAACGGAGAAAGAGTACAAAAAAAAAGAAGGCTGTTAAACCTCCCAAATTCCAGAGACAGGAAACAGGCTGATAAAACTCAGCTGCAAATATGTGTTACCTTTCATGAAAAAAGATGATTCAGAGGGCAAAGTGTGGCGCCACAGAGAACTAATTCCATGCCCGGAAGCCTAATGCAGTCTGCCTGCCCAGATCTTGAAACTGCTTGGAATTGATGACTCTTTTTTTTTTTCCATTTCTCCCTTTTTGAATGGGAACGTCCCTATTATCCTATGCATGTTCCATCACTATACTGTAGGAGCAGAGAACTTATTTTTTCACTTTCACAGGTTCACAGATGAAGAGAAATTGTGTCTCAGGATGGACCATACCCAGAGCCTCACCCATACACCTAGTTTAGACGATTTAAATAATGAGATTTGGGACTTTCGAGTTGATGGTATTTAGATTAGATTTTGGTAGCCGGTAGAGGGGTTGTTACAGTAACAAGTATCTAAAAAAATATGAAAGTGACTCTGGAATTGAATAATAAGCAGAGACTGGAAGAATTTTGAGGAACATGACAGAAAAAGCCTAGGTTGCCTTGAATACACTGTTAGTAGAGAAATGGATATTAAAGACTTGGCATTGAAGGCTCAGAAGAAAAAGTTATTAAAATGTGGAGGAAAGGGGTCCTTGTTATATAGTGGAAGAAAGCCTAGCAGAACTGTGTTCTGCAGTTATGTGGATTCTAGGCCACCTGAGCTGATCTTTTAGATATCTTTTTCTTTGTTTATTTGTTGTTCTATTTTCTTGGAGATTTCTTCAACTTTATCTTCTAATCCTTCTCTGTTTCCCTTCTGCTATCTTTAAAACAATTTTTTAAGTGAATAAATTGATATATAACATTGTGTAAATTTATTTATTTATTTATTTAGGCAGGCTATGCCGGGTCTTAGTTGAGGCACATGGATCTTCATTGCGGCATGTGGACTTCTTAGTTGTGGCATGCATGCAGGATCTAGTTCCCTGACCAGGGATCGAACCCGGGCCCCCTGCACTGGCGGTGCAGAGTCTTACCCACTGGACCACCAGGGAAATCCCACATTGTGTAAATTTAAGGTGTACAACATGTTACTTTGATCTATTTATATACTGTTGCCACTGCAGTAGTTTACCACACTACATAGGACAATATTGTTGTCTATATCTACGTACTCTGCATTAGATCTCTATAGCTTATTTACTACTCTTTGCAAGTTTGTTCTGTTAAACAACATTAATCTCATCCCCCAACCCCACTCTGCTATCATTTTTTTTTAAAAGCTTGAGATATAATTAATACACCATACAATTCATCTATTTACAGTGCACAGTTCGGGCTTCTCTGGTGGCGCAGTGGGTGAGGGTCTGCCTGCTGATGCAGGGGACACGGGTTCGTGCCCCGGTGTGGGAAGATCCCACATGCCACGGAGCGGCTGGGCCCGTGAGCCATGGCTGCTGAGCCTGCGCGTCAGGAGCCTGTGCTCCGCAACGGGAGAGGCCACAACAGTGAGAGGCCCGCGTACAGCAAAATAAATAAATAAATAAATAAATAAAGTGCACACTTCGGCACTTCCATAGTGGTGCAGTGGTTAAGAATGCACCTGCCAATGCAGGGTACACAGATTCAATCCCTGATCCGGGAAGATCCCACATGCCACGGAGCAACTAAGCCCGTGTGCCGCAACTACTGAGCCCATGTGCCACAACTACTGAAGCCTGTGTGCCTAGAGCCCGTGCTCCACAACAAACAGAATCCCCCACGATGAGAAGCCCGCACACCACAACGAAGAGTAGTCCCCGCTCGCCGCAATCAGAGAAAGCCCGTGTGCAGCAGCGAAGACCCAACACAGCCAAAAATTAACGAATTTTTTTAAAAGTGCAAAATTCAATGGTTTTTGGTATACTACATTAATTTTTAAAAATTGTGGTAAGATATATATCACATAAAATTCACCATTTTTCGACGATTTTTAAAAAATAAATTTACTTATTTTATTTTTGGCTGCGTGGGGTCTTTGTTGCTGCACGTGGGCTTTCTCTAGTTGCAGCGAGCAGGGGCTACTCTTCGTTGCGGTGCGTGGGCTTCTTATTGTGGTGGCTTCTCTTGTGTGGAGCATGGGCTCTAGGCACGTTGGGCTTCAGTAATTGTGGCTCGCGGGCTCTAGAGCACAGGCTCAGTAGTTGTGGCACACGGGCTTAGTTGCTCCGCGGCATGTGGGATCTTCACTGACCAGGGCTCAAACCCGTGCCCCCTGCACTGGCAGGCGGATTCTTAACCACTGCGCCATCAGGGAAGCTCTGGACGATTTTTAAGTGTATAATTCAGTGGCATTAATTATACTCACAATGTTGTGTAACCATAACCACTATTTCCAAAACTTTTTCTTTAATCCAAACAGAAACTCTGTAATCATTAAATAATAATAACTCCTTATCTTTCTTACGCACAGCCTGGTAACCTTTAATCTACTTTGTCTCTCCATGAATTTGGTATTCTAGGTACCTCATATACGTGAAATCACACAGCATCTGTCCTTTTGTGCCTGGCTTATTTCAGATAGCATAATATTTTCAAGGTTCATCCACCTTGTAGTATGTATTAGAACTTCTTTACTTTTATGGCTGAATAATATTCCACTGTATGTAAATACTGCATTTTGTTTATCCATTCATCTGTGATGGATACTTGGGTTGTTTCTGTCTTCTGACTATTATGAATAATGCTGCTATGAACATTGGTATACAAGTATCTGCTTGAGTCCCTGGTTTCAGTTCTTTTGGATACATACCTAGGAGCAGAACTTATTGATCATATAGTAATGAAATGTTTAGCTTTTAAACAAATTGCCAAACTGTTTTCCATAGTGGCTGCACCACTTTACATTTCCACCAGCAATTTATGAGGGTCCCAATTTCTCCACATGTTCACCAACACTTGTATCTTTTTTTTGTTGTTGCATAACAGTTATCCTAAAGGGTGTGAAGTGGTATCTCACAGTAATTTTCATTTTCATTCCCCTAATGACGTTGAACATTAATTTTCATGTGCTTATGGCCATTTCTATAATTTCTTTGAGGATATATCTATTCAAATCTTTTGCCCACATTTGAATTGTGTTGTTTGGTTGTTGTTGAACTGTAGGAGTCCTTTGCATATTCTGGATACTAGACCGTTATCAGATATAATGATTTGTGAATATTTTCTTTAACTGTGGGTATGCCATATTTTTAATTTCCAAGAAATTTTCTGTTCTGCAAATGTTCACTTTTTATGGCTTTCTGTTCTTGTTTTATGGATACAGTAGCTTGTCATCTCTCTGAAGGTCCAGTTAGTTGGTTTTTAAAAAAAATTTTCTCCTGCTACCTTCAATTTCTTTGTTTCTTCCAAGTTCCATTTTTTGTTTTGCTCTCTATTTTAACATCTTAGAGAGTTTTCCCTTAAATATTTGGTCCCATTTAAATAAACATCTGCTTCTATTTAAAAGTAAAACACTTGGGCTTCCCTGGTGGCGCAGTGGTTAAGAGTCTGCCTGCTGATGCAGGGGACACGGGTTCGTGCCCGGGTCCGGGAAGATCCCACGTGCCGTGGAGCGGCTGGGCCCGTGAGCCATGGCCGCTGAGCCTGCGCATCCGGAGCCTGTGCTCCGCAACGGGAGAGGCCACAACAGTGAGAGGCCCGCATACTGCAAAAAAAAAAAAAAGTAAAACACTTTAGGGACTTCCCTGGTGGTCCAGTGATTAAGATGCTGTGCTTCCAGTGCAGGGGGCGTGGGTCTGACCCTGGTCTGGGAACTAAGATCCCACATGCTGTGTGGTGCAGCCAAGAAAAAAAAAAAAAGAAACAAAAGTAAAACGCTTTAAAAAGCTGACTGGAAGCTCTCCATGCATACATAGAGCTGGATGGATTTCACTGAGGACCAGATGTTATCTTTAGATCCCCACTGCCTGGTCCATTTCTCAAGAGAAGAATCTTCTGTCTCAAAATTAAAAACCTGGGACTTTCCTGGTGGCACAGTGGTGGAGAATCCGCCTGCCAATGCAGGGGACACGGGTTCGAGCCCTGGTCTGGGAAGATCCCACATGCCGCGGAGCAACTAAGCCCGTGTGCCACAGCTACTGAGCCTGCACTCTAGAGCCTGCAAGCCACAGCTATTGAGCCCACGTGCCGCAACTACTGAAGGCCGCACACCTAGAGCCCGCGCTCTGCAACAAGAAAAGCCAACGCAATGAGAAGCCCATGCACAGCAACAAAGAGTTGCCCCCGCCTGCCACAACTAGAGAAAGCCCGCATGCAGCAAGACCCAACACAGCCAAAAATAAAAAAAAAAAAAAAGAACTTGGTATGATTTCAATCCTTTAAAATTTTTTAAACTTTTATGACCCAGCACATGGTCCATTCTAGACAATGTTCCATGTACACTCTAAAAGAATGTGTATTCTGCAGTCATTGGGTATAGTGTTTTACACGTCAGTCAAGTCAAGCTAGTTGACAGTCCTTGTCCTAGAGCTCAGGTTGCCGTAAGAACACCCACCATAAATGGGGTGGCTTAAACAATAAACATCCATTTCTCACAGTTCTGGAGGCAGATTTGGTGTCTGGTGAGGGTCCACTTCCTGGTTCATAAACAGTTGTCTTCTCACTCTTCATCCCCTTACAACAGCACCAATTCCACTGTAGTGGCTCCACTCCCATGACTGCATCCAAACCTAATTACATCCTAAAGGCCCCATCTCCAAATACCAACATACTGGAGGCTACAACATACAAATTTTGGTGGGAGACACAACATTCAGTCTACAGCAATCTTATTTAAGTCATACTTTTGCCAATTTTTGGTCTAGTTAGTCTGTCATTTGCTGAGAAAGGTGTATTGAGACTATAACTGTTAACTATTTCTCTTCAATTCTGTCAGTTTTTGCTTCATGTATTTTGGGGCTCCACTGTTAGGTGCATACACGTTTATAAGTATTATACGTTCTTGACTCTTTTAACATTATAAAATGTCCCCCTTCAACTCTAGTAATATTTCTTAAAGTCTATTTGTCTGATTAATATAGTCACTCCAACTCACTATGGTTACTATTTCCATGGTATATCTTTTCCCTTCATTTTCCTTTCAACCTATTTGTGTCCAAATCTAAATGAATCTCTTATAGACAGTATACAGTTGGATCTTACTTTTAAAATTCAGTCTGATAACCAATGCATTTTGAATGGAGTGTTTAGTCTATTCACAGTATGTAATTACTGATATGATTGAATTCAAGTCTGCCATTTTGCTATTTTTTTTGTCTTATTTTTTTGTTCCTTTTTTCCTCCTTTACTACCCTCTTTTGTGTTAAGCAAGTATTTCTGGCATATCATTTTAATTCCTGTATTGACTTTTTCTCTTTGTTATTACTGGTATTACAATATGCATCTTTAACTTGTCACCATCTATTTCAGGTTAACAGTGATTTAGTTTCATTCAATATTGCAACTTTGCTCCAATACAGCTCCATTCCTTTGTGCTAGTTGTGTCACATATATACTTCCATAAACGTTATAAAGTTAACAATAGTGTTATTATTCCTTTACTCAATCTAATGTTTGGAAAGTTATATATTCTAGGTATTTATGTGAATTCTAACTTTTTCAGAAACGATTAAATTTCAAATAAAAGTTCCTCCTTTCAAATATTTCTAAATTCTGGCAAGTGACTCAATTTTTAGGTTGATACAATTAAAATAAAAATTTCCTCCTAGTTATGTGGTTCAACCAAAATATCATCTACTTGGGGACTTCCCTGGTGGTCCAGTGGTTAAGAATCCGCCTTCCAATGCAGGGAACACGGGTTCGATCTCTCATCGGGGAACTAAGATCGCACATGCTGTGGGGCAACTAAGCTTGCATGCGGCAGCTACAGAGCCCACGTGCTCTGGAGCCTGCGTACCCCAACTAGAGAAAAGCCCACGCACCGCAACGAAAGATACTGCGTGCCGCAACTAAGACCCAACACAGCCATAAATAAATAAATAAATAAATAATTTGAAACAAAAACAAAATATAATCTACTTACCTGGCTGAGTCCATATGAGGACAGCCATGCTGTTGAACAATGGGGCAGAAACTTTATGCACTGCTGAGAATGCTCTCTAGGCCCAGCTGTGCCCCTTAGGTTTTTATCTACCAATAGTATTAAGAGGTATTTAGCTTCCACACTTGTGAATTAATTAACTCTGTTCTTGAAATACTAGAATAACAGCTGTGTCACGTATAACTTCCAACCATTTCCAGTCTGATGAACAAATTGATAGTGACAAAAACATTTCCCATCTTACCACGTCTGTTTTGAAAGAGCCAACACCCTGAGTCTTCATTTACACAAACAGGACTCTGCTCCACAGGTAATTATAAGACCAGCTAGGACAGATCATAATAATGTTTCTTCATATTTAATAAAATGAAAGAAACTAACCTCTTTTTTCTTCTTCTCGTTTTAGTTTATCTTCCTCTATTTCTTTCGGTAGTTTTTCCTTTTTCTCTTTCTCCACATCATTATGTAAATGTTTTGTGGTATAGCTGAGTGCTGGTGAAAGAAGGATCTCTCCATTTTTGCAGAGTTCATCACGAATTTTAATAAAAAACTGCTGAAGTTCTACCGCATCCTCATATATTTCAGAATCTGTCCTATAATAGCATTAAGAGTATTCACTGACACACAAGCTGCTTCTTTTAAGCACCCTGCTTATATGTTAAAGCATTCTATGAAATGCTTCTTTAATGCATTAATTGATATAATGGTAACTTCTGTGCAGTTCTAATAAGGCTATCTCCTTAAAATTTGTTAGAACAGAATCTGAAGTGTAATTTTACCTTGGTGAGCCTCATGCTCACCAGTTTCCTTTTCCTTGAGGCTCACTCCTTGTACAGCTCATGTAAAAGGAAAGGCCTCATACAGCTTCCTGGGGAGAAACATAGCATGTTCATTAGCTGATTTTGGCAACAGAAGGGGGTTGCCACAGTCAGGGACTATACTAAGGCTCCACACCATGTGCAGCACTTACTTGCATCTAATCTTTGAATTAAGTTTTACTTTCTCTTAGTTAAGGGACCAACACACTGTATAAGGTATTAACAAAAGATTTAGCCCATTTTCTTCTTTTTGGATCTATATCATGGTTGCTTAGGCTGGTAGGACTCCATGAATATTTGAACCTAAACTGCCAAATCCTAAGGGCATCGTAAAATGGTTACAGGCCTCAGAGTCAGCGTTCATGTTAGTTTCCCAGAAATAACTACATAATTCTGGGGAATCACCAGAGGCAACATAGTGAAAGATAGAAAAAAAATTATCTGTGTCATACTGAAAACTTTTAAAAGATTCTTTCACCATTTATAAAATGAGAGGATTGGGCAAAATGAACTTCAGAATTTAGACTCAGAGAAATTCTATTACTACTTCTATTAATATTACTATTCTAGTAATAGAAATTCTATTACTATTACTATTTCTAATCCACTGTTGGTCTGAGGAAGGAAGATAATTCTATTAACTAAGAATATCAGGGTCTAAAAAATTATGCACAAAGGTAACCAGAGACAAAGACTTATTAGCAGCAGTCATGGAGACATTCTGGTCAGGCTAGTGTGGATGGTGTAGCAAGCCCAGTCAGCTGTCTGCTGATACGGATCACTAGAGCATCAAACTTGAACGAAGCCTCCAGAATGCTTCTCACCAGCAAAGGTGAACTGGCAATCTAAAACACTGCCAATAACAACCTAAATGGATGTTTCAAGGAAGATTCTAAAATCTTTTCAGGTTATAGAAATGCTAACACTTGTAGGAAAGCAATAAAAATAAAACTGGCCAAGGGAAAAAAACTCCTAGGGCACTATTTTGATGCCTATTTTCTGAACAGAGACTTCTGAAGACTGTTCGCTTGAAATTAATTTTACAAGAGCTTACAATTTTAAGTATAAAATTAAAACTGAAAACACTTTTGATAATCCACATTACAATGAAAGGGCAGATTCATAATTCCATCATGTGCTCAGAAGAGTGTGTAATTTATAAAACTTACAAATTGTTTAGTTCTGGGTTTTTCCATTTAATATTTTCAGACCTTGGTTGACCTCGAGTAACAAACTGCAGAAAGTGAAACCGTTGGTAAAAAGGGGAATACTGTAAAGTCACCTTGGACTCTACCTCCTAGGCCTCAAAAGCAAAAACTAACCATGTCAACAATGCTAGAAGCAAAAGAGCTCATTGCCTAGAGATACAAATCTGCTTAATTCTTAAAATAATCATGTCATCTATACAAGAAACAAAGTTGCTAGTCATCTATATAAGAAACAAAAGTTGCTAATAATCTAAGAGACAAGTCTATTTTGGAAGACTCACAGAACTAACCCCAAGATATACTGGGGGTAAGGTAGGGGGGCAGGGAGGAGAGGAGTGACTTTAGACTTAAGGACTATTTAAGTAAACTGTGAATAAGAGTGGAACTCTAAGCTCCATGAGAGCAGGGTTCATCTGTTTTGTCTACTGGTATATACCAAGTATCCAGAACATTCTCATAACTGGTAGTCACTCAATAAACATTTGTTGAATAAATGAAAACAAATAAATGAATGCAGATTTTGACTACAATATGTCCCTCCATATTTCTCTTTATTTCTATCTGCACTGTTGAAGAATAAGGACCATTTACTAAATGTGTCACTCAAGGGCCTCTCCAATCTGACCCCAACTCCACATGTCTCTTGAACACACTATATTCATTTCCTAACCCTATACCTTTACTCATACCACTTACCTTATCTGAATCCCACCCATTTTCCCATTCTTCTCTGACATCTCATGCCTTTTTAGAACTCTAACGCAGTTCCTTTACTCCACCATCTTTTACTAAATATCAAGTTGTTAAACGTTATCTCATGCCTGGAATTATTTTTCCCTAAGCATAGGGGCTATCCCAATTGTCAGACTTCAAGCGCTTAGAGCACACAGCTCAAGTCTTATCATCCCTGGCTGTGATAAGGGATGACTGGCGTCTTGGTGACTGGCTCAGCAGTGGCTCTCTATAGTGGGGAACAAGATGAGCCAAGCCACTCACTAGTTGTGTGACTTTGGCAATGTATTTCTCTCTGTCGTGTACATCTTCGTATAAAAATTAGGAAGATTATCACCTACCTAGAATGGCTATTATAAGGGTTAGAGATTATGTACATGAAGTACTTAGCATGGTGCTTTACAAAGGGCAGGCGCTCAACAGGAACATCAAACATTACATTACTTTTAATTTTTCTTTCAAGATCCAGAGCAAACCCAGGCTTCACAGATTCCTCAGCTGGAATCACCCCATGCTCAGTGACTAAAGGTCTAGCTCTCAGCATGATAGACTATAAGCTCCAGGAAGGTAGGGTTTGTATCTTGAACTTTTTATATTCCCCCCAAGTGACCTCAAGAGCATATAGAAGACACACTGTAATTGCTGAACTGAAACTGTTTTCACAGCTGAGTATATACTATTGTTGTGTGGCAAATATACAGCACAGATCAAAATTAGAAGGGAATTTAAGTTTGATGGAAATTTAAATTTGATTTCTGCTTCTTTTAGAAGATTTAATGTCTACAGAATGAACTTAAAAGTGACGAATCTGAGATTAAAAAGAAGCCCTTTTAGATATCTGAAATGACAATCAAATTTAAATCAGTCTAACCTCAGATCAGTATCTTAGAGCTATTTTAATTTATTTAAAGCATGCTTGCATTGAACTCAAACTTTAAAAGGAAATCATATTACAATTTCTAATTGAAAGCATTTTATCCATTAAAAATACATGTTCTACAAAAGGCTATATTTTAAAAGTTTATGTTTTTCAACAGATCTTCAATTTTGTCTCATTCCTTCCCCTCATTGGCCCTACTCTAGACAATTTAGTAGTGTGCCTTCTCTCCTTCACAGACTATACTTATACTTGCTCTCTATAAGTTTTGGCTAATTAAAATTCAAAATAGCACCCCATCAACTGTAATCATGTACCTATGCTGAAATAGCACATCAAAGCAAAATTCTTTCTTCTGTTTTACATTAAATGTCACACCTTCTCAAAAGGAAATGGTTTTGAAAACATACCGATTCATCCTTCTTGCCCTCTCCAATACTTCAAACATATGCTCTTGAAATAAATCGAGCCGCCGGTAGCGATTATTTTCAACATTCTTCCTAATTATGTCAAAAGTAAGAGGAGGTTTGTTTGGAAAACTGGGATCCACAGCAGGAATTTCTGCTAGGGAATCACTGTAGCATCTTCCTTCATCATCCTGATGACTCATGACTGACACAAAAAGATTATGGATAAGCTCCTGAATCAGCAAGGTTACATTTGGGACATGAGAGTCCTCATCTCCTTCTAGGTCTCTCCGAGTTTCAAGCAGGACTTTGTGTAGGACAAGGGCATCTTTGTAGATCAAAGACTCGGGCTCATTGTATGTACAGGCATTGTTAAACATCATGACGAAGTCCTCAACCATGGAGTCTATATCTTGGTATTTGTTGGCCATCATGTGGCTTCGAATTTTTTCCATGTCCATGGGTTTTTTAATGGTCAAATAGTAGTCAGGCAGCTCAGATCTGGAGGGAAGCCTCAGAAATATGGCACTGAGGCGGCGACCCCTCTTATCAGTATAGTTCTTTACAGCTTCATAGACTTCATTTAGTTTCTGCTGCATTGGAGTCATATATTTTGATTTTTTAGGAGAAATACCGCTCTTCCTACCTAAAGAAAGATTTATATTAAATGGATAAACTATATGAACCTAAATTTGTAAAAAGTTGGTAGCATAACCACAAGGAAGGGACTATTCCAAGTGATTTATAAAACACAGTAATTAGTATATTTCTAGTGAAACATACCCTATCAACAAAGAAAGAACTAGAAAAACTGTTTTCACTACTCATATTTTTGGTGGGAGAGTAAGTACTATTATGTTGAGATAGTTGTGAATAAGGTAGAATAAAGGAAATGAGTAGCTATGTGACACTCTAACTCCATCTCCTATGGTATCCTTGAGAACTGAGATTTTCATCAAGGGAGAAAAAGAGATCAAGATGTTAAAACAGAGGACACTGAATAAAAACCTTGTGGCCTTGAATCTCAACTGGGAGTATCAGTATGAACTTAAGATGTATTTTCTCTTTAAATATAAAATGCACACACACAAAATTTCTTAGCTCTGTCCACTGAAAATTCTAGAAACAGTGACCAACCCAGTTGCAGTATACCCCTATATAATTTTGACTATAAAGACTATAGCTCTGGAATACTGATTTCAAATACTAATGTTAGTAGCTCTTTGGCAAATGGCTAATTCCTAGTCTATACAAGATGAGCCTGGTATAGCTTGAAACACTAGACAGTAAAGAATCTACCAATGACTTCTTACCATGGTCAGGTCAAAAGACCATAGCAGGAAAAAAAATAAAAAAAAAAAAGACCATAGCAGCCAGTTTGGGACAACGTAAATATCAACAAGAACCATAATTGCAATGGGTTATAAAACTCAGCAATATGTTTAAATCTAGTAGTTCTTAATGATAAATAAAAACAAACAAACAAACAATAGGGTAGATGTTGCAGGACTTTAGTAAACCAATGCATTATTTTCTTTGTATTTCATTATTTTGAAAACTGGTAAATAAAAGGGGAAAAAAAATCTAGCTTTTATCCTTTCAAAAACCAAACAATATATACAAACAAACAAAAAAACCATACCACTGGGTAACCAAACACTGGATGAGGCAAAGTTTATTTATATAGAAGTATTCCAGTTAGTAAATGAGCAAGGAATGATAAAACTAAACTATCACTATCTAACAGCTCTTCAATGAATTAAGCATCAATAGCTATTAACATAATTTAAAGAAACAACCAGATATTACGTGCCACCTGATGGAAGACACTATATCACCTCTGAAGTCAGTTTCTGTGTCAAAGGGAGGGGAGAATCAAATTTAAATCTAAATCTGATCGACTACCAATTTATAGGAACTAAAAAGGACAAAAGAACACGTGAAACTACAGCAAAGGGACACAATTAGCAAAACCTAGACTGTGGGAAACTACAGTACAAATAATTTCTTCAACAAACTGCAAGGGAAAAAAAGAGAGGGAGGGGAATTTATAGATTAAAAGAACCATCAATCAAATGCAATGTGTGGACCTTATTTGCCAAGTTGAAACTGAATCTAATCAAGCCTTTAAAGTTAACTTCCATTTATGAGAAATAAGGGAAATAAAGGAAAAAGTTAACTGACATCACAAGGAAGTGAACTAACTAATCCAGAACTTTGGACTGCACAATAAAGTGACCAGGTTTCTAGAGTTAATGGCATGAGGATAAAAAAAGGAGGGGGACTCCTCTAAACTATGAGTTTAAGGACAAAATAATCAAATGTAATATATAGAACTTAATTAGATCCTGATTTGAAGAAACCAACTATAAATATACATTTGTGAGACAATCAGTAAAATCTGAAAATTTTTCAGGTATTAGATGAAACCAAGAAACTCCTAATTTTGTTAGGTGTGACAATGACTTCATGGCTATTTAAGAAAATATCTGCGTATTTTAGAGATGCATAATGAACTATGTAGAAATAAAATCACATGATTGGATTTGGCTTAAAATAATTCAGAACAAAGAAAAAAGAAGGAAAAAAGGGAAGACAGGAAATAAGTATGGCAGAATCTTGATAAATGCTGAGTAACAGGTATATACAGGGATTCACTGTACTGTTCTTTATACTTATATATGTTTTGAATTTTTCATAAAATTGAGAAATGAAAAAATTAACATTGCATGTTAAAATCTCCTTTCCCTGAACTTAAAGAAAAATGTATTTATATATATTTAGATAGTTACTGTTAAAGTATCTATCTTTCATTAGTTTCCTAACTCAACTTGTATAATGAATTCTAGTTTTAAAAGGCATTATATCCCTATAAATTAGAAGGTTTTCGTTTCTGCAAACCTTCTGTGTGCTTTTACAATTCCATGAAGAGATAAATGAATGGCACGACAAAAAGGAATGATCACTTAGCAATAAATCATACCCAAAGCTATTGTAAATTCAGTTTACAGTCATTTCATATAAAAAAATCAGGGTCTGTTTGTTTTTTCCCTTTTCAGCAAATACGACTCTAAAGAATATTTGACACCACCACTGTCATTTGCTTGGTATTTATTTTACTTATATATTTTAAATAAGGCAGAAACCTCTTCTTTAGCCCAATGGTACTAATTGTTTTTGCTGTCTCTCTTCTCTCTCACAGTTTTCAACCAAACAACCATCCACAGACTACGCTCAAAAGACAGCCAAGGGCTTCCCTGGTGGCGCAGTGGTTGAGAGTCCGCCTGCCGATGCAGGGGACACGGGTTGGTGCCCCGGTCCGGGAAGATCCCACATGCCATGGAGCGGCTGGGCCCGTGAGACATGGCCGCTGAGCCTGCGTGTCCGGAGCCTGTGCTCCGCAACGGGAGAGGCCACGACAGTGAGAGGCCCACGAACCACAAAAAAAAAAAAAAAAAAAGACAGCCAAGTTAACTTACAGTACAGTGGCTAGACATCTCTAACCTCTCAAATTCTGTCTAGGAGGAACTACTGGGACTAATCTTTAATTCTAATAATCAGCAAACAAACATACAAAAAAAAAAAATAGAATAAAATCTGCCACTATACTCTTCCAGGCATCACATGTAGAAAAAATATCTATTCTTACTATTTAACATTTACAAAATGTCCACTGCATTCAAGAAAGCAAAACCTTTGACATTATATTCTTCTATTCTTCACATGCTTTTATGTTTACTTAAAATACAGAAGACAGTGCTTAAAAGGAAGCGAGAAACTCCATGCTGTAGTACAAGTTCAATTATATTCACCAATTAATTAAATATTATTTCAGTAAATCAGCAATTTATCCTTGATGGACTGAACTGAACAATGAAGTGTGAGGCTGCCTTACTCAGTTTGAGTTTGGGAGAAGCCATGTCATCATCATCAGGCAGTGGGCCCAGCTCTTTCCTTTTATCCTTGAGTAACTTCTCCAGGATGTGCGCATCATTGTACACCTATATTTAATTACAAATATAATTAAAATTATTTTTTAAGAAGTTTTCCACTGAAGTATAATATACATCCATAAAGAAGTTTTAAAAACATAGGATAGTTGAGAACTAAAGAAATAAAGCCTGAGATCACTACAGAGCAACAAAATCACACCTCCATGGGGTGGGCCTCAGCCTCAACTGGTTTGTTGTTTAAAGTTTTCCAGGTGACTCTAATGTACACCCATGCAGGCTAAAGTTTGAGAACTACTGTACTAGAATCATTGCAAGTTTTTGCAGAAGTTCTGAGATATATTTACGTGTGTTGTTTCTTCATAAATCTCTCTTGCACTGGACCCTCAAGGTAGCCAGACTTAGCTCAATGGAAATTAAAAATTAAAAACATCTGATAGTTGGAGAGAACCATCTCAAACATTAGAAGGGATTTAACACCAGTGTGCGTTCACAGCCTGGAATCTGATTTGTGAAAAGCAACAATCCCTGCTGAGGCTCTCCCTCTATGAAGACTGGGCCAAGGGTGGTAACACAGAGCCAAGGACAAGGTTACGCACCCAACTGTTTTGCTCCCACAGCTGCCTCCTCCCACTCCCCCCACAAAGGCTCTCCTCCCTGACTGCCCCAGAGCAGAGGGGCTGAGGGAATAACTGACCTCTCTTCTTTGGCAACCTCTCGTAAGGGTGGCTTTTTTCTTTATCAGTGGCAGACAAGTGGCACATTGGCCAATGACACTGAGGACAGTGTAAACTCCTATGACAGAGAGAACCATTTCTTTGATCACAAGCACCCTCAGTGCCTACTTCATTTTATATTGAAATGTAATAGTATAAGAAAGGAAATAAACAATTTGAAAATGTACTTTTATTTCTGGGAGATTTAAAGTAGATAAAGAAAACTCAGAAAAGATCTATGTACCCCAATACATGTTCACTGCAGCATTATTTACAATAGCCAAGATAAGGAAACAATCTAAGCATCCATCAATGGATGAATGGATAAAGAAAATGTCACACGCACACAGGAGTATTATTCAGCCATAAAAAAAATGAAATCTTGCCATTTGAGACAACGTGGATGAATATTGAGGGCATTATGCTAAGTGAAATAAGTTAAGATGGAGAAAGACAAATACTGTATGATCTCACTTATATGGAATCTAAAAACAGCCCCCTCCAAAAAAAAACCCCAAGCTCATAGATATGGAGAACAGATTGGTGGCTGCCTGAGGTGGGGGTGGGGGACGGGCAAAACGAATGAAGGAGATAAAAGGTACAAGCTTCCAGTTATAAAATAAATAAGTCATGGGGATGTAATGTATGGTGACTATAGTTAATAATACTGTATTGCATATTTGAAAGTTGCTAAGAGAATAGATCTCAAAAGTTCTTATCACAAGAAAAAAAATTTGTAACTACATATGGTGATGGATGTTAACTAGACTTACTGCAGTGATCATTTTGCAATATATAAATATCAAATCTCTATGTTGTACACTTGAAACATGTCACTTATACCTCAATTTAAAAAATTAAGTAGGGCTTCCCTGGTGGCGCAGTGGTTGAGAGTCCACCTGACGATGCAGGGGACACGGGTTCGTGCCCCGGTCCGGGAAGATCCCACATGCTGCGGAGCGGCTGGGCCCGTGAGTCACGGCCGCTGAGCCTGCGTGTCCGGAGCCTGTGCTCCGCAGCGGGAGAGGCCACAACAGTGAGAGGCCCGCGTACCACAAAAAAAAAAAAAAATTAAGTAAAGGACATGAAATAGAAAAAAATATGAAAGGAAGAATGTATCTTAGCTTTACTGACAAAGAACTGAAAATCAAGATGCTTCATAACAAACTCAATTATTCAAAGGTGCATTACTGGGAATACCCTGATATTTATATAATTATACAATTTTCTAGACTATCCTTAGAGAAGTATGGCTACTGCGGATAGTAATAATAAAATTATGATGAAAGATTTTATTGTCCTTGGCTTTCATCTGAGTGTTTGAATACCAGGCACTGTGCTACATGCTCTGTAAATATTATCTCATTTAAATCCTATAATAACCCTGATGCAAGTACTGCTATTATCTCCACTTTACAGATGAGGCTCAGAAAAGATAAGTTACTTACACAGGGATTGGCAGAGCAGGATTCAAATTCAAATGTCAGATTACACTTGACGCTCTGGATCCATGGATATGGAATCCATGGGATTCGCAGGGTTGACTGTACTATGCCATTTTATATAAGAGACTTGAGCATCTGTGGATTTTGGTATCCGCAGGGGTCCCGGAACCAACTCCCCACCCCTGATACTGAGGGACAACTGTACAGGGTATAAACTTTTAACCTTTACAGTGTCCTGCCTCCCATTTTAAATAATTAAGAAAAGACAAAATATTAAGCTAGTCACTGAGAAGGGCAACCTAAGTTAGGCCTCTAGACCTGGTCTCTCAAGATCAAAAGAAAATGTACCTACTCCAGGATTCCCACACATCCTCACCTGGGAGCCCTCCTCGTTGTAGTGCCTGGCATTCCGGAACATCAGCTTCATGTCTTCTATCATTCCCTCTTCCCCTGCATATTTGTCATTGCGGATGTTATGTTCAATTATTTTCAAGTCCATTGGCTCCAAGATGATTTTATAATAATCAGGATAGTCCTTTTTGGATGGTTTAACCATAAATAGATCACAAAGTCTTCTGCCTGAACCTGGCTCACGAGCTTCAAGAACAACATTGAACAAGATTTTCATTCGCTGCTTTCGAATGTTCTTTTTACTGTTGAGGGGGAAGGGAGAAAAGGGGGAAAATGAGAACAGGTTCAGTTTTCTTGATACAAGGATGAACATGAAATAAAACAAATTAATCTTGTGGGCAGGTGCTTCATGATTATAATGTATTGATTATGTATGGCACAAACACAGTAAACATGCTGGAAGCTATAAGCAAATATTAGGAAAATTTTCAAAATAGTTAAAACATACTGACTCTGGCAGGAGCACCCCCCAAGAACACCAGGCAAACGTGTTTCGAATATTTATGAAATGCAATGCTTGAAAAAAGATCTTGTCTAATGTCAAAGAAAATGAAATTCTGTTATCAACTGAAATATATTTTTTAAGAACAGAGCAGAAGTGGAATAAAACTGCTGATTCCCTACTAACAGTTCTCCCTTAAACAAACAAACAAACACAAAGAGAAGTGTCCCATCTCCTATGACAACCACTCCTGAACACCTGCATATCCTGAGGGGATGATGTGAGAGGAAGAACTCTCTCAGTCCAGGACTTTAGCAAGTAAATAATAAAAGGGGAATGCAGGACAAAGCTCCAACATTACAGAGCTCCATATCTGAGCAGAGATTAGAACACAGATGACTTTAGCCTTCAAGAAGCCTATTAAGAAAAATTTCAGAACCTGAATTTGATATCACAGAATTTGGTAACTGGTCTAATAACTGAAATTTACTGCTTTAGGACTTGTAACACTTATAGTATCCTTTCTCCATTTGTATCATTCACTTCAAGAGAGTGATATGTAACTGGTTTCCATCCTCAAAGGCAAGCAAAACTTTTGTCATTAGGGTCAAACAATCTTCTCTGAACTAATCCAGTTTTGTTATTTTGTTTACATTTTTCCAGATCCTTATATTGCCTTTGAGACCAAGACCCACAGGCCCATTACTTTTAGTCTGACTGCCAGAAAAAACTCAGAGCTAAACTTCATATTCTTTTATAACTGTATTAGCTTGGGTGGCTGGTATATTTACTTTATCCTTTTCCAATATGATGTTGAACCTTATTATATCCACACTTTTGAAAGTAACTTTGAAAGACAGCTACCATATTTCCCTATGTGATACTTTCTGGTTACTGTTTTCAATGTCACTTTGATTTTTAGATTCTTCTTTAAACCCCTCTATTCATCCTCTCTTCCTCCCTCAGATTAGTAACTATAAAGTTTGTTCACTCTTCCCTATTTTGGGAAAGGTGCATAAAATTAAATCCCAGACCTTGTAACTGGCATACTCATTCTTTTTTAATCAGCACCTGTGAAGCTACTTCGATAAAATACATCTTAAGGGGGTTCAAAACCAAGGTTGTTTGTCATTATGCACTTAAGGGTGCCACACTTAAGGGGATGTCAATTCAGGTCACAGACACATAATAAATATACAGTTTTAGAAGTTTACAGGAGATGGGCCATAATTGGTTCTGTGCTAACAAAATCAGTATATTACAGCAATTTTCCAATAAATGAAAGTCAAGAGAAATGGGTGCTTTTTCTAATTTGCATGAAGATTATGAGCTAGTAGGGGCTTCGCTCTGAATCCCTGATTTTCCAGGACCACCACCTGACCCTTAAACCCAGCCTAAAACACTGAAATCAATGTCACTTTTTGCCTCTCTTAGTTTATCACTAAGTCCTAGAGGACCTCCATAGCGCTTCTAGATCTAATCTTTCCTTTTAATTTTTCATGCCATGGTGTTAGTCCTAACCTTCATAGTTTGTGGCTGACCACTTTCTCAAATGTCCTTATCATTATTCTTCCTATGAAGCTATTATTTATTATGTATTTGTATTTGGATATACACACAAGATTCCTATTTATAGTTACAGCTAACACTTCTACCACATGCCAGGGACTGTGCTAAGCACTATCATTTAAACTTCAAACTCTGAGAACCAGGTACAATTATTATCCCAACTTTGCAGATATAAAAACAGAGGCTTAGAGACCCAGGTGAATACCTAAGGCCATAAAGTGACTAATCAGAACTGAGACTTGAATCAGCTGATAATCACCAGACTGCTTTTATCATGCAAGTGGATGATAAAAACTTAGCTCTTACCAAGGGCCTCTCTAATCAAAGTCAACCCTGCTCATAGGCTTCAAAGTCTCCCAGCATTTAATTTAACTCCCTGGCCCTAGACCTTCAGTGGTGCCTGCTGTGAAGCTAAGTAAACCCAAAGGTTCTTTCTTTTACAAGGCTTTCTATATTTCATTTTCAAGTCTTCAAGGACTTTTTTACTCACCTTTTTAAGGAGTTTCCCAGACTAGTAACATCTGACTAAAAACAAAATGAAATCTACCATGTCTTGATGCCAGCAGGAAATACTGGCAGAAAATAATCAGAGTGAGTACATTTAGTGAGTATTCACTGCATCCAGGCCCAGTTCCATGGGCTTTAAACATACTAAGCAATCAGGTCTTCACAGCAATCCTATGCAGGTAATGTCATCAACCCCTTTTTCAGATGAGGAAATTGAGATGAGGCTCAGAACACAGCTGATAAGAACAACTGGGATTTGAACTTGGGCAGTTAAGGCTCTAGTGCTCGGGGTTGTAACACTACTCCACCATGCCCCACATTTCTTTCTTCTACTACTACCCAGAACCAGTGCCATATACTATGAATGATATAAAAGAAATACAATCCATTGTCTTTTCCTTAAATTTACTATCTAAGAAAACTTTTCTTAAGGAAAATATTAGGAAGAAGATAATAATACAGTAATTTTGTAGAGTGGACTGCATATGGTAGCAACATAAAGATAACTTTAAAACATCTAACTTTTAAGAAAAAGCATGATAGGGAAATCACATTTCCTAAAGCTATTTGGGCAATCACAGAACACTTCCATACAATTATACAACTGTGTACCTTAAACAATTATTTTACTACAGAGATCACACATAAGTTCATTTCTTTTTAGCCTGCCTCTTTTCCTGGCCAATAAATTCCTGGAAGGTAGAGGTGATGACTAAACGTTCTCCTTTATGACCTGTGAGCAGAGTCTGGTGTTCTGCAAACAACTGACACTCCATGAATGCCAGATGGCAAAGGTGAAAATAAAAGCACCACACAATGATTACTAGGACCATAACATGGCAACTTATGGGCTGTTTTTAAAAATCATAAGTAACATGCAAAAGAATGGATGCTTTTAAAGAAATAAAACATGGACAAGATCAGAGACTGAAGAATGTATTTATGCTCAAGAAGCAGTAACCCAACGCAATGGTGCCAACATAGACTGACATCACTTGGATTGTCAACACTGATTATAATCCCTCCACCATCCCCCAATCTGTAAAAGACAATCAGCACCCGCCAGCCCCTGGACACTGGCAATGCTACCATATTCTCAGCCTCTCCACCTCTGCTGCAGAAGCACAGCCACAATGACTGCTGTGGGGGCTTACTGCCCCTGGCAAAGCTGGCAACAAATTACAGCTCCTGAATATACCTAGGCTAATTCTCATTTTACTAACTACACTTCTAAACTGTACTGCTTTCTTTACTCATAAAATAAACTGGCATCCAAATAAAAACCATTATTCACATGCTTAAGGCTGCACTTTTCACCTAATCAGTACTGACCACGCCATAAAAGTTACACTTTAAAAAATATGTTTATGCATAAAAAAGGACTGCACACCTGGATAGCCTCCTGAGACCCAACATCTCACTGTCAAGAGTGTTCCTGGGAAAGCAGAAACAAACATTACATGTGAAGAGAAACAAAACAAGCAACATTGGAGGTCATGTACAAACCAAATATGGTTGAGAAAAAAGAGGATTATTCAATCCAAAGGATAAAAGGTTTTAAGAATACTTGGAACATTTCAACATGGAAGATAGCAGGTGGATTTTTGGGTAGAGGGTTTGGGGAGAAGAATACATTCCCAGAATGAAGAGAACATACCCGCAGTAATTCTTCTCACAATCTTTGATATGAAAAAAATAAGGCAAAGACAGAATCATACACAATACTTAGGAGTCAAGTCAAGTGGTACTTGAAAACTTGGCCCTGACTTCTCTGGATAAGCTTAACTTAACCTACTAGGCTGTCATGTTTGCCTGAATTCTGGAGAAGTCTGTTTCTTATTACCAAAACCTTTTAACATAACTACCTTCTAAAAGGCTGGTTATGTTATTTCCTTTGTCACAGTCCAAAGTATAGGACTTGCTTCTGTCAACCTCTTAATGTGTGCTCATGCCTGTATTTCAAACCCAGATATGTTATTTTATTGCTTTAGCTATGATTTATATTTGTTCTTCTCTTACTTGTATTTTTCACTTCATTAAACAAAACACTTCCTAAGAAACCTGTGCACAAAAAGACTTTTGGTCTAAAGTAGGATTTTATTATTTCAAGAACATAATGCTTTTCTTTTTATGGGAGGTTTTAGAATAATAACTTTCATTTAATCTATTTGGGTTGTCCCACAAAGTACAAGCCACAGATATTTTTTTAAGGCTCTGGCCTGGGCTAATGCGTCCTTGGAACTGTTTTCTTAACACTCAACTAGTTTAAGATCTCTCTCTTCATTCAGTGTTGGCACTAACTGTACCATCACTTTTGCCTCCATTACCTTCTTTTGCCTGAGAAGTTTTTATCTTTGATTGGTGACTGATCTGGAAAACACAGGTGATGCTGTAGTAGTTATATAATTACACTCAAAGATGTTCTTGATTTGATGCCTCTGATCTGGTTTCACATTTTTCCTCCGTTGTCCCTGGTATAACAAGGAATTAAGAACTTGGAAGGATGAAATTCATAGGCCAGTAATGGAGGAGACTCACATCTCAGGGCACACCAATCAATTTAGTTACCTTGGTATAGCATAGCAAAGTTATTTTCAAAGCTAGAAAAAATTTCCCAAATGTTATTTATAGGGAAAGACAAGACAGCTTGTCTTTTCTAAACCACCTTTTAAAATCCTCAGGTCTCAGTGGATCTACTAATACATGAACAGAACTGTATTAATAGTTACTAATGATTTCTTCACTCAATTTTGAACCTGTCAAGCCCTGCTATTAGTGATGGACCTTATTCCTTGTTTAAGGTATCCTCCCTGCTGTTACAAAGATGGTGAGACAGTTAAGGCTGAAGAAGAATATGGTGTTCCACAAAGATTAGGCCAGAGAAACTCCATGTGGGAGGCACAGACAAGAGATGGTCTTGCATGATTCTTTACAGGAGTCCAGCTTCAGAATCTCACAGTAAGGCCCCCCTCCATAAAACCCATGAGAAAAAGGAAGGGTTAGGGAAGTTGACAGAAAGGTTAGAAAGAAAAGAAAACCAAATATCTAGCTTAACCTTTTATGAACTACAAGAAGTTATGACTTGGTATTTTACAATCTGACATTCTTAAAATGGCAAATAAAGATCAGATTAACAAGGAAAAAGAAATGGGTAAGAATAATGACTTACTTCACTACAATGGTAGTACTGATTTTTTTTTTTTTTTGTAATTCACCATGTAGAAGTTACCTAAATTAGATTTAAGGGGCATTCTTAAATGCCACGTTAAAACAAAATAACCTGGACAGCAAAAAGAATAACATGTTTTGCCAAGCTACATAAGTAGTTATTTTTATCTATGTTATCTAAAGCCAATATAGTACAAAAAAAAGCACTAATCATACAATTTACAAATGAATTTTTAAATGTTATAAAATAGTTAAAGCTTATAAGATAATTCATACTTGACAGCTTAAAGAAACATTTTTCTGCACTTAAATCTAAAACAAAATAAAAAGAAACTGAGAAGATGTCTCCAGCTATAAGAAGAGTATCTACCTTTTTCTTTTGGCACTACCAGTATCAGAGGTTGCTGAAGAAATCATGCTGTCTCCATCCTCAATGTCATCTCTCCTGGCAAGCTCCTTCTTCTTTGCCTAAAACAGAGCAGACCCTGGGAGTCAAGCTCACTCTGCCGAACACTTCTAGAATATATAAATATTAAAAGACCCATGGCCTCAGATGCACTCCAAGGTGTGCTCTCCGAAAGGATTCAATAAACTCATGGACACTGTATAATGATTAATTAGCCTTAAGATGTCCCTTCTCCTAGGACCCTTCTCCTACCATAACAGAAACAGTCTAGAACCAAAGAAATAAAACCTAAATGACAGAATATCATCTGTGATTAGAGGGAAACTTCCTGACATCCCTAAAATTACTCCCCAGGGACAAATCCCTGCTTCTTCCACTCACAAAGCTAAACCAGTCTAAACTATTATTTCTACTCTACATGGTCCTGAAAACTCTTAAAAACATATTCAGCAGTACTTGTGGCTGAAATGAATGATGTGATATTGCTGGAGGGAAATCACGTATCTTAAAAAAACACACTCAAAATGTGTAAGATTATTTCAATTATACATACAACAACTTAGCAAAACCAAGAAATCATACCTGCATGACTTGTTGCAGTTTTAGAACTCGCTTGTAGATGGCTGAGTTGGGAACATTATAGCGTTTGGCATTTTCAAACATTAAATTCAGATCACACTCCAAATGATCTAAAGTTTCATATTCTTGATTCTTTAGCTTTGTTCTGTGAAAGACAAACACATGGCTAGAATCTTCCATTATGAAAATTATGAAACACACTTCCTGAAAGTCCAGTGCAAAAATCCTGACAAGCACTACAAGGTATCTTTACCAGTGATACTGATTAGAGGCCTAGAAGTGACAATTTCAAAATACAGAGTGAAGAGGCAAAAGCACCGTTTAGACAATATGACAATTTAACTGAAAATCCAAAAGAATAAAACATTACAAGAAGTAATAAGAGAACCTAGTAAGGTGGTCAATTACAAAGCAAACATATTAGCAAAAATCCTGTTAGTGGCTAACATGCAAACCCTAGGAAGAGATAAAAATCAGGGAGGTTTTAAGCTACCTTAATGAAGAATCATGGTGATCTACACATTTTAGAAAATAAGAGGCCATTCCACTTGATGAGGGTTAAAGAAAAGAGAAAGTATTGGCAACTCCATGAAGGAGCGTTTAGAATAATACACATTTAACCTCCAGGCGAGCTGCATATGGGCAATGAAGAGCGGTCCTTTTTGTTTTTTGGCTGCGCTGTGCAGCTTGCGGGATCTTAGTTCCCCAACCAGGGATTGAACCCGGTCCCGGCAGTGAAAGCGCTGAGTCCTAACCACTGGACCGCCGAGGAATTCCCTGAAGAGCAGTCTTAAGATGATAAATGAGAGGCAGATATGTCAGAGTCCCTTCACTCCTCCTCCTCCAATACAAACATTTGTAATTAATTACGATAGCTTAATATTGAGGTTTTTACTTACCCTAAGTCTTAAGAATTCCAATAGCTGTCTCAGACACTAAGGCTATTACTAACACCAACTCTCATAAAGTCGCTATACAAAGTAAGGCTTATGTTAGAAAAGTCTAACTTGGAAGACGGCTGCAGGCAGGTGACTGGGCTGGCTGAGGATTTGCCTTCTTTTGAACTAATCTACTTAATTAGACTGAATTTTAAAAGACTGAGGGAGAAAAGAAACTAAGGACAAAAATCAATTAAAAAGGAACCTCTTAACGTCTACAAGACTGTCACCATCCTTTCCAAGGCAAAGAGTACAAAAAACAAATTTCTAATCCATTTTCTTAATGAAAGGCAGCCTTAATTTCCATGTTATTGTTCATTTTTATTTTATTTTTTGGCCATGCCACATGGCATGTGGGATCTTTAGTTCCCCAACCAGGGTTCGAACCCATGCCCCTGCAATGGAAGTGCCAACTCTTAATCACTGGACCGCCAGGGAAGTCCCTCCATGTTATTTTTAAGAAGGCCAAATAAACTAATTTTCTATAACCTACTCGTGTCCAAAACCTCTGAAGTTTGGATTAAATTAAAAACACCATAAACTTTACTGATCAAATAAGGAAAACAGACGTTACAAATGCAAAACCACAAAACATACGTTAGGCAACCTTATTCCTAGAATCCAGCAAGTACAAGGATTTTAATTCCTACTGTATGGAAAGCTAGTTATCTGCCATGAAAACATTATTTAAACACCAGCTTACTCTGACCTTGCCCATCTAAGGTAATTTTACTTGCGTCTTGCCTCTATTTGGGTATACTACAAAACCTAACCCACATTGTAAGAGTCACAAAACAAAATATTTTATAACACTAATTTATTTCCTACTATTGTTAATGATATTGTGGTGGTTCAAGTATTTTGTCTGGCTGAATTCCCAATGATCATTTTAACATTTTCTAAACAGAAAAGGGAAACCATGATGAACCATCTCTCAGGTACTGTTTCAGCTAATGAGTTCTCTAAGAGCTGACAATGCTTATTCTGGAGATTTAACTACAGATACAAAATTTAAATGCAGATAAACTGTTGTAATTAAAATATTAATAAAAGGTGTAAGAAGAGAAATTCTTGCACAGTTATAAGAAAACGAACAGTTAAATTCTGAGCTGCATGACTTTTTTTTTTTTTTTTTTTTTTGTGGTACGCGGGCCTCTCACTGTTGTGGCCTCTCCCGTTGTGGAGCACAGGCTCCGGACGCGCAGGCTCAGCGGCCATGGCTCGCGGGCCTAGCCGCTCCGTGGCATGTGGGATCTTCCTGGACTGGGGCACGAATCCGTGTCCCCTGCATCGGCAGGCAGACTCTCAACCACTGCGCCACCAGGGAAGCCCTGCATGACTTTTTATAATTCATAATCTGACACAAAAATGCCTAGCTGGGATATCTTTTATTTGCCTCTTGACTCTACTGCAGTACAAAGAACATCATTTGTAGTTAATCAAATTTATTTCTCATTTTTACATAAGAGTGATAGTTAAGCACACTTTAGACATGTGAAAAACATTTTTACCTTTATTATCTTTATCCATTTTAGAAAGGAAGATACATGTGCAGGCTCAATCACAAGAAAATAGATTTATACTGAGTAATGTAGAAGATATCTTACCTGATCTGTTGTAGTGATATGGGCATTTTAATTTGCTGATAATAATCAGGGTATTTTTTCTTTGAAGGCAAATGGAAAAAAGGTTCAGCTATTAGCTGCCCTTGGTTATTCCGACAGCTCCTAACTGTGTCGTAAAGCTGATAAAAAGGATTTGAAACATCCATAAATGAAGTAATGCTCTCTGCTTCCGACTCTCCTTCTTCATAACGTGCAGCTACAAAGACATAAAAGATATTTATAAGGGACAGCAGAAACTAACACAACACTGTAAAGCAATTATACTCCAATAAAGATGTTAAAAAAAAAGATATTTATAAGGGGAAGAAACAAACATTTTTTTAAGCTCGTTTAACAACCTTCCAGATTATGCTATATGTATGTTTGAGAATACTGTTTTGTATGTTTGAGAATACTTGTTTTAAAAGAATAGTCTCTAGGCTTCATAAAGATGCTGTTAGTAATGCTTAGTAAAATTGTTATGTTTACTCAGAGAAATGTTACACAGAAATAGAATAGAATGTTACATGGTAAAAGTTATACCATCTTTAAAAGATTACAAAATAGTTTCTCTGCCATCTTCTGAGACTCCTTGCTTATGTGTGCTTGGACAAGAAAAGGAGCAAGTAGCCATTCTCAGATCTCAGAACTAAAGTGACAGCATGTAGCTTAGGATAGTATAAATATAGACGGGGCTGATACTGACAGATGTGATTTAGCTTTAAGTCTCTTTGACTTTGCCCCACTGATCTATAGCATCCCTTAGGAATGATGTTTTCCTTTATTGAGAAAATTTTCAGGTAGAAGCTAATCATAAGAACACCAAAACAAAACATGTAATCACTTCTACAGAAATACAAAATATATTGCTTATTTCTCTGAACTCTTAAACAGTATATAACGACCTGATTAAAATGTTTTCTTAAGGGATCAGGATAACCAAAATCACTATGTGTTCCCATGTTAAGTATGATAATCACTTATTAAGTACTTAGTTATTTATTAAGAGCTTGATAAGCACCACCCTCAGGAAATCCTAACATCACCACACAGAACAGGTATTGTCATTTCTTTTCCAAATGAGAAAACTGGGTATGAGGAGCTGATGACTGGCCAAAGTCAGCTAGCCTGTAGAGCAGTTGAGAAGGGATTTGGATTTAAGTCATGGAGCTAGAAGACAGAATTTGAAACTATGTAGTCTTTTCTGACTCCATTACCTAGAATCTTTTCATAAAGCTCTTGCACATCTTTTATTGAATTTAAACCTAGGTATATGTTTTATTGCTACTATAAACTGTATCTTCTTAAAAAATTACATTTTCTTTTTATGGCTGATTCCGGAAATGAAGATTTTTTTTTTCTTTTCTCTCCTTTTTTTTGTGGCTGTGCTGGGTCTTCGTTGCTGCACGCGGGCTTTTCTCTAGTAACGGTGAGCTGGAGCTACTCTTCATCACGATGCGCGGGCTTCTCATTGCGGTGGCTTCTCTTGTGGAGCAGGGCTCTAGGCGCGCGAGCTTCAGTTGCAGCACGCGGGTTCAGTAGCTGCGGCACGCGGGCCCCAGAGCACGTGGGCTTCAGTAGCTGTGGCGTGCAGGCTTAGTAGTTGTGTCGTGTGGGCTCTAGAGCATGCGGGCTAGGTAGTTGTGGCGCACGGGCTCAGTAGTTGTGGCGCACAGGCTTGGTTGCCCTGCAGCATGTGGGATCTTCCTGGACCAGGGATTGAACCTGTGTCTCCTACATTGGGAGACGGATTCTTAACCTCTGGACCACCAGGGAAGTCCGAAGTAGATTTCTGTATAATAATCTTACATTAGCATTTTATTATTCTTATTAATTCTAATAATTTATCTGTAGTATTTTTTTAAATTTTTATTTATTATTTTTGGCTGTGTTGGGTCTTCGTTTCTGTGCGAGGGCTTTCTCTAGTTGCGGCGAGCAGGGGCCACTCTTCATCGCGGTGCGTGGGCCTCTCACTGTTGCGGCCTCTCTTGTTGTGGAGCATAGGCTCCAGACGCGCAGGCTCAGTAGTTGTGGCTCACGGGTCTAGTTGCTCTGTGGCATGTGGGATCTTCCCAGACCAGGGCTCGAACCCGTGTCCCCTGCATTGGCAGGCAGATTCTCAACCATTGCGCCACCAGGGAAGCCCCGTCTGTAGTTTTTTAACTAGAAAACTCAAAAAATAATCTATCAACTGCAATCCTTATAAATCCTTCTTTTCTGATCCTTATAACTTCACTGTTATCAGTGTATGCTGGCTAGTACTTTGACCAAGAGGTAACAACATTCTTAACTTTGTTTCTTATGGTAGGGGGAATGCTACAAATACTTCTCCAATGAAAATGGAGGTGCCCTGTATCAAGTTAGGAAAGATCCCCTTCTATTCTTAGTTTGCTAAGCTTTTATCATGAATGGGAACTGAAGCATTAATCAAATGCATTTGCTAAGCCAATAGTACGGTTTTGCTCCTTTAATCTACCAATGTAGTGAATAATACTTTTTTCTAATGTTGAACTAACATTACATTCACATTACATTACATTACATTTATTCCTGGAATAAACCCAATTGTGTTATCATGTATTATCTTTCATATATACTGCTAGATACAGTGTGTTTATATTTTGTTTAGTTTTGGTTTTATATCAGATTCAAAGAATGAATTGGGAGGGGCTTCCCTGGTGGCGCAGTGGTTGAGAGTCCGCCTGCCGATGCAGGGGACACGGGTTCGTGCCCCGGTCTGGGAAGATCCCACATGCCGTGGAGTGGCTGGGCCTGTGAGCCATGGCCGCTGAGCCTGCGCGTCCAGAGCCTGTGCTCTGCAACGGGAGAGGCCACAACAGTGAGAGGCCTGCGTACCGCAAAAAAAAAAAAAAAAAAAAAAAAAGAATGAATTGGGGAGCTCTTTTTTATTCACTGCTGGGGTTTATGTATAATTCTGTTCCTTGAATGTCTGGCCTGGTGTTTTCTATGCAGGAATATTTGTAAGTAGTAATTTAATTTCTTTAATGGTGATATAACTAATCAGCCTTTTTATTCTTGAATCAGTTTTTAGGCATTTATCATTTTCTAGGAATTTATCCATTCATCTAAATTTTCAAATTTGTTTGCATTATGCTGTTCTTACATTCTTTTTTTATTCTCTGTATGCTCCCCCTTTCCCCTAATATTTTTTGTTTGTGCCTTCTGTTTCTTGATAATCTCACTACAGATTTACCTATTTTATTAACTGCTGTAACAGAAAAACTTGGACTTTATTGATCTTTTCCATTATAGATTTCCTTTCTAATGAATTAACTTCTGCTCTTTATCTTCTTTTTTCTAACATCTCTGCTCTTCTTATTATTTACTTATGTTGGATACTTATTAGTTCACTGACTTTCAGCTGCTTTTCTTTCTAAACAGAAGCAGTCAGACCTGTAAATTTCCTTCTGAAGTATCACTGTAACTGCACCTCCACTGTTTTGATACACATTATTTTCATTGTTATTGTTCAGTTTCAAGTAATTAAACTTCTATTATAATTACTCCTTTTAAAAATTGTATCTTTGGGACTTCCCTGGTGGTCCAGTCGGTAAGACTCTGTGCTTCCAATGCAGGGGCCCGGGTTCGACCCCTGGTCAGGGAACTAGCATGCATGCAGGCCACAACTAAGAGCCTGCATCCCACAATTAAGAGCCTGCATGCTGTAGCGAAAATCCGTGTGCTGCAACTAAGACCCAGAGCAGCCAAAATAAATAAATACCTATTAAAAAAAATTAATATCTTTTCATTATTAGTTGCTATCATAGCTGCATTGTGCTCAGAAACATGGTCTCTATAATACCCGATCTTTCAAATTTGTTGAAATTTGTTTCATGGCTAAGTACATGGTCAATTTTTGTAATATTCCATGTGAACCAGGGAAGAACATGTATTCTCTAATTGTAGAATACTTGTCTGTTATAACCATCTTGTTGTGGTAGGCTGAACGATAGGTCCCCACATGCAACCATGTCCTAATCCACAGAACCTGTGAATATTACCTTATATGGCAAAAGAAACTTTGCAGATATGATTGAGAGGAATTTTGAGTGTGGGAGATTATCCTGGATTAATCTCTGGGCACTAAACATAATCACAAGGGTCTTTACGAAAGGCAGGCAAGAAGGCCAAAGGAGGAAGGAGACGGGGTGACAGATGCAGACTGGAGTGCTGCGTCCTGAATGGAGAGGAAAGGGCCGTGGAATACAGGTAGCTCTAGAAACTGGAAAAGGCAAGGAAGTGTATTATCCCCTAAAGCCTCCAGAAGGAACACTAGCCTGCCAACAACCTGATTTTAGACTTCTGACATCCAGAACTGAAGAGAATAAATTTGTGTGGTCTTAAGCCAGTTAAGTTTGTGGTAATTTGTTTTGTTTTAGCAGCAATAGGGAACAAATACACTTGTGAGGAAGTGTATTCATGTCTTCTGTCTTCACTGTTTTGGCTGTTTATCTAGCAATTGAGAGAAGCAGGCTCCCACTCTAAGGGCAATGTTTTCACTTTCTCCAAGAAGTTCCATCTGTTTGTTTCATGTATTTTGAGCCCTTTTATAATTTATCTTCCTCATACAATAAACCTTTTATCATTATGAGGTGAATCCATTTTATCTTTGGAAATGCATTGTTTGAAAGTCCATTTTAAGAGAAATCAACATAACTACCCTTTGGTTATTATTTGTCAGGTATATCTTTTTCCATCCTTTGACATTCAACTTTCCAGTACACAGTTTTATATTGAAGATGTATCTCTTGTAACTAGCATATAATCTGATTTTTTAAATATACAATCTGGAACTGTCTTAATTGGAAAATTTAGGCCACTAACACTGATTTCTGATATAATTTTTGGAGTTGTTTCTATTTATCCCACTTTTTCTATGTTTCCTTTTGCCTTCTTGCCTTATTTTGTGTTGGTGGGAGAAGACTGTAAGCTTTATCTGTTTTTTCTTTTTCTATTGCTCACTTCGTTCCTCTTCTTATAGTGACTGTGGATGGGTGCTCTTCTCCACCTCCTTCTCCACCCGCTTAGGGACATGCAGTGTGGTTTGCCTCTAAAACAAATCACCTCAAGAAGCCAGGCCACACTTTGAATTCTTTTGCCTTCTTTCCATCAGCTCTTTCTTGTTGCTCCAAGATCATGAGTTATCCTTTCTTTGCTATTTTCACTGTACCTCCCCCTAAGTTGTTTCCAGGAGCAGGAAGTAGAAAACCAAATATATTAAAACCTCAACTAAATTAAGGATAAACAGGTTCTGAATAACAGCCTGAAGAATCTACTACATACAAAGTTGGTTGGCATCTACTTTGTTTTCTAATACCTGAGGTTACTAAATTAAGAATCCTCTTGTGACAAAGGTACTATTTATTAGGAAAAAAAGAACAATAAATGCTTTTTAAGAATTTTGTAAGTGGTATAGTCTTCCTTCTATTTGTTATACTACTATAAGGTTAATGAAGTAACCAAATGTTAGAAGGAAACCTAAACATAACATATGTGTCACTTTTACAGTTAGCACAAAACAAAGATAATGAAGAGATAAATTTTCTTTCAATTTTTGATAAGGCCCAATTTAAGTTAAAAAAATTTAATTCTGTAGATGAGTGTCAAAAAATTAAATTCGTACTCCAGCAGTCTAGAGTAATTATGAAATTCTATAGACTGGGGACTTCCCTGGTGGCACAGTGGTTAAGAATCCGCCTGCCAATGCAGGGGACACAAGTTCGAGCCCTGGTCCAGGAAGATCTCACATGCCGTGGAGCAACTAAGCCTGTGCGCCACAACTACTGAGGCTACACTCTACAGCCTACGAGCCACAACTACTGAGCCCCCACACGCCTAGAGCCCGTGCTCCACAAGAGAAGCCACCGCAATGAGAAGTCCGAGCACCGCAATGAAGAGTAGCCCCCACTCGCCACAACTAGAGAAAGCCCACACGCAGCAACAAAGACCCAACGCAGCCAAAAATAAATAAATAAATATTTTTAAAAAAGGAAATTCCATAGACTTAGTAGAAAATAAGACATAGCTAGAAAAATCTCTCGTGTCACACCTGATTATAAAATCAAAACAGTAATTTCATAAAATGAATTGTATATCTACATATAAAAAGTATTTACAGTAAAATAAAAAAATATTATATCACGCTTAGGAGAAAGACAATGAAATCAAATATACCTCTACAGCTGTTATTTTTTACAAACTGTGTACTTCTACACGGATTCCTAGTGCCCAATGCCCTTTGTTTCACTTGTTTAAATGAGAATTCTGCTCTGATCATAATTTACAGCTATCTTTAAATCATAAGCTCTAGGTGAGAAAAAATTATAGTCTACTGAAAATATAAGCCTGGAAATCTAAGATGATGTGAATGTCTCCCTGGGATTTCCTGATGGTGTCACTAGCACTCACTATCATCATAGGTTTGAAACCAGAATCTGCTAAGGCTATCAAACTAATTGATTTTGCACAAATATTTATTTACTTTGATACATGCTTTAACACGAAATAAAGCAGTAATAAGCTCTCGATAAGTTTGCCAACCAAGAGTTCAATTAAAATGTAACAAAACAGGTATGTACTCCAAAAACAGACAAACTCCCGGCCAGACCAAAATAACTATAATTTTCCTTAACCAGAAGGATCCACTGAGACGCCACTTAACTAGTCACAACTTAATGCCTACCAGCTAAAGCAGCATCCTCTTCACTTTCTGAGCCATACTGAAGTGCCATGGTAATTGCTGATAAACGACCCCCTTGGACTGCTCGTTTATTACTACAAAGAAAAACAAGCAATTAGAAGGCAGGGAAAGATGTTATAATAATTTGGCTACTTTATAGGAAGTAGGGACTGTTAACAAGGCATTCACATCAAAGAAAGAGTTTCTATTCAACTGCCTCCTCAATTTACTTTGTACTTTTTATATTCCCCACAATCAATCTTAACCAAGATGACTAATTTTTTTCTCTTAGAAAAGAGGGAGTGGTGGTAGAAAGCCTAAAGCAGGCTACTTGCAATTTGTTTTTTACTTAAATGCAGCACTACTCCTTTTTTAATGAAAAATAAAGATTCATTCATAATTGCTGGTTAAATATGCTCAGATTTTACAATGAAAACAAATTCTATTATGAACACAAAATCTTTCAGCATTTTACCTCATGATTTACTGGTAATATTAAACTCTACCTGACAAACAACTTCTGCTTAAGTGTTTTCTCAGAGGTGAGGTCAGGCCTACTATACCTTTTAAGTAAGATATCTGACAACAAATTCTCATAATAACCCAACTACACCCAAAAATATTACTTCAAGATAGTCATCAAGAAAATGCTAGCATGCTTATCCTCATAAACATGGGTCAGCTCTCAGACTAAACACACTCTCTCTCACCGGTAGTACTTGTTAGTGGGATTTCTCTCTTCACCAAGGCTGCCTTTACTGTGCGAAGGACCTGTCAGCCTGGCTGCAGCCAAATTTGATGGAGTCCTATCCAGAGACAAGGTTAAAAAAAACTCAGAAAACTGACAGCTGAAATCAGAATGCTGAATAACAAAAAGGAAACAACCATTTTCTTTTTCTTTTCTTAAAAAGAAACACTCAGGGACTTCCCTGGTGGTCCAGTGGTTAATACTTCACGCTTCCACTGCAGGGACCCCGGGTTCCATCCCTGGTCAGGGAACTAAGATCCCACATGCCACACGGCGTGGCAGAAAAAACAAACAAAACAACACAAATATTTCTGAGTCTCTACTGTGCAGGAGGCTTTGCTCCAAAATCTGGGACTCTGTGGAAAAGCATAAACCAGGGCTGATCCCAGACAGCTTATGGTCACCACAGTGACCATAGGATTTAGTAACACAGCAAATGTCTGGGTCAGAAGAAAGCTTCAAAAGTAGTCAATCAATCTTTCCATTTCAGGTAGGAGGAAATGGAATCCCAGAAGTAAAAGACTTGTTCAAAGTCACAGTCCTAGCACAAGGTAAGCTAGGGTGAGACTTCAGATCTCCTGATACCTGGCTAAATATTCTTACTGCAAATATAAATATATACTACTATACATCATATACAAATGTAATATTACAGGCATACATTGTTTTATCTCGCTTTGCTTTATTAAACTTCGCAGATACTGCATTTTTTACAAATTAAAGGTTTGTGGCAACTCTGAATCAAGCAAGTCTTTCGGCACCATTTTTACAACAGCATTTGCTCTGTGTCACATTTTGGTAATTCTTGCAATATCTCAAACCTTTCCATTATTATTATATTTGTTGTGGTGATCTGTGATCAGTGATCTCTGTTGTTATTATTGTAATTATTTGGGGGTACCATGAACCACACCCATATGAGACAGCAAACTTAATAAACGTTGTGTGTGTTCTGACTGCTCCACCGACCAGCTATTCCCTCGTCTTTCTCCCTCTCCTCAGGCCTCCCTATTTCCTGGGACACAACAATGCTGAAATTAGGCCAATTAATAACCCTACACTGGCCTCTAAGCATTCAAGGGAAAGGAAGAGTTGCATGTTTCTCGGTTTCAATCAAAAGCTACAAATGATTAAGCTCAGTGAGGAAGGCATGCTGAAAGTTGAGACAGGCTGGAAACTAGGCCTCTTGCACCAGTTAGCCAAGTTACGAAAGCAAAGGAAAAGTTCTTGAAGGAAATTAAAAGTGCTACTCCAGTGAACACAGGAATGATAACACAGTAAAACAGCCTTATTGCTGATACGAAGAAACTGTTAGATAGAAGGTCAAACCACCTACAACATTCCCTTAAGCCAATGCCTAATCCAGAGCAAGGCCCTAACTCTCTTCAGAGAGGTGAGGAAGCTGCAGAATCAAAGTCTGAAGCTAGCAGAGTTTGGTTCATGAGGTTTAAGGAAAGAAGTCATCTCTATAAAAGTGCAAGGTGAAGCAGCAAGTACTGATATAGAAGCTGCAGCAAGTTATCCAGAAGATTTAGCTAAGATTATTAATAAAAGTAGCTATAACTAAACAACAGATTTTCAGTGTAGACGAAACATACTTATCATGGAAGATGCCATCCAAGGCTTTCACACCTAGAGAGAAGTCAATGTCTGGTTTCAAAGTTTCAAAGGACAGGCTGACTCTCTTGTTAGGGCTAATGTAGCTGATGACTTTAAGCTGAAGCCAGTGCTCATTTACTATTCTGAAAAATCCTAGGGCCCTTAAGAATTATGCTAAATCTACTCTGCCTGTGCTCAACAAATGGAGCAACAAAGCCTGGATGACAGCACATCTGTTTACAACATGGTTTACTGAATATTTTAAGCCTGCTGTTGAGACCTACTGCTCAGAAAGAAAGATCTGGAAAATAGTACTGCTCACTGAAAATGTACCCGGTCACCCAAGAGCTCTAATGGAGATGCACGAGATTTGTGTTGTTTTCATGTCTGCTGACACAACATCCATTCTGTAGCTCGGGGACCAAGAAGTAATTTCAACTTTCAAGTCTTATTATTTAAGAAATACATTTCGTAAGGCTACAGCTGCCACAGACGGTGATTCCTCTGATGGATCTGGGCAAATTCAATTGAAAACTTTCTGGAAAGGATTCATTTATTCCAGATGCCATTAAGTACATCTGTGATTCATGGAAAGAACACGAACATTAACAGAAGTTTAGAAAAAGTGGGTTCCAACCCTCATGGGTGACTTTGAGGGGTTTAAGACTTTAAACTACAGATGGGGTGGAAACCGCAAGAGAACTAGAATTAGAAATAGAGCCTGAAGATGTGACTGAACTGCTACAATCTCATGATAAAACTTCAACAGTTGAGGACATTGCTTCATATGGATGAGTAGAGAAAGTAGTTTCTTTAGACGGAATCTACTCCTGGTGAAGATGCTATGAAGATTGTTGAAACAACAACAAAGGATTTAGAATATTACATAAACTTAGCTGATAAAGCAGCGTCAGGATTTGAGAGGACTGACTCCAATTTTGAAAGAAGTTCTGTGGGTAAAATGCCATCAAACAGCATCGCATGCTACAGAGAAATCATTAGTGAAAAGAAGAGAGAACTGATGGGGCAAACGACACTGCTGTCTTGTTTTAGGAAACCGCCACAGCCACCCCAGCCTTCAGCAACCACCACCCTGACCAGCCAGCAGCATTAACAGAGGCAACACCCTCCACCAGCACAAAGACTACAACTTGCTGAAGGCTCAGACGATGGTTAGCATTTTTAAGCAATAAAGTGTTTTTAAATTAAGGCATATACACTGGTTTTTTAGACCTAATGCTACTGCACATTTAACTACAGTATACTGTGCATATAACTTTTTTTTTTTGCATATAACTTTTATATGCACTGGGAAACCAAAAAATTGTGTGACTCACTTTAGTGTGATATTCATTTTAATTGCAATAGTCTGGAAATGAACCTGCAGTATCTCCAAGGTATGCCTGTACATATATTTATATAGTACATGTTATATCTTTAATATACATTACACACAATGTGATATATAATATATATGTATTTGTATAAGGCAATAGAAGTATATAGCAGTGTTAAGTCTTAAAAATTGTTTCTTTTTAAATAAAGCCCTTCAGCTGCAATGAAGGGACTGGGTAAGAGTTAACACTACTCTCTTCAGAATCACATTATCAACTGTAAATGTAATCTTGAAATGCAACATGCATCTTACTTTCCACTATACTGAGAAAATTTGGCAAATAATAAAGGTACAAGGATTTTAGACATTTTTTTAACCTACCTCATCCGAAGGCTTGACTTAGTCATTTCATGATGTTCAATTTCTGCCTTTTTCATGTAAAATATTTTCTTAATAGAATTTGCATCCTGTTAAGATAAAATTACTTGGCTTAGAAAAAGTATAGAGAAAACGGGCAGTTTAAAATGCCCGCAATCATGTACTGGACACTTTCTACGGCACTCCTTCCATCTGGAGTAGACTTCCATTCAATATCCAGAAAGCTGCATCCTCTAACCTTTCCACAAGCCTCCAAAACATCTCCATAATTAAATACAAGTTGAAAAGCCACCTAGCTCTTTCACAATTATTCAGGTAAGAGACAAAGACCTAATGCTGAACAGGGAAAAGCAGGGGTGAAAATACAATGAACTCTACCTGTGTACACTAACCTTAAAACTGAAACAAAGGTCCACTTCTAAGATTAAAGATTAGGCATGTAAATTTAGGATGAATATACTTGCTTACATTAACAGCATATATCAAATCCAAGTTTCCCTTCACTCCAAAATTTAGTTTAGGAAAATTAATCAGACCAAGAAGTAAAATTCTTAACTGCATCAACAAACAATTAGTACTACACTATTAAAATGTCCTATCAAGGATTAAGAATACGAGGATTTCATTCCTGATTTCCACTCAAAGTTTCTTAAAAAGATACAAGATAAAAGTTAAAATTAACTACCAAAAGAAACTGAATCAGCATTCTGTAAATCTAAATGATTTTACTCCCAAAAGATTTTCTGACCATCCTTTGCTAAGTTCCCAATGATATATTATTAATTCTAGAAATTTCTACAAGCAACTGTCATTACAGTTCATTATGTAGAAGGACTACAAAACTTCCAGGAGAGAACTGCAAAGCAATGAAATAGTCATTTTACTTTGTGTACTATACTACATAGATTGATTTTTATATCAGTGGGGTTTAAATGCAGGGACTACATCAATATTTAACTACAAAGTGGATCAAAAATAAACCTTGTCTGGCACAGAGAAAGACATACAGATGAATGGATTAGAACCAAGAATCCAGAAATAAACCCACACATCTAGAGTCAACTGATTTTCAACAGGGTTGCCAAGACAATTCAATGGGGAAAGAATAGTCTTTTCAACATAAGGCGCTGGGACAAATGAATACTCCATGGCAAAGGAATGTGGACTCCTAACTCACGCCTACCTCATGTATATAAAAATTAATTCAAAATGGCTCAAAGATCTAAATGTAAGAGCTAAACTATAAAATTCTTAGAAGAAAACGTAGGTGTAAATCTTTGCAGCCTTGGATTAGGTAATGGTTTCTTAGATAAGACACTAAAAGCACAAGCAACCTAAGAAAATAACAGACAAACTGGACTGAACCAAAATTAAATACTTTATTAAAATTAAAGACTTTTTTTTTTTTTTGCAGCACCACTCAGCATGAGGGATCTTAAGTTTCCCGACCAGGGATGAAACCCGTGCCCCCTGCAGTGGAAGCACAGTGTCCTAACCACTGGACTGCCAGGGAATTCCCAAAATTAAAAACTTTTGTGCAGCAAAGGATACTATCGCGAAAATGAAAAGACAATCCATAGAATGGGAGAAAATACTTGTAAATCATATGTCTGGTCTAATGTCCAGACTATGCAAAGGACTCTAACAACTCAACTTTTTATTAAAAGACAGATAACCCAATTAAAAAATGGGCTGAAGATCTGAACAGACTTTTTTTTTTTTAAAGAAGACATATGAATGGCCAATATGCACATGAAAAGATACTCAACATCACTAATCATTAGAAAATGCTAATCAGGGAGTTCCCTGGTGGCCTAGTGGTTAGGATTCCGGGCTTTTACTGCCATGGCCTGAGTTCATTCCCTGGTGGGGGAACTGAGGTCATGCAAGCTGCATGGCACAGCCAAAAAAAAAAAATGCTAATCAAAACCATAATGAGGGGGCTTCCCTGGTGGCGCAGTGGTTGAGAGTCCGCCTGCTGATGCAGGGGACACGGGTTCGTGCCCCGGTCCGGGAGGATCCTACATGCCGCGGAGTGGCTGGGCCCGTGAGCCATGGCCGCTGAGCCTGCGCATCCGGAGCCTGTGCTCCGCAATGGGAGAGGCCACAACAGTGAGAGGCCTGCATACCACAAAACAACAACAACAACAAAAAAACCCATAATGAGATAGTACTTCATACCCACTAGAATAGCTATAATAAAACCAAAAATAGAAACAAGCATTGGTGAGGATGTAGAGAAATTACACTTGCACATTGCTAGTGGGAATGTTGGTGCAGTGGCTTGAAAAACAATTTAGTGGCGACTTCCCTGGTGGCGCAGTGGTTAAGGATCCGCCTGCCAATGCAGGGGACACGGGTTTGAGTCCTGGTCTGGGAAGATCCCACATGCCGCGGAGCAACTAGGCCCGTGCGCCACAACTACTGAGCCTGTGCTCTAGACCCCGTGAGCCACAACTACTGAGCCCACGCACCCTAGAGCCCACGTGCCGCAACTACTGAGCCTGCATGCCTCAACTACTGAAGCCCACGTGCCTAGAGCCCATGCTCCACAACAAGAGAAGCCCACACACTGCAATGAAGAGTAGCCCCCACTTGCCACAACTGGAGAAAGCCTGAGTGCAGCAACGAAGATCCAATGCAGCCAAAACAAAACAAAACAAACAAAAAAACCAAAAACACAACAATTTGGTGGTTCCTCAAAAAAATTAAAAATATAGTTACCATGTGGCCCAGCAATTCCATTCCTAGGTATGTATTCAAGAAAAATAAAAATATATGTCTGCATAAAAACTTATACACTGGGCTTCCCTGGTGGCACACTGGTGGAGAATCCACCTGCTAATGCAGGGGACACGGGTTCAAGCCCTGGTCCAGGAAGATCCCACATGCCGCGGAGCAACTAAGCCCATGCGCCACAACCACTGAGCCTGTGCTCTAGAGCCCGCGAGCCACAACTACTGGAGCCTGCAAGCCACAACTACTGAAGCCCGCGTGCGTAGAGCCCGTGCTCTGCAACAAGAGAAGCCACCACAATGAGAAGCCCGCGCACCACAATGAAGAGTAGCCCCTGCTCACCACAATTAGAGAAAGCCCATGCGCAGCAACAAAGACCCAACACAGCCAAAAATAAATAAATAAATAAATTTATTAAAAAAAAAAACAAACTTATACATGAATGCTCATAGCAGCATTATTTATAATAGCCCCAAAGTGGAAGCAACCCAATGCCTAGCAACTGATGAACGGGTAAATGAAACATGATATATACATTTAATTGAATACTATTTGGGAATAAAAAGAAATACATGCTACAAAATGAATACCTTGAAAACATGATGCTAAGTGAAAGAAACCAGTCACAAAGGACCACAAATTGAATAATTCCATTTACATGAAATGTTGAGAATAGGCAAATTCACAGAGACAGAAAGTAGACTGGTGGTTGCCTAAGGTTAGGGAGGTTGGGAGGAAATGGAGAGTGACTGCTAATTCATTGTAGTGATGGCTACACAACTTGGTGAATATACTAAAAGCCATTAAATTATACACTTTGGGTAAAATGTATAGTATGTGAATTTTGTCTCAATAAAGTTGTTATATAAAAATATTGGTCTCAGGCTTCCCTGGTGGCACAGTGGTTGAGAGTCCACCTGCCAATGCAGGGGAAACGGGTTTGTGCCCCAGTCCGGGAAGATCCCACATGCCGCGGAGCGGCTGGGCCCGTGAGCCATGGCCACTGAGCCTGCGTGTCCAGAGCCTGTGCTCCGCAACGGGAGAGGCCACAACAGTGAGAGGCCCGCGTACCACAAAAAAAAACAAGAACAAAAATATTGGTCTCTACTCTTATCAATGAAAGCAACAACAACAAAACTGACCTTGAATACTTGAGAACCAGGCTCATTATAAGTTTTGGCATTTTTTGCTAGGAGATCTATATCTTTGGCCATTGCATGAACACTCTTGTAGCTTCCATTCTATAGTAAACAACAAAATATAGCAGTTCCTCTTAAGCAACATGAACTTTAAAAAAAAAAAACTCTACGTAATTTTAAACTGTCACCATATTCTAAGACTTCATTGGAAAGTACACATGTGAACAATATATAAAGTCATCTTCTCTTTTATAAACTATTACTATGGTCCACTTACAAAACAGTTTTTGAGATAGGTAACAAAACCAGAGCTACACTATTCTCATAAAAACAACTTATACTTTTTAAGAAATCAAAAAAGGTAAAAGTTGTTTTATTTAGCAAACATATAGTGTTTACTGTGCCAACCACTGTTCTAAATGCTTCATGAATACTAATTCATTAAAGAGTATAGACTTTGGAGCCAGACTGTCTGGATTCAAATCCTAACTTTTCTCATTAGTTGATGACTCAGGCAAGTGACTTACCATCCCTGTGCTTCAGTTTTCTTATCTTTAAAATGGGAATAATAACAGTATCTACCTCATAGAGGTGTTATAAGAATTAATTAGCTAACACATAGGAATTCTATCTAGGTGAGTGTTACTTGCTGCTATCACTGCTGGAGACACAGGGAGGGGGGCACTCAAAGAGAACAAAGTCTCTATTTTCACTAACCTTACACTCTTAATGTCTGTTGTAGGTAACTTTTACTCTGAGATATACTAAAACTATTTGAAAGCAAATAAAAATAAACAACAAAGCTTTTGTTCCCAATGTACCTTTCACAATCAGAAATGGCGATGACCAATGCACTTTAATTTTTGTCCTAAGGTCAAGATTTACTATGCCAATGAAAATTTTCCTTTCCTTCCTACAGAAAAAAATGCAAAAGGGACGCGGTGTTTACTCCTCCAACGCTATACTCAGTAACATCTCTAATTTATTTACATTATATTGCTAGTAACTCCTTACAGAGATACCTGCTTCTCTGTTTTTCTAAAAGGCCCTAAAAAATGACCACAGGCCAATCTGCCCTAAATGATGTTATTTTTACATATGGTCACCTTCATACCTGTATCCTCTGGGCAATGGTCTTGAGGTCTATAGGCTCCTTAATTATTGCATAATAGTCTGGATATTGCTGGAAGACAAAACCCAAGCATGCTTAATAAGTAAAAGTATCCAGCTAATGAGAAAACAAGGAAGTATACTGACTATCTGTTAATCAATTGAGCAGCTTTGTGAGATTAAGGCTAAAGACACAGTTATACAGCATATTGTTTGTTATATTTGAAGCAGAAAGCATTTGATTTTTACAAGCTTCATGAGATACCCAACAGCATGTTGTAGGACTTTACAGGTAGTATTGGGTAATTATCATTATATAACTAATACACCACAACTTAATGTTTTTAACTTTTCTAAATTCACGGATCACACAATTTTAAATTTAAGATCCCAAGATATCTATGCCAGGAAATGAAGCAAATGAACGTTTTTGAAGGGCTTATTATAAACTCTTTTAATTTAGCAATCTAAATAGCACAATTATATCCTATTTCATATAAAATACTAAGGATCTACAAGAAGTCAGGTTGCAAGATTTGTTAGCTTCAGGTCTACCTTAATGCTTCTCCTTATCTCAGTCAAAATAAAACACATTTTCAATGAAAATACATTAAAGAGTCAAAGCAAAATTATAAACAATTTCTGATTTCTTATCAAATATTAGCTCAACAAAAGAAAAAGAGTTAAACATGTTAGAAGAATATACTCGAAGGGTTTCACAAAGCCTGGAGTTCATTCACTGCCCTGAGTCTTTCCTACAGGTTTTATTCCTTGGAGAAAATAATTGAAGTCAACCAAAAATCAAAAGTTGGTCTCTTCAGTGGGGGACAAGTATCGAGGAAAGTCAGACTGTGCTCTCCAGGCTCTTCCTACCTGTTCAAATCCTTGGAGCCCAAAAAAACAAAAACAACAACAACGAGAGACCACAGCGTTCACTCAATTACTGGGCTAAAGGGATGATCTCATTTCATCTGATCCCTCAGCTTACCCCTCTCTATTTTCTTAACCCTACTCCTTTTCTTCCTTAGATCAAACCCCTTGCCTGCCCCTTCTCTTCAACAATTCTACTTCTGAGAAACAATTCAGAGGACAAATTATGGCAGAGACGCCCAGGCTAGGGTACAGCATAAACCAAGTTGTTGGCCCAGGTATTCCCAATCTACCTCTCCCACTTAGCCAGTCTGACTCAGGAAAGATTTATAAAGGAAAGGAAAGGAAAGGAAAGACCTTCCAGGTCTCAGTCCTTGTTGTCTTTCAAACTGTCACACCCCAAGGGACCAATGGGAATCTGCTTTCCCATATCAATTCCTGCTGCATGGTGTCCCTGAAAACCCTCCCAGAATGGGGGAACTGGGTAGTAATGTTTTAGTCACCCAACTCACCCTTGATGGCTTGATCACTACTGACTGTATCATGCAGAGTAAGAATAAATCCTGAGTAAAGACTGTACTCTTTTCTTATTTCTTTATTGTGGTAAAAAAATACATAAAATTTACCATTTAAACTTTTTAAGTATACAGTTCAGTGGCTTTAAATACATTCACATTATTGTGCAACCATCACCATCATCCATCTCCAGAACTTTTCACCTTCCCAAACTGAAACTCCATACCCATTAAACAACAGCTATCCACCTTCCCCTCCTGTCATCCCCTGGAAACCACAATTTTACTTTTTCTCTCTATGAATTTGGCTACTCTAAGTACCTCCTTGAAACAGGAATCATACAATATTTGTTCTTTTGTGACAGGCTTATTTCACTTAGCATAATGTGTTCAGGGTTCATTCTTACTGCAGCATGGGTCAGAATTTCATTCTTCTTAAAGGCTGAATAATACTCCATTGTCTGTATATACATTTTATTTATTCATTCACATGTAGAGGAACACCTGGGTTGCTTCCATGTTTCAGCTATTGTGAATAATACTGCTATGAACATGGTTGTACAAATACCTCTTTGAGACCTTGCTTACACTCTTTTGGTATATATCCAAAGTAGAATTGCTGTATCATATGATAATTCTATGTTTCATTTTTGAAGAACTATCTTACTGGTTTTTTCTTTCCTTGAAATTTTAAATGTATAACCAATATAATCATTATATTTTTCTAATCAGATCCATGCTTAGGACAGCAGTGGTCAGATATGCTTTATTTCTAATGTTGTAATTGTCCTACAACTAGTCACATTGTAAATAACTAGTCTTGTTGATGACTGATGGGTAAAGTTGCATGCTACCCAGCAGTCAACAAGCACTTCTAGCAAACCTCTGACATGCTGGGTTCCAATTACGTGGCAGGGACACAAACGAAAATATGTCAGTCCTTGTCCTTAAGAGTTAGATAAAAAAAAGAGAATGGTCACAATGGAGTTAAGCATTACAGTAGAGTACTTCTAAAAGTATATCTTTATCTAGAAATATAAGAATGCAGAGGCCACAGAAATTTTTGTAGTTCCAAAGGCTAAAGTGGAACTTTAGCTATGCTAATTGCTTCTTGGATGTGAAGCCACAAGGGGTTCTAACACTTTTAAAGGGTTTCATTGGTCTAGAAACCCTCTTCCTCTTTGGGGTAGAAGAGTACTTATTAGGTCTCTCTCTCTTCTTTATCACCAGACGATCAAAGAGAACTAAGAGAGGAAGAACTCATTTATCTTCCTCTCATTCTGTCTCCTGAGTAGAGAATGTGGCTTCTCTTTTATAAATAAAAGGTTTAGTTTAGCTGCTTATTTTATCTTTTTCTCCCCCCTCCCCTATTTGATCATTTAAGAATTACTAATCTTAGAAACAACCCAAATGTCCACCAACAAATGAATGGATAAACAAAAAGTAGTAATATGTGGTATATACATACAATGGATTCAGTCTTAAAGAGGAAGGAAATCCTGATACATACTACAACGTGGATAAACTACACTAAGTGAAATAAGCCAGACACAAAAGAACAAATACTGTATGATTCCTCTTAAATGAGGTACTTAGAGTAGTCAAATTCATAGAAGCAGAACTGTGGTTTCCAGGGACTGGCAGGAGGGAAAAGTGGAGAGTTATTGTTTAATGGGTAGGAAAATGAAAAAGTTCTGGAGATGGATGGTAGTGATAATTGCACAACAATATGAATGTACTTAATGCCACTGAACTGTACACTTAAAATGGTTAAAAGGTAAATCTTATGTTATTGTATATTTTACGATCACAGAAACAAAAAACAAAATGAATTACCAATCAAAAAAACAAAAACACAATTTAAAAAAAAATCCACAACCTTTTGCTGAAGTAAAATGACAGAACATATCCTATGTGCTTACTGCTGAGGCCATGAGGAGGATCTGTTGGCTATCTCCAATGCCTTGCATTAGCCTTACCTTATTTACTAAGAACTAACAGAATTTCTGAAGTACTTAAAAAACAAAAACAAAAAACACTTTAATCCACCTGTCTTCAACTGCATCACTTACCACTTTAGAAGGCAGTTTCTGAAAAAGTTCGCTAATGAGACGTCCTGATGGATTTGTGGCTACAACTATGGCTTCAAGAAGCTGCTCCAGGATCTCCTTCAAGTAACTTGGAGAAGACTGGGGAGAGGCGGTTGTAAGGAATGAGAGAGGGAAGAAATATGTACCTTGGTGAGAGAAATCCAAAAATAAATGCTGATATTAAACAGCTTCTAAAATTTTACAGCTAATTCAAAAGAGCAACTTCTAAACAATACTTATTTTAAGTACAATTTTCAAGAATACCACAGAAATTCTCTGATGCTGGTCATGAGGGGTTACACTCCCAGAACAGCATATTTGAAACTAATGAGGCCACTCATATTATTTCAGTAACTAAATCCTTTGAATCAGGTCCTTTTACTGAACTCTATTCACAGCAAACACTGCAACAGTGAAGTTAAAGTGCCATATGTGTGAAATGATGGAAATGCATACCTTTCAAGGGTCTGAGTAACTGAGATGGAGAAAACGTGCCCCATGATACCTGCCCATTTCTGTATCTGCTGTTCACGTCTACTGAAATCTTGGTATTCTGGTGGAACAACTAAATACTTCTGGAACTACATACTTTTAACTATGGGGTGCTCTGCCAGATCTAACAACCGAATTCAAGTTATATCAAAATTGAATGGAGATTAAGCCAATTGATGCAATCACTTCTGCTCTCCACACTGGCTGGCTTACTCCTACCTTAGTCACTGTTTGAATATGGGAAAAGATATGTCCCAAAGAGTAGGTGGACAGGGAGGGTCTAAGTCTGAAGCCAGTTTCTAGAGCAGCAGTCCCCAAGCTTTTTGGCCCCAGGGACTGGTTTCGTGGAAGAAAATTTTTCCACGGATGGGGAGGGTGGGTGGTCAGGTGGTAATGCGAGCAATGCAGAGGATGGTTCAGGTGGTAACGAGAGCAATGGGGAGCGGCAGATGGAAGCGTCGCTCGCTCGCCTGCCGCTCACCTCCTGTTGTGCAGCCTGGTTCCTAACAGGCCATGGACCCCTGTTCTACAGTCAGAAATGGGATGTCTCAGTCAAGGTTTATATTAAATAGTATTTTAAGTCCAAACCATGTTTTGGGCATATAAAGTAAAGATTAATGGTTAATTCTGGTTTAAATCATAAAAGCACTAGTATTTTTGTCCTAATCCAACAGAAGTCTTATTTAGTAAAGTCTCAATTTTAAAGTCCAACATTAAGCCCAGAGAGAGGGTACTGACATCTCTTGAGCCTACCAGCACAACACCTGGCAAACAGACACGCAATAAATATTTAACATATAAGATATGTGATTAGCTGAGACTCACCAACCACCTAAGCTTAGAGAAGAACCAAGATAACACTGATGAAAGCAGACGAAAATATTCGTGTTTAAGTCATTTACTTACTAGTTAAAACATGACACTACAGAGTAAGCTTCAAAGAGGTGAGTTATGTCCTGCAGCCAAGATTCCTCTTCTCCCAACCCAACCAGCTACTTTGGAAAAATGTTGCAGATGACAAAGGGAGCAGGGAGTATGAATGCATTCACATAACTTATTCTTTGGGTGTCTTACTATTTAGTTGCAGAAGAGAGATGCAATTCCTTTTACTGTTCTTTTTCCTCTTTTTAAACATGTGTGTTCATTCAGCAAGTATTTTTCAGTACCTACATGTCGGGCAGAGTCTAGATGCCAGAATAGGTAAACAAGGTGATATCTTTTGTGGAGCTATCATTTTACTTGAGGAAGACAGAAAGTAAACACATAAACTAATTCTAAATACGTTATTTCACATATAGTGATAAAAACTATAGATCACAGAACAGAGTGATGTGATGATGGGAAAGGAGGAGCACAGAGCAAACAATTTGACAGAGTGGTTAGGAAAGTCTTCTCTCAGTTTTTTTTTTTTTTTTTTTTTTGTGGTACGGGGGCCTCTCACTGTTGTGGCCTCTCCCGTTGCGGAGCACAGGCTCCGGACACGCAGGCTCAGCGGCCATGGCTCACGGGCCCAGCCGCTCCGCGGCACGTGGGATCCTCCCGGACCAGGGCACGAACCCACGTCCCCTGCATCGGCAGGTGGACTCTCAACCACTGCGCCACCAGGGAAGCCCCTTCTCCCAGTTTACGTTATTTTAAGTGATGTTAGAATAATGCAGAAGACATAGTCACAGGCAGAGTCAAAGGAAGCAGAAGTAAGAGCAACTGCAAAATTCCAGAGGCAGGAACACACCTGGCATGTTCTAGGAACCAGCCTAACCCACAAAAATATTCCTAACTAAAGTGACTTCATCAACTTTCCAACTTTCAATCACAACACTGCCTACCCTTACAAAATATCTCAATATAGCAATACTGGACCAGTCCTTGATAATATGAAGATTCTCTTTAAAACTGAGCAGGAAATATGCATTAATGTAAGAGCAATTCATGAAAGCAACCATGCATGTTACATGTAGTGCAGGATGTCCTAGAATCCCTTGTAACTGGAATGGGGCTCGCTGGCTGCGTGTTCCTTTACCCTCCCACTCACCAACACAACTGCACAGAAAGCCCACCTGCCCACAGTGGCCAAGAGAAATCACAGGCAGGGGCCTCATCCACCTCCCAGTAGCCTATCTATCACCTATTCCAGTGGCACACTTACTCCTTCAGTCACTGTGCCTTGATTGTCTTGCCCATCTTCATCATCATCTTCATCATCTGCTTCTCCTTTCTGAACAAACTCATTTCTTGTTCGAAGGTACAAATCCCAGAGTTTGCAAGCAGCTTTATATTCAGGAGAATCTGGCTGTACATTAGCAAGGAGAAGAGAAAAAAATATCACTTTAGTATTTTATTGTAAATCAGTTACTACTTTTAAAGCATCCTGTTCCAGCAGATTGGTATTCTAAGACATAACTTTGAAAACTCTATTACAAATTTAAAAATTCTTACGAGTAAAAGATACATGGGCCTCAATTCCTCTTCTGAAGAACTAAGTGTATGTTTTAAAGGCATTCTGGAATGAAATTATTTTATTTATTTATGCCCTATCTCATTACAGAAAGACTTGAAGAAAAAAACAAATGATTTGCTAAATAAAGGCTAATTATTACTAATACACTAAGAAAGGCAATTTAAAGGATAAGACCCAGCTTAAGGGATACAAGACTAAAGGACAGAAGCTAATGATTGTCCTGATTATCACTTCTATTTTTAAACTATTTAACACCTTATTTGAATATTTTCTTTTCCTGAAGTATGGTGGGGATAAACTAACTGAAACTTTCCAGTAAGAACAATGCTGGGGGACTTCCCTGGTGGTCCAGTGGCTAAGACTCTGTGCTCCTAATGCAGGGGGCCCGGGTTTGATCCCTGGTCAGAGAACTAGATCCCACATGCCACAGTTAAAGATCCCTTGTGCTACAACAAAGACCCCCCACGCCACAACTAAGACCCGGTACAGCCAAATAAATAAATAAATATTTTTAAAAAAGAAAAAGAATAATGCTGGATGCAATGTTAAACAAAGAGTAAAGCTTTAAAAATGTATCCGTGTGCTGCCAATAAGGAGTAAGCAATGTTCATAAAAGCAAGAATAGAGTAAAAGCAGGAACCCGGATGAACAAGAACACTGCCTTCACCTGAAGGCACCTATAAGACAAGATAACCTAACCTTTAGTTTTCAAGCCTCCTTGAGGCTGCAAGGACAAGAGATAAAGGCCAGGGTCTGCCCAAAGCTGGGAATCCAAAGGCCATGGATGCAGTGTAACTGGGAATTCAAAACAATTCAGTTTCTCTGCTGCCAGGGAAAAGGAAGACTACCGACCTCAACCTCCACCCAGCTAAACCCATGGCACTTTGGAGAGAAGAGAGGCATGAGAGGAATCTCCTCTGAGAACTCTTCACCATAAGCTAGCCCTAACGAAGAGAGGCCAGGTGCCTGGGATAAGCAACAAATCTTCTCTAGATGAACCCAACTTCAATCTAAGCCTAAGTCTCCCTATAGATAAAGTTCCAAGAAATATAAGTTCATAGTCAAAATTCATGAAACACACAAGAATAAGAATCACAAGAGGACTTCCCTGGTGGTGCAGTGGTAGAGAATCTGTCTGCTAATGCAGGGGACATGGGTTCGATCCCTGGTCTGGGAAGATCCCACATGCCGAGGAGCAACAAGCCCACCCACCACAACTACTGAGCCTGCACTCTAGAGCCTACGCACCACGACTACAGAGCCCACGTGCTGCAGCTACTGAAGCCTGCGCGCCCAGAGCCCATGCTCCACAATGAGAAGCCACCGCAATGAGAAGCCCACGCACCGCAACGAAGAGTAGCCCCCGCTTGCCACAACCAGAGAAAGCCCATGCACAGCAACAAAGACCCAGTGCAGCCAAATATCAAAGGGAAAAAATAAGAAAAGAGTCACAAGAGAAAGCTAGCAGAAATGACAGCAAAAACACATGCAAATAATTCAGATATTGAATTATCTGCTACAGAATAAAAAATATGTTGAAAACGTTTAAAGAATAGGACTGAAGACATAAGCAATCCCCAAAATAGAAACTACTTCGAAAATAAGAAAAATATAAACATTAAAATGTAAGAACTCAATAGATTGGTTTAAGAGCAGATTTCAAAGAAAAATATAAGAACTGGGGGCTTCCCTCGTGGCACAGTGGTTAAGAATCCGCCTGCCAATGGAGGGGACACAGGTTTGAGCCCTGGTCCAGGAAGATCCCACATGCTGCTGAGCAACTAAGCCCGTGCGCCACAACTACTGAGCCTGTGCTCTAGACCCCGTGAGCCACAACTACTGAAGCCCGTGCACCACAACTACTGAAGCCCGTGTGCCTACAGCCCGTGCTCTGCAACAAGAGAAGCCACTGCAATGAGAAGCCCGTGTACTGCAATGAAGATCCAATGCAGCCAAATATAAATAAATTAATTAAAAATATATATACATTAAAAAAAAAGAAAAACATAAGAACTAAAAATATGACCTAAAAAGCAATAGTGACACAAAAAAGGGGACTACAAAAAGTTAAGAGAAATGGAAACCTAAGAGAGTTCTAATATAACATCCAGTCACAGTTCTACAAGAAGAGAGAATGGGGAAAGGGCAATATACAAAGACACAATGGCTGAAAACTTTCCAGAACTGATGAAAAATACCAACCCAAAGATTTAGAAAGATCTACAACTCCCAAATTCTATAATAATAAGATATTCGTATCTAGACATATCACAGTGCAACTGCAGAATATAAAAGACATAAAGAAAATACTAAAGATAGCTAGAAAGAAAAGACAGGTAACCTTCAAAGGAAATACAGTTATACTGACAGATATTTCTCAATAGCAATATAAGAATGAAGAATAAAGACAGTAATATATTTGTAAATAAAAAAAGTGACTATATAAAACAGTAACATTATTTTATGGGATTAAAAATTTATCACAATAGAAATAAAATACAAAACATCAATAGCATAAATAAAAAGATCAGAGTTACATTATTCTAAGGTTTTGCATTATTTAGAAGGGCATTTAAGATACCAATTTATTTATTTGGCTGCATTGGGTCTTCATTGCTGCACGCAGGCTTTCTCTAGTTGCAGCGAGCAGGGGCTACTCTTCGCTGTGGTGTGTAGGCTTCTCATTGCGGTGGCTTCTCTTGTGAAGCATGGGCTCTAGGTGCACGGGCTTTAGTAGTTGTGGCACATAGGCTCAGTAGTGTGGCTCGCGGGCTCTAGAGCACAGGCTCAGTAGTTGTGGCACATGGGCTTAGTTGCTCTGTGGCATGTGGGATCTTCCCAGGCCAGGGCTCGAACCCGTGTCCCCTGCATTGGTAGGCAGATTCTTAACCACTGCGCCACCAGGGAAGCCCCAAACTCTACACTTTAAAAGAGTGTGTGAATTATATCTTAATTAAAGAAAAAATATATACACACAGCATTAAGAATAAATCTAACATTTTTGCAGAATCTTGATGAAAAAACATTTAAAGCTATGCTAAAAAGACAAATGAAGACGTACCAAATTCACAGACTGGAATAATCAACATCACAATTATGTCAATTCTCCAAAATACAATCTACACAGCCCATGCAATTCCAATACAAATTCAAACAATCTTTTTGGTCCTTGTTGACTTAACACACTAATATTAAAATGTATAAAAATAATCAAAACAGTTTCTTTGCCAGATAAAGAATTATAAAGCCACAGAAATTAAGGTAGAAATAGAATAGCTCAGTTTTAGATAAACTGGCCAGAACAAAAGGAACAGAATAAAGGGCCACAAAGAGACCCATGAGCACATGGAATCAACGCCAGCATTACCACCACAGACAAATGTGAAGCGGATGGCCATTTCAAGGTGCTGCTTATACCTGTGGAAAAAAAATAGATCGCTACCTCAGAGAAGACACAACAATCAATCCCAGCTGCACTAAAGGCTTATACACGAAAGACAAGACTATTAAACTTTCAGAAGAAAATAAGAGAATATCTTTATAATCTTTGGGCAGGAGAGTTTTCTGAAACAAGATACAAAGAAGGATAAACCACAAAGTTAAAGACTAATAAATCTAACTATATTAAAATAAAAAACCTTCTGTTCATCAAAAGACACCACAGGGACTTCCCTGGTGGTCCAGTGGGTGGGACTCCACGCTCCCAATGCAGGGGGCCCGGGTTTGATCCTTGGTCGGGGAACTAGATCCCACATGCATGCCGCAACTAAGAAGTCCGCATGCCACAACTAAAGATCCTGCATGCTGCAACCAAACATGCCGCAACTAAGACCTGGTGCAGCCAAAATAAATATATAAATATTAAAAAAAAAAAGACACCACAAAGAGTGAAAAAATAGCCAAACAGTGGGAGAAGATATTTGCAACACACATAACCAAAAAAAGGATTAGTATCTAGAACAAAAAAATTTCTGAAAGTAAATATGAAAATGACAAACAACCCAAGAAACGGGCAAAAGATTTGAGCAGACACAGAAGAAACAAGAATGGGTCATAATCATATTAATCTTCAGTTTTCTTTACTAACAAGAGAAATGCAAACTCAAACTACCGAATGAAAAACCACTACTTATCTACCAGCCTGATAAATATTAAAAAGCCACACAATTACCAAATTGGATATCTTCCAAATTTGATGCTTTCTTACCTTATAATAGGCCTTTGCATTGTTAAAAAGCAACTGGAAGTCAGCAGTCAGCAGATTAACATCATCATACTCTTCCATTTTTAGTTTCTGTTGGATTTTCATCAAGTCAATGGGCTGAGAAACCACTTCATAATAGTCTGGTTGATTTCTGTCAATAATTTAATGTTTTTTAAAAAGATTTATTAATCAAAAGCCCATAAAAAGTTATGTCTCAAAACTCTGTGGTAATGTCCAACACGCCAAGTGACAGAACATACTAGATGTACTCTCATTATTGGAACTGAGAAGGAATAACAAAAGCAAGACGAATATGCACGCCCTTTTCAAAATACATATTGGTGATATAGAAACCTAAATTAACATCTGTGATAGTCTTTTATATGCAAAATATTTAAGATTTAAGGCACCAACACTAAAACCATGTCAATGGTATCTCCTGTAAATGAAAATGACTTACCTTTCATGGGGTTCAATAATGGCTGAAAACAGGTATGTTCCAAAGCTCTTTATAAACTTACGAAATGGATTATCTTTCTTCAGGTAGTGACCACAGAACTTGCTCTACCAAGTGCTATCAAGTGCCCAGTATATATGCTGCTCTAACATCAAGTACTAAAGTGACAAAAGAGAAAGATGAGGCCCTTGGCACAAGGAGCTTACCAAAGATAAAAGGGCATAAGACATGAACAAACATGACAAAACAAAAAAGGCATGGGAATGATACACAGAAAATTAAGGATAGTGGTTATCTTTTGGAGAGGAGGGGACACTTTAAAGGTAGTTACAATAATTTCTTAAGTTGGGTTTTGGTTCATGGATGTTTATTATTATTCCTTCTGGCTTTTTTTCAAATGGAGTTCCATGAGACAAGTAAACCTTCTGCAAAATTATCTAAGCAATTGTTTTTCACAATTCTCCCTCAGGGGTAGATAAAACTCATCCTAGATGTGTAAGAGGGTAAGTTACTACATATGAAGAATGTTGTCATTAAGGCTTTAATTTCTCCTGGGACACTCACTGGCTGACATGTTTTAGCCATGTATGTATGATATATTTAATTTTTTAAAACTTTTTGCTTTAACATAAAAATTGCAAGAATAGTACACAGAATGTTTTTTCTGAACCATTTGAGAGTAAGCTGCTGAAGAGCTGTGTGTTTTTCCTACAAAAAAGGACCACAGTTCAATCATCAAAATCAGAAAATTCACTTTGATACAGTCTCATCATCTAATCCTCAGAACCCATTTATATTTTGCCACCTGTTGCAAAATTGTCCTTTATAGAAAAAGGATCAATGTGAATCATGCTGCATTCAGTTATGTTTCCTCAGTTTCCTTCATTCTGAAACAGTTCCTTAGTCTTTCCTTGACTTTGATGATCTTAATACTTTTGAAAATTATAGGCCAGTTATTTTGTAGAGTGTCCCTTAATCTGGGGTTGTCTCTTCTCCTGAGGAATAAATTCTGATGATGCTATATTCATCTCACTGTATTCTATCAGGTGGCGCTTAATTTCAACTCATGCCACTACTTAGATGAGGTTGATTTTGGTCACTTGATTATGGTCTGCCAAGCTTCTCAACTGACCAAGTTACTCTTTTACCCCTTGTACTTTATGGAAAGGTAACTCCAGGCTATGTAACAGCCTGTGACACGGCTACTGTCCACAACCGCTACCCCATACCCCCACCGCTTGTCTCCCTTGCAGATTCCTACCTTGCTCAGCCTCACCTAATGACTTTGAATTCTCCAGGAAGGGAAAGGAAGAAGAGTAAATTAAGTTTTTAAACCCTTATCAACTACTTACGATTTCAGTGAACTACAAAATTAAGTACGAGGGGATAAAAGGAGTATTCAATCTGCTATTCAAAGAAAGTGTAAGAACATAAAGGTCTCAGTGAGTAACAACAAAGGCCCACCCAGGCCTAATATCAATGTTGTCAGTGGTACCAAGGGACTTTCTCAGAGTGAACATTAGGGCTTTGTTAACTTGCTATCCTAGATGGCTCTCTCCGCCTGGGCCTGATGGGCCATAGTCCACTGCTCCTTGCTAAAGCTGGGCCTCGGCAGCCTCTCAGGCTTGGGGGATTATCTGTAGACAACTGACAATGCAATGAGGACACATACCTAGAAAGGACATTATCTCCCAGAAGCTCTGCTAGGGGGTTCCTCACAAACATTTTCAGAATTGCCATATAGAAAAAAAGGTCAGGATCCCAACATTCCACTCTATATAATGTGATCAAAACAAGGTCCCCTCACTTTGAAAATGAAATAGCTCTAACTGGTTTTTCCCACTTAAATCAACATACAGAAAAGTATAGAAAAGTAAAAACTGTCCCTATTCATCCAGAGTTAAAAGCACTATTAATATTCTTCCAGACTCTGTGCACACATACACACACACACAGGATTGTGAAGTGCATGTCTTAAGAGCTTTTCTCTTTCAACAATAGGTGAGGGCACCCTGCCATAATATGGCCACAGAATAGTCAAAGCACAACTAAGAGTTTTAACCAGAAAAGTGAGAAACACTCTGCCTGATGTGCAGAGCCTGCTGGCTACCCCTAAACCTATTTTGCCTCCTTCCCAAGATGACAGCATTCTAAGCTCCTGCCTGGGTACTAAAGGCCAAATTCTTAGCCACGTTGCAGCTAAGTTCTGACCAATGCAAGAGCTGAAATGTACCACGTCCAGGTCACATCCTAACATGTTTCTTTTTTCCTATGGGCCAGAAGGTAGTTGTGGTGGTGAGCCGTCTCAGACCATGCAGACAAGGGCGATACCCCAAGCACAGCAGAATAAAAAGACAGACAGTATCTCGGCCCTGAAGACCTCACAGAATAGGAGTTGTACATGAGAGAAAGCAATTGTTCTTGTTTCAGCCATTGTTAATTTGGATGTCCTAGTACAAGCAGCCTAACATACTAATCAAAACAAAGTCTCAAAAAGAGATTCACAAATGCATGGCTCTGAGCAGTACTTCTTCCCACAAGCTCTTGAGAAAACATGCATTCCACAGAGGAGGAGCAGAGACGCAGGCAGGCACAGCACTGGGGGGAAGGCAGCAGTGCTCCTAAAGTACTGCGTCATGGAGGCTAGAAGACAGTGCTCTAGCACCAAAGGCCTGTATTTTCTGCCCCTCAGCTGGTGGAAAGCAGGCAGCAGAGGGGCAGTCCTTTTCCATGAGGTGCTTGTGTACTACAATATGATGCTGCTTCCCTATACAACATACTGGTTAAGACCACAGGCTTTAGAATCAGAAAAACCTGAGTCTGAATTCTGGTTATCCTCAATAGTTCTGAGAACTTGTACAAGTTGTCATCTATAAACTGTGATAACAATACTGCTCAGGTTTAAACAAGATGAGGCCTGGAAAGCACTTAGTACTGTGTCTAGCATGTAGTAAGCAATAAATATGGGCTTTTAATAACATAAGCTAATTAAATGACAACTTTCAAAAGATTGTTACTGATTAACTGAAATCTGGAGAGGGATTTCATTAAAAAAAAAAAAAACTCTTCTTTTTTGGCATGACTAATTTACAGAGCTCTCCTCATTCAGGATGATGATACTGCTCCTTGGTGGCTCTGCTCTTTGGAGTGAGAGGTTTGCCTTCAGATCAACCTAGAGCTTGTTGGCTACCCACTGTGGCATCAACGTTCATGAATGGATCTAAATCTTTAATTAACTCATTGTATTAGTTTCCAATTGTTGCTCTAACAAATTACCACAAAATTAATAGCTTAAAACAACACAAATTTATTTTAGATAGGTAGGTAGATAGATAGATCCTAGTGGTTCTGATTCTCTGGAGAACCCTGACTAATATGGTCTTCCAATTTCATTCTTCTTTTTCAGGATGGTTTTTTTTGTTTCTGAAAAAAATTCTGTTGGGATTTTGTTACGTTTTGCATTGACTCTGTGGACTGCTTTGGGTAGTATTGGTATCTTAACAATATTAAGTTTTCCAATCCAAGAACATGGGATATCTTTCCATTTTTTTGTGTTTTAATTTCTTACAGAAGTGTGTAGTTTTCAGTGTAAAGTCTGTCACCTCGTTGGTTAGGTTTATTCTTTAATCTCCTTTTTGGATTGTTCACTGTTAAGGTACAGAAATGCAACTGATTTTTGTGTATGTTGGTTTTGTATCTTGCAACTTTGCTGAATTCACCTATTACTTCTAAAAGTTTTTTAAAAACAATCAAGACTGTAAATTTCATGTTGTATATTTTTTTACAACTAAAATTTTTTTCTTTAATTAAGACAAAAATTTTTTTAAATGCGCTTCGCTACACCTTGACAACTGAAACTAACATCTAGACCCCTGTATCATCTAAGCCATTCCTTCCAAAGGAAAACTCAATTATTAAACACTTTCAACTTGGATCCGGGACCAAACCCCTCCCACTCACCTTCGCTTTGGTGCCCTAATGAAGAGCTCACAGAGGAGCCTGCCCTGCTCATCCTTATAGTCTCGGATGGTGTTGTAGAGTTCATGGCACACGGCAATCTACACATAGGAAAAGGAGAAAAATCACCAGAAAAGTGAACAGAAAGTCAGTGTAGGGGTTCTTAAAAAAAAACAACAAAACATAAAATGCCAGAAGAGAACGATGAATCCCCAAATTCCCACATGGGAACCCAAGTCTAAAGTATGCTGACAGTACCTCTCCTTATTTAAAATCATTTAAATGATTAAATCTTTCATCAGAATATGTTACTGGTGATTTTCTTTTCCTTTAAACAAAATTAGTTCATATCATTCTTGTTTAAAAATCATCCAATAGAGGGCTTCTTACCAATCAGAGAATAAAATCTAAACTCCTAACACAGAGTATGTAGGATATACTCTGGCTGGGCAGACTTTGCCAGTTTCCTTCTCCCTCTTGACCATCTCTCTGTAATCACAACCCATCAAATCCATTCCTGATCCAGCCCCTCTGCCTGGAACACCCTTCCCCAGTGCTCTGCAGGGCTGCTGCCTTCTGATCACAAAGAAATCTTTCCTGAAGGTATGGGCCAAAACAGCCCATATCATCCCAACTTTTCTTCTTAGCACTCATCACTAGCTGAGGATACTTTATTATTTATTTGTTCATGTTTACATTCTGCTTCCCCAACACTAGCATCTAAGCTCCATGTAAAAAACTAGCTCGTCTTACACATAGTTCTTTCCCAATCACCACAACAGTGCCTGGCACATGACAGCACACACTTACTTGAATGACTATATAATGTGACAAAAATGATATTCTTTATTATTTCATAATATTAAATTACACTATTACTGTAAGACTTCTGGCTAAGTGTATACTTTTCATAAAAGAAAGGTTAAGAATATCAAGCCAGAGGAAAAAGAAGCTGAGAGGCCTTGCATCTTAACTGCTTATCATTAAAGGAAAGGTAGGGAATTGTGCAGAAAGCAGAAACTGTGATCTGAGTTACTTACAGGGTCTACAGTCGGAAGATTGGAAAGTCTCCTCCTTTTCCTGCTTGGGCCTGGCGTGGACACAGAATGGTGCCCATCATCAAAGTCTCCGCTGACACTACTGGAAGGGGAGGTAGCTCTTCTTCTCTTGGAACCCATGGAATCCAACTTCTTCTATAAGAAATAATTAGCCATGTTCTTACACTGAATTTTATACTCTGCCACCAAGCCCTCAGTTGGCCACTTGCCACAAAGCTTCTGGTTCACTTAGGAGAATATTTTCACTGTTGCAAAGAAGCTTAACTATGTTTTTTTCAATGCAAGTCCTGGCCCTTGCTTTAGCCCCTTCACTTACCAGAATGCTACACTTTCAACTTGGATGGGACAAATTCAGCAACAGTATACTCATTTGTATTTACCAATTTTGAATGACTCAACCACTTCTGGCCCCAAATTTACCCTGGACTGGAATTTGGAAACCCACATAATTATATATGTGGGTACACCCACATATAATGGTGTGTTGGAGGTACTGATCCCTCAGCCCCTGAGGGAGTCAGGCAGGCCTCAGGGACAGAGTCCCTAAGGTGGTCACCTCTGGAGTCAGAAGCCTCATCTGTTTTCCCCAGTGTTTCTTATGATTATGATCACTTTCCAGGTGGGCCAGCATGTTGGAAAAAAACAAAAACCAAAAAACAGGAAGAAGACCCTGAGGCAAATTAGTGCAAAAGGATAAGGGGACAGAGGATTAACCTTCTAGCATTTTAGATGTACCCTAAAATTAACACACTGAAAATGAATTTTCTCCATTCATTAAAGTAAGATCCACAAGACATACCCCAGAAAACACTCAACATACTTGCCATACCTATGCTAAAGTAGCAAAATTGCATTTTGAAACTTTTCTGTCAATCCAGACTAACCTCTTTTTCAGTTATATGAGGTACCCTATCCCCATGAATTCACAGCTTTACATTTCAGTAGATGATCTTGAAGAGCACCCCAGAAGTGAGGTTTTAGGCCCTCCTCGGGCTCCCAGAAACATGTAAATATTTGCTCTAAGTTTTAGGCAGGCTGCTAAGTAATCTTAACACACCTTTACAAATATATATATACACATGTGTATATATATATATATATATATATATATATACACATACATATATATTTGACTATAACACAAGAAATGCAACCACTGAAATGACCTGCTACAGCTAGAAGAAGGTAAGGGTGCATACCTGAGAAAGTCCTACAATGCTTATACAATTTAAAAACAGTATCAAATAGCATATTGTGATTTCACAGGCCTTTCTCTAAAGCAAAAAGAAAAAACTGATCCCAGTGTCACTCATCAACATTCAATTTCAGGACACTAAGACACTAGTAGCTGAAAGAATGGGTTGCCAGTAGTATGGAGAGAAAAACTGGGGATCTCCAGGGAACAGAAAGCAGGAGCAAAACAAACCAATAAATAAAAAATTCTGGTAACCAACTAACAAACTAAGTCTCTTATCTCTTCCTCTGAATTACAGTCCACATGGTGTTTAAAAACAGAGCCTAATGTGATGATGTTCCTACCTCTAGGACTTGGTTTGTTATACAGTGTATTAGTTTGCAATCGGCCACAACTGGCTAAAGCTTCAAAGGGCGTAGGCCAAGGCCAGCCAACTTTTGTTGATTTTTGTTTGTTTTATAAAAGGCTGATAAACTGGTGTCAATTCATTAAAATGAAGAAACTAAGGACCAAGCTTTTGTAAACAATCTATGACAAGGACACAAGTGAATTTGATGAACATAAGGCAGGAATCTTTATGAAAAGGATAACAAAATTTAAGAAAGGTGGAAGGGAAAAGGCAAGGAAGGACAGAAAAGGGAAAGGGTGTAGATGATCAGTAATTTACCAGCTTTACCAGAGCACAACCAGCTCCTCGAAAAGCCAGTCTCCTCATTATGTCTGAAGGCCAAGTGAAGCCAGTGGGAGAAGGCAGGGCTTTAGAAGTGCTGATTCAGTGTTAATATATTCAAAACTGAAAGAGAAGAAAAAGGCAGAGACAGGGGAAATAAAAAGAAGGGTCAAAGGAGTAAAAATGAGTACAAATAGACAGAAAACATTCAAGCAGAACTGCTAAAGATACGAGATCTGGAGAAAATAGGCATATCAGTTTTCTTGCACCAATCAAACAGCTGCAAAGGCTCAGGCACTAACAGTATCTGATATTTCTTCCATTTTAAAACCAAATGCTTTTCACATACATAAAGATGCCTCACTGAGGTTCCCCTTTACTCACACGGAATGACTGCCAATTCCAGGAACGAAGCATGCCTGCCCAACTGCACCCTAGTCAATAAGAGCAGAGTTCAATCACAGAGCTGGAATGGAGAGTGAACACATGTGGAAGGCTTACATGTGACACCAAGTGTTAGCAAGCTGGAACAAACCAAGAATGGCTCATGTGAGCAGAGTATGGAAAACTCCTCCTCGTCAAAAAAATTCAGAGAGACATTTCTTTCCAAAAGTCCTATCAGCACTGAAAAGATATCACATACAACTTTAGAAAGGTTAAAAAAAAAAAAAAAAAGCCTTCGACCATTTGGCAGGAGGTCAAAATTACTTTTATAAATAATCCGCTGAAAATCAAATGACAAAAAATGTAAATCATTGGGGGGGGGTGTTTAGACCACACAATATTCAAAACTCCTTGACTCATTAATTTACTTTGGTAAGAAAAAAAAAGATTCAACTTAAGGATAATTTTCGAATATTTTCTCATCCAAGGAACACATTTTAACATGTATTTTGGAAGTTTGGCTACAAAGGCAATGTGGCCAGGTGGGTGGGAGGGGCAATAGGACCTGAGCTCAGAAGACCAGGATAAGAGACCCAGGTCTTCCATCTCTGTTTGATGTTGCTTGAGTCACAACCTTTCAGATCTGTTTCTTTATTTCTAAAATGAGAACAGCAGTGTACATATCTCCCTTGGATTGTTATGACAGTGAAAAATGTATGTGAAATCACTTTGAAATGTCAAAACACAAAAAAAATGTTAAGTTTTAACTCTAGGATTGTACGCTGTCCTGGGCACAGGAACAGCACTTTATCCATTTTTGTAGCCTGACTTATAGCATAGTTTCAGTGATCAACTTATCTATTTAATAAGACATATTAAAAGTGCACTTAAGTGAGACATTAAAAAAAAAGTTTGCATAGTTTCAAAGGACTGTGAGCATCCATTCAGTAATTCTTTTCCTATAAAGAGAAAAGATTCTGAAACTTAGTTACAAGTTTTTAAATGGCACTGATTACAGTCAGATGTCCAAAACTCTAACAACCAATGATAAATTACAGTGGACAGTAAAGAATAACTTTACAATGTGCAACTGGGAAAATATTTACTCAGTATAGCCTAATGGTATATTTTGACAGTTTATAGACTTTTAGTACTCTCCTGTATTTCTAGTATTTCTTAGTACTGTAATACAGGTTTAAAACAAAAATCTTGGAAAAGAGAAGATTCAAAAATGGGAAAAAATCGCTTATAAACCAACTTCCCAGAGAAAAAGAACCCTTAACGTTGGCATTCACAGCTTTCAGTATTTATTCTATGCCCTGGTTGCCTTTTTTTTTTTTTTTTTTTTAAAAAGCATGAACAAACCACATGTATTATGTTGCAGCCTGTGTTTTAACTTAGGGAATATTCTCCCAATTCAGTGTTCTCTCACATGATGCTGGATGCCTTGAGAGTAGTCTATCATACAGATAGCAATTTACTAATCTTGGCGATCTGCATAGAATATCAATACTTAAGATATTCTGTACACTCCCAAAGCCAAAGAAAGTGGTCAAAGCCCTTCTATTTATCCACACATATTTATTACTGATTTGACATACTTCTTCAAAAGATACCTTCCAATCTTCCTTTGGATCTAAAATATGGGCAATCTGTTAACAGGTGATATGGCAGAAATTATACTACTCTTTTGTATTGAGTCCAATTTGCTTTTGAATTGTACTTGGGAAAAGAGTTCACTACTAAATGGAAAAAAAATACCTTGAAATCATTTTTGAGGAGTCTTAGTTTGCTGGAAAATAAGTTAATAAAAATGCTTTACTCCAACATATGTTTCTATAATTGTAGTAATAATTTCTATATCCACTATACCGTGTATTTGTCATTTGCTTTTCAGGATCTCTTCTACATTTTTGCCAATCTTTCTTCCTCTTTAAGTCACCAATTTCTACCCTACAATAACAAAACTATGCTTCTTTCTCAGTAAAAAAATTTTAAGAGACGAAAAAATAACCAGAAACACACACAATTTGAAAATCTCGATTCTTTGTGGTGTTGCATATAAGAAACTATACCTGGGCTCCACGACAAACACAAGTCCCATTGATAAAAATACTCAGTCTGAACAGAGTCATCCAGAAAGTACTAAAAAAAAAAAATTTACTAGGAGAGTTTGTGTCTGAACCGTCAAGAAACGACAACAAAAAAAGGAGGCCCTGAGCTGCGGAGAAAATGAAAGACTTTCCCAACCTGTCACCGGTACGGGGAACTAAGGGAAACGTTGACAGTTTTGAAGCTGCCCGCGACGAAGGCTCGGCCAGCCGCGGGGGGCGGGAAAGCGGGGCGCGGGTAGTTTCCGGGCCGCTGCGCGCCTTTGTCCCGGCAGGCAGGTGCGGCAACGCTGCCAGGCGCTTCCCGAAGCCCGCCGCCATGCCCCGCCCCGCGCGCCCGGCCCGACCGGCGCATCCCGACGGCCGGGGCGGGGCCTCCGCCGCTGCTCCCGCCCGCCCGGGCCCACACAAAGGCCGGGCAGCCGGCTGAGAGGAAGCGGCCCCGCCCGCCCCGGGCCCGGCCTTACCCAGCCGCTCCGCCGCCTGCAGCCCCGGCCGCGGTCACCGACCGCCGCGCCCCGCCCCGTGGCCGCCACGGCTGCTGCTATTGCTCCTCCAGCCGCTGCCGTCGCTCCAGCACCCGCCGCCCTCACCGCCCTCACCCCTCCCGGTGCCGCCGCAAAACCAGCCCCGCGGCCGCCAAGCGAACCTGGCTCCGCGCGACACTGCGTGCGCGCGCACGCGGGCAGGCCGCGGCGCGCTTTACGGCGGCAGCGTGAGTGCGTGACGCTCGCCCGTGGTCTCTGTTCGCACGTGGCGCCTGCGGAGGCGCTTGTGGCTGTGAGCGCTGGTGCAACAGCGGGCGCAGCCCTTCCGACTTACAGTATGAAGCGGCCGAGTGAGTGTGGTCAGGGGCGGGCTTGGAGGGGCCTCTGTGTCTGATGGTCGACGGACCCACCAGGGCGCTCGTCTGCGGCTTGGTCTCTGGGGAATGGAGGGCCGGCGGGGAGGCCGTAGCCCTGATCCCGCCTAGCACTGGGGGGTTGGAAGGCTCCACGTGAGTCGCGGGCCTGTGGTGCAGAAAGAAGGCTGGGCCCCAAGGGTGAAGGTCGGGCCAGAGTCTCGTGAGGACCCAGTCAGTGTCTGAGCCAGGTTTCAGGCGCAGCGTTTTCCCTTGTGCGGCCACGTTTGATCCGGCCCTGGTGAGATCTGAGAGCCGCCTCTCGACCCCACTGTTAGCTCCTCCTTTGTGATTCGTGCTATTTGATAAGAAGTGGCTCTATTTTTGGATCTTATACGCTTCTGTGTGCTATCCCAGTATAATCTGGGAAGAGTGGGAGCGGGGAAGTTGGGCTCTACAACGGATCTGTTGAATCCGTCTTTGGGACTTGAGTGGTCCGTGTTTTATCTTTACCACACACCCACAAGATTTTTTAAAATTCATTTATTTTTATTTTTGGCTGCGTTGGGTCTTCGTTGCTGCGCGCGGGCTTTCTCTAGTTGTGGCGAGTGGGGGCTACTCTTCATTGCGGTGCGGTGGCTTCTCTTGTTGCGGAGCACGGGCTCTAGGCATGCGGGCTTCAGTAGTTGTGGCTCGCGGGCTCTAGAGCGCGTGCTCAGCAGTTGTGGCGCACGGGCTTAGTTGCTCAGCGGCATGTGGGATCTTCCCGGACCAGAGCTCAAACCCGTGTCCCCTGCAATAGCAGGCGGATTCTTAACCACTGTGCCATCAGGGAACTTCCCCACAAGATTCTTAAATTAGGTTTCACAGCCAGTTAATTACTTAACGCAAACATAGATGTGACCCTAGAGCGCAGTCATCAAAAACTAAAACTGATCATTTGTGGATAAAGTGGATTTTAAAAAACTGTAAATAGGGCTTCCACGGTGGCTCAAGAGCAGCCACCAGAATGAGAAGCCCGCGGTCACCACAACTAGAGAAAGCCCATGCGCAGCAATGAGGACCCAACGCAGCCAAAAATAAATAAATTAAAAAGAAAACAGTAAATAAATTAACCCTTTTGTGATATGTTGCTTTACAGAGTTAAAGAAAGCAAGTAAACGCATGACCTGCCATAAGCGGTATAAAATCCAAAAAAAGGTAAGTCTTGTTCTTGAAAGAGTTATACCAAGTATAATGCTAAACTTATTTCTGCCCCACCCCTTCTCCACAAAGAGGTCTGGATTAATATTAGTATGATTTCACCTCAAGAAACGGAGGTTGGATAGACTATGACACAAGCTCTTAAGCATCAGAAGTAATTCAGTGATAAGAGTCTAAATTTTGATCAATATGGTAACAATTGCTGCAAAAAGAATCTCCTGGTGACTTTTTCTTGCTGTTTCATACATAAGCATGTGTTCTCTGCATTGTTACAGTTAAAGTTCTATGTTTCTAAGTCATTTTACAGATATAAGTAAACTGCAGCCAGATTGGTTAGTCACATGAATTTTGTTTAGTATTTTTGTTAACTAATAAAATTTTATTACGATAGGTTCGAGAACACCATAGAAAATTGAGGAAAGAGGCTAAAAAACGGGGTCGAAAGAAGCCTAGGAAAGACCCGGGAGTTCCAAACAGTGCTCCTTTTAAGGAGGCTCTTCTTCGGGAAGCTGAGCTAAGGAAACAGCGGGTAAAATGCATCTAAAATGTTCAACAAGTGATGTGTGGGTGTGTGTATTTTTTTCAAAGTAAAGTTACAATATCAGGTCACTTTGGCTCTCCCATTTCTCTTGTGGCTTGAACACAGCTTGAAGAACTGAAACAGCAGCAGAAACTTGACAGGCAGAAGGAACAGGACAAGAAAAGAAGACTTGGAACTGACCCTGCTGTTGAGCTATGTAACATGGAACCTGTGAAAGAGGTAATGATTACAGTCATGAAAAATGGAGAAATAGGTTACATCTACTGACCTACTAATTTTGTGTCCTTTCCCCTTGTCTTTATCACCTAGGAATTTGGGCAATGCAAAGCTAAGAAAGCCAAGTCAAGCAAACAGAATCCGAAGAGGCTGTATTGTCAGGAACTTAAAAAGGTATCATAGTCTAGGTTAGTGTCTAAAAGTGGTAATGAGGTTTAAAAGACTAGAATTTTTTTTTTTTTCTTTCTCTCCTGACACCAACATTGTAGAGGTGGAAGTAGAGTTCTCTTGAGCAGGAAGAATTCTTCAGCAAGTTGGCTTACTGATATGTTTCACTGAAGGAAATATTGTTATGGTTTTAATTTTTTTGCATGGGAACAGTTCCCCATAAGCATGATTTACAGAAGTGGCATTTTGTGATAAAATAACATTATGACACAGTGGCTTTTTAAATAGAAGGAAATACTTTAGAGGAGCAGTACAAAAGTAAGAATCTCTAAAGTACTTTGCTGAAACCTAAGTGAAGGAGGTCAAGGGGATGTCTTGGTGTAGCACTGCCATCCCCTACACCTATTTTCCTAAGGTCACTCCCTCCTGTGAATAGACCCTGACTGTGTTTCTCAGCAGCTCTTGGTAGGGCCACAAAGGTCTTTCAAACTACATAACTCAGAATGGGAAGATTATACATTTAGATAGTTGGGAATGTTTCCACTCTTGAAATCCACTTTGATCAGAGGCCACTGAACAAACTTATGTCTTACTGTCATGTAAGAAATAAACATGTGAACATCATTCACACCAAAGTGAAGATAAGAGATTCAACTCTGGGGCTTCCCTGGTGGCACAGTGGTTAGGAATCGCCTGCCAATGCAGGGGACACAGGTTTGAGCCCTGGTCCTGGAAGATCCCACATGCCAGGGAGCATCTAAGCCCGTGAGCCACAAATAATGAGCCTGTGTGCCACAACTACTGAAGCCCGTGCGCCTACAGCCCACGCTCCGCAACTAGAGAAGCCACCGCGGTGGGAAGCCCGTGCACTGCAATGAAGACTAGCCCCTGCTCACTGCAACTAGAGAAAGCCCACGTGCAGCAACGAAGACCCAATGCAGCCAAAAAAAAGAATAAATTTAAAAAAATTTTAAGAGATTCAACTCTGAGCTCACCCTGTTGCAAAGTAGACAACGCCAGTGTACTTATGTGGAGGGTGGTGCCAGAGCAAGGGATGGTGTTCTGATAGCTTCTGCTTTGACAGGTGATTGAAGCCTCAGATGTTGTGCTGGAGGTGTTGGATGCCAGAGATCCTCTTGGTTGCCGGTGTCCCCAGGTAGAAGCAGCCATTGTCAAGGGTGGACAGAAAAAGCTGGTACTTGTATTAAATAAATCAGGTAGGTGAAAACATTGCTCTTTATGTTCCACATACACTAGTGAGGTATGAGGAAAACATCTGAACAGTCTTGATTGTCTCTGAAGACTGATAAGATCCAACTCTGACCTCAACAAAACCAATGCATATGCATGAGCTCTTGTTGCCAAAGACAGTGCTGGGCAGTGGGGTGGAAATTTTTTTTCCCCTTAATTACTATATTATACTTTATTTACTTATTTATTCATTTATTTATTGTTATGTTGGGTCTTCTTTGCTGTGTGTGGGCTTTCTCTAGTTGCGGCGAGCAGGGGCTGCTCTTCATTGCAGTGTGCAGGCTTCTCTTGTTGTGGAGCACGGGCTCTAGGCATGTGGGCTTTAGTAGTTGTGGCACGTGGGCTTAGTAGTTGTGGTGCACGAGCTCAGTTGCTCTGTGGCACGTGGGATCTTCCCAGACCAGGGCTCAAACCCGTGTCCCCTGCATTGGCAGGCGGATTCTTAACCACTGCACCACCAGGGAGGTCCTGGAGATGTTTTCTAGAAGCGAATTAACTGGTTTGTACTGTTCTTTCGCTATTCAGTACTTAACCACCTTGTCTTATTTAACAGTGTAAGCTTTTATGCTCAGCTTACTGTGTAGTATATTTCACGTAGGAAGTGATGACAGAGTGCCACATTCTTCACACCTGTGCAATGTCGACATGTGGCACTATTTAGATGAGACATGATTATGTATCTGGGTTTGAGCAGCAGGGACAGAAACACCCAGAAACAGAAACCTGTGAAACAGAAAGTAAGGATGGGATCTAAAATTACAGTTGGGGTCAGTAAACATGGCTCCTACCTGATAGTAAATTCTGGAAACATAGCCCTAAGGTTAGTATGGTAATATTCTAGAGGATGACTTAATCCTGAAAGGATGAGCAATGCAGAGGGGAATTAAAGAAATACAGAGGTGTACATACTGAACTCTGTTAACCAGAAGCATGGTAGGCAGCTGACCTTCTCCCCATCTTCTAGTTCAGATACTTTTGAAAAAACTGGGAAAAGGCAAACCTGAATGAAATCCATAGTTTACTAGACTTTGCAAATTTATCTCAACAAAATGACCAAATTGGAACAGTGTTTTATTCCTAATCCCTATCAGATTTGGTACCAAAGGAGAATTTGGAGAACTGGCTAAGTTATTTGACAAAGGAATTGCCAACAGTGGTGTTCAAAGCCTCAACAAATCTGAAGGACAAAGGGAAGAGAATCAAGGTACCCTTAATTTAGTGGTGGGAAATGTGGTTCTTTCATCTTTCAGATGGGTGAAATATGATGAGTGTACAAAATCTTGATTAAAAAATGATAACTTTTAAGATCCAACTCTGATTTCATCCAGAGATAATCTGAAAGGCAATGGAATGTGGTGATTTTAATAGATGGGCTCTGGAGCCAGATGGCTTGGGTTTTGTCTGGTGGATTGTCAGAAGTAGTTAAACTAATTATTTAGAATTTTAACTTGTGAAGGTAAAGAAGAAATCTGCTCCATTCAAAAGTGAAGTCTGTGTTGGAAAAGAAGGCCTTTGGAAGCTTCTTGAAGGTTTTCAGGAGACTTATGGCAAAGCCATTCACGTTGGGGTAATTGGTGAGTTTCAGTTCAACATATTTTATGTCTTATCTCAGTAAGTGCAACTCGGCACTATAGGTAATGTTAGCTTCTAAGAGCTCTGGTTTATTTGAATTAATAATCGTTTCCTGCTCTTTCATTACCTGTGCAAGAAATGAAGATGCTAAGAGTAGTTTTAGTGTTGAAGTGAAGATGCTCAGATCCAACTCTGGTCTTGCTCTAAACAGGCAAGCATAAAATAAGGGAGTGGAGATTTTATAATTACCAGCACATAATGCCTTTTGTATCTGTGGATTTCCCATTTGTAGGTTTCCCAAATGTGGGGAAAAGCAGCATCATCAATAGCTTAAAACAAGAACGGATATGCAATGTTGGTGTATCCATGGGACTTACAAGGTAAATTGAGTTCCATAATTGCAATATTTCATTATAGGTAAGTATGATTTTGTTTATTTTAAGGGAGACAGTTTTCTATTTCTATTTACTCAACTTTCTATTTAGTGAAAGGAACAGGGTTAAGCCAGTGTTAGGCTTGGGAAGAATTGATTAGAATAGCTGCCCACAATCTAGTTTGAAAGACGAGCAAATAGATTCATAGAAGGAAAAGCTGCCTTAGAGGAAGTGATGTTTGAACCTGAACTTGAAATGAATAGAAGTCTGCCAGGTAGAAGAGGGGGGAGATACTACAGAGGAAACAGCATGTGTTTAGGTCAATATGTATGTAAGCTATAACACGTAGTGTTTTGTCTTTAGAAGAGGAGGGTGTGCTGTTATGGTTTTAGATAAACATGAAGCAAATGATGATAAAATGGATCTGACAGACTGTGCTGAGTTTGTTCAATCCAACCCTGAGCTTCGTTGTGTCTCTTGACCTTCAGGAAAACCAGTGCCCGTCAGTTACCATCTTTCTTGTCTCAGGTACATGCAGGTTGTCCCCTTGGACAAACAAATCACAATCATAGATAGTCCAAGTTTCATTGTGTCTCCACTTAACTCTGCTATTGCACTCGCTCTGAGAAGTCCAGCAAGTATTGAGGTAGTAAAACCAATGGAGGCTGCTAGCGCCATTCTGTCCCATGCTGATGCTCGACAGGTAAAAAGAATCCCCTTCCCTTGAGCTCCATTTTGTCTTTCATTATAAGCATTTTTTTTTAACATCTGTACTATATCAGATAGATGACAGTTTGTTTTTCTTTTTTTAATAAGGTAGTACTGAAATTTACTGTCCCAGACTTTAAGAATTCTCTGGAATTTTTTACTTCACTTGCTCAGAGAAGAGGACTGCACCAAAAAGGTGGAAGCCCAAATGTAGAAGGTGCTGCCAAACTGCTGTGGTCTGAGTGGACAGGGTAAGGCTTCTTTCTGTTGGCTTTTTGATGGCCACATAGAATAAAGGAACTGATTTTTGACACACTTTATTTTTAATACCAGTGCCTCCTTAGGTTACTTTTGCCATCCCCCTACATCCTGGACTCCTCCACATTTTAATGAGAGCATTGTGACAGACATGAAATGGGGCTTTAATCTGGAAGAACTGGAAAAGAACAATGCACACAGCATACAAGGTAAGCACGGCTTGTGTTTAAATACTGTCTTCATAAGCTGATAGGCCAATAAAGGTCTCATCTGTTTACACGGGCTGTTTACCTTTTCTAGCCATCAGGGGCCCTCGTTTAGCCAGTAGCATCCTTTTCCAGTCATCGGGTCTGACAAATGGAGTGATAGAGGAAAAGGACATACCTGAAGAATTGCCGAAACAGAAAGAATGGAAGCAGGAGGAGGGGGGGGACTATGAAGATGTCAACACTGACCAGGAATGTGTTGACGAAGAAGGTGATGTAAGTATGTTGTGCGTGAGTTGTTTAAGCTGAAGTAAGTTTTCTAGCATTACAGTGTACAACAGAGGGGAAGGGGCTGAAGGAAGAAATAGAAATTAAATATTTCATGACTTTAAAAAGCCTCGTACAATTTAGAAGTTTAAGGCTTGCAATCATTAGTCTTGATTTTGTGCATCCATTAATGTGTAACTCCAGAGACGTTTTCTGGGTATGTAATTAAATTGGATTAATGAGCACACAAGGGCTTACTAACACTGTTTCTCTGTCCCACAGGAAAAGAGGTCAGACATGTCCCCTGAAGAAGAGGCCTGCGAGGCACTGCCTGAGGACTGTCAATCAGGTGAGTTGGGTGGAGGGATCTTCTAACAAAGCAGTACAGTAGCTTTTATTTTTGTTTTTAAACACCTCCTTTTTCTTTCCAATATAGATAAGCAGTCTGCACCATCTTTCATCTTGGATAAAATGACTGAAGAGGAAGATGATGCTTATGATTTCAGTACAGATTATGTATAATAGAACTTTGTCCTTATATAATGGTGTTTTGTTGTTGGTTTTTAACATTGTGAGCAGACTGCTAAGCTGTTCTCTGCGTGTGATGTACCAGTTTGTTACAGTATGACATAAGCTGTGTAAATTTTGTGAATGTGTATATAATGATATATTCATTTTAAAAAATCAGGCAACTTTAGAAAGTGTCTAAATTCTATAAAAAGATATCTCTTAAACAGTGAGTGGATAGAAGTAAAGTTAAAACATACCTTATTGAAACATGTACTTTTACTTTATTTACAGATTCGGCCACAGGTCACAAAATTAAAACCAAGCAGCAGTGTTGAACTAGCTGTACCAGCCGTATCTAAGTACATTCACCTCTGGTCGTTCAGCACTGTCAGTAAGCAAACTCTTGGTAAGGCAGATGGAGGCATATTTATAGTCTGTCTGGGAAGCTGACTGCCAGATGGGGCAGTTTGTCCTCTTTACCCAGCTGAAATGTCCCTTGTCCCTTTGTTGCTGCAAACAGGCATTGAAGCCTAGCAAGTGTTACTTCCCACACATACTGTCTTCCAGGATTTCCTGAGAAATGCTTATAGCATATTTATTTACTTTATATTTGAGATCTCCACATGTCTTCGGATTAGGCTGAATTTGCCTGTTGGGTCCGGAATATACCATTTTTCCCAGACATCAGTATATGAAGCAGTTCTTCCCCATGGCTTAAAGTGCCCATTCCAGTGGAGTAGCTTGGCAGCCTTAACAAACTGGGGTGAATATCGTTTTCCAGCACTGGAACCTTACATTTAGGAAAAAAGAGCCAAATGACTGTACTAATCAGACACAAGACTGCAGGAAACTTAAGGGAAACAATATATTCCATCCCTGAGGGTGGTCCTTTAGACACTTTATTAGCTTAGGCCCTTGGTTAATTATCTACTTACCAAGGTGGCGAACATTCCACATAGGGTCGATGGTGGAGTGCTGTTGATAAAATACGATCAGCAGAGGTGGTGTTGTGATGCTGCCAGCCAGTGTTCTACTGTACAGCCCTTCTCTTGGTGGGACAGATAACAAATGAAAGCTGTTAGTAAAGAATCCTAATTCCTGTTAGTGAAGACCACCAGGGTTGAAATAACAAGAGTTTTCACAGCTAGGCCAGTTACATACTTACTCTACATTGAGTTTCATCCATTTTTCCAGCTGGCTAGTTATATTCTGTCTTTTCCATTCTGTCAAGTTTGCAACAAAAACTCCAGGGTTAAATGAGCAGGTGCTGGCTTTCATGGAAAGCTTACGAATTCTTTCCTTTTTATAGTCAAGATATCCAATGTAATTGTACTAAAAACACAATTGGGATATATAGTATGTTTAATGCTTCAAACAGTAATTTGATAACTGTTCTGCTTACTTATGACTTCTCAGATTATTAACAAAGGGCTCTACATAAAGCAAATAAAAGTGACACTTGGGATTGCAAGTTAGACAACAGGAACCTAAACATTAAGCCAGATGTTCAAGGAGAATTAGGGTGTCTAATCCGTGAACCAATCTAGGAAAGCAGCCTTGAGTTTTGGGATGAAATAATTGGTGAATAAAATGTAGCTAAAGATTTAGAATTCCCTGATTTTGCTGCCTCTCCCCATTGACATGAATTATAGGGAGTGGAGTGTCTATTTACAAGGTCTAATAAGTAATTTACCTGGTTCCCTGCTCCACGGATGACAACTTTAGTAGAGGATGAATCACAATCTTCTGAAAATGCAGCTGCATGTCCTGGCTTCAGTGGTGTATTGTACAGGGCAAGAATATCACCTGAAACAGATAAGGTTTAAGATTTACACTGGAAGTTGCCCCAAGATTCCCTATTCCTCCCACTTAGGATGGCCTTTTATAGGATATCATAAATAAGACAACCACTATCGCCCACGCTGGACAGAGAGCAGCACTGATGGTGACATTCTTTAGTACCTTGCACAATTACATCATCGTCCATATATATGGCCTTCTTTGCGCTGGGGACCAGAATTGGCAAGTAGAACCTTGCAAAGGTTAACTGGAAAAGGAAAGAGGCATTGGCACAAGATTTGTCAGTGGCTGTGCTTTTGTTTATTAGAAACTCCCAGAATGCTCTCAGTATCCATGCAGGAGAAGACAGCCAAAGGTCTCTGAACTTCCAGGTTTGGTCCCCAGGGAAGTACTAGTACTGTACCCACAGTTACCCAGGTATTCCAATCATTTCATAATACTACCAAGTACAAACAAGGATGCATGGAACTCACTGGTTTCATGGAATCCCCCTGGTCAGGATCCTCCTTTACTTTCCCTTCCAAAAGTTTAGTGTCAAAATTCACAATTTTGTACCTAATGCTTTTCAGGGTACTGCTGCTGAGCCAGGACCTGATGAAAATAAACCACTAAATATCAGTTTTAAGTAATCATGTCCCAAACCACAGCCATATCTCTGCTTTCCAATAAGACCATAATGCAAGAGAAATCCTGAGGACAAAATAGGTGTCTTCAAGCCCCTTCACCTCTGAGCATTGGTTTCCTCATCTGCAGTGAATTTACCCACTAAAGACCCTTCCTGAACCAAGATTCCATGGTGATAGTGCACCCAAAGGCTCATACTTTTGATCACTCTTCTGACACTAAAACTGCTGTAAAAAAAATTCATTATGGAATTGAGAAGATCCTTTCACCACATGGATCATTTAACATTTGTCCCTCCAAATACATCAGTGAAGAAAATGAGTCAAAATATGATGGTAGTGAAAGCTAAGTTATCAACAAAGCTGGTAAATCAGTCTGTTAATCTACACTCATTAATTCACTGTGTTGGCTGAGTGATTTCTACCTGAGTCTAAGGTACTGCCTGTAAGAAACGTCAGTATTCCCTAAAGAGGTGTTGCACATTTTTCCTAGGCCCATTTCACATCAGCGTTTTGTGGATATAATGTTATTTCTATAGTCTATTTTAATGCAATATTTCTTTCTACATTATTTTAGATGATTTCTTGAGTTTTTAAAATACGGAAAAATAATTCTTAACAACTTTGATGAACAACCATGGAGAAAGGCACAAGGACAGATATGTTTTAGAACTTTGACCACTATTAACCTGTTAGATAAAATGTTTCTTGGAATAAACTTTGTAAATCTTAATTCAAAGCATCTTTCAAAACAGTTAAGACTATCCATCAGATTGAGTTTCTATTAATCACAGGTTACAATAGTAAGGATCATTTGCTGAGCGATTATTATGTCATAGGTGTTTTCATATATTTTTTCATTTACTTGACACAACAATCCTCTAATCTGGGTATTTATACCCCGTACTTACAGATGAGTAAATGGGTTCCAAAGAGTTAGGTAATGTTCCCCACTATGGGCTAAAATTTGGATCAGTGTCTATGCTCACTTCACCATACTACCTTGCCATTGCTCCCATGTCCCTTCCCACTCTAGACCAGAACTACTCAAGAGCATGTTCTTGAAATAAGGAACTCGTAAGAGAATGTAAATCAACACCTTACTTCCTTCATTGAGAAAGTCTTATTACCAAAAAAAAAATCCACTTAACTATGCATAGTAACGCAGTTGATTTACATCTTGGCACAGTTTTCTTACATGTTTTTGCTATCATGGAGACATGTTTATGGTACAATCACATGGAAGAACAATGTGCAGTTTACATGTGGTATAATTGTATAGGAAAAATGTAAACATTGAAAAACATATTACTGGATTGGCAGCTGGCCTGCTCTTAGAGCATCCCCTAGAAGCAGAATCATCAGGGAAGCGGAGCTCACCGGAGATGGTCTCCTGTACCGTTGAGTGTAACAATGTAGAAAATCACATTGGAGCGAGTGTTGTGCTGAATACTGTTTATGGCTGCAATGGCCCCCCCAAGCCTATCTTCAGATGCAGCAATGACCACAGGAATCTCCTCTTGTCTCCCATCTACCGCATGTTGGGGAGCATTTGGGACAAAGTCTACAGGCTGAAGCCCCACAATTCCTGAATCTGCAAAGAACACAAAGAAGGTACTGTGATACAAACACAATCTCAAGAGCTTTTGATACAGAGCCCAAGGCATGAAAAGAGGTAAGCTGAGAATTATGATACACCTCATTCTGCCTCATTGTAATGTGAAGCATATAGCCCAGAAATTGTGTTTTCCTGTATGTAACCAGGCCTTTGGAAAAGCATTTTTAAAAAAACAGGCAGACAATTCTGATACATTACTGGTAGGAATATAACAATCTTTTTAGACCTTATTTGGGCAATTTGTATCAAGAGCCTTAAACAGGTACATGGCCTTTGACCCAATAATTCCCCTTGTGTCTCTTAAGGACATCTGAGAGGTAACCAAAAGTCACAATTTTATTTACAATTGTGAAAAACCTAGAAACAGACTAAAAAACAGTTGTTTTTCAAACTGTGAATTGTATCCCACAAGTAGGCATGAAATCAGTATAAGTGGATCGCAATCAGAACATGAGTAGGAAAACAGTTCCTGAATTGGAATAGAACAGTGACTTAGAAAATATCAGAATGCATCACATACAGGAAATGCAAGTATTGTTTTGTAAACCTTGCTTTTTATAATGTTTGTTCATTTACTCATTCATCATGCATTGAACACTGAATGCCTACTATGTGCCAAGCAATATCTAGGCACCAGGGTTACAGCCATGAATAAGATGGTCAAGTCTTTACCATTGTGTAGGGCAGATAGACAATAAATACATGTATGTGTCTGCTGTATGTAACACATTCATTATTGTGGGGTTGCCATCAAAAAAATCTGAAAGTCATTGTACCAAAAGACTTTTTCCTATGGCAAAAAGTAAACTATGTGACATTAAATTTACATATGAAGAGTTTTGTCATGGTGACGTACTTGGGATATAATTATGTGAAAAACCATGTCATGTGTAGTTTATATATAGTATAATCTCAACTGTATAGAAAAAAATACAGAGAAAAAAACCTGGAAGGTACTAACACAAAATTTTAATAATTATCTCTAGGCAGTGAAATCATTTATTCAATGAATATTTAGAAGCACCTCCTATGTACCAGACACAACTGTCCTCATGGAGCTTGAATGCTGTTTTCTTTTTTATATATGTTCCCACCAGAAGCATGCATTACTTTATGTAAAAATATATGTATATATAAAAATACACACACATATATACACTATTATAAAAACATGCTATCAGAGCACTCAGTGAAAGTTAAGGAAAAGCTATTAGTCTTTTCCTGCTCTGGTCAAGTACAGTGGGCGACAATCCAAAAATGATTTTTGACAAACACTCTGAAGCCTCAAACATCCCTCAATACCAAGGCAGAGCAGTATGAACAACTAATCTAAAATAACTGGCAGCGGAATTATACAATAGTGGTCTTTTAAATCAGGTGACAAGGCTTTGTGGTTTTGTTTTACTACTAAAGACCTGCTGATATGGTTTCATGTGTTAAAGCAGAGTAACAGGTAAAGGAAAGTAACCAGACTGACACTCTAGTGAACAGAGGAGGCATCAAACACCAGCAACACTAACCTGTCCCCACATTCTGAAGCCCTGCCCTACTGAAATGTCTGTAGATAACAGCCCACAGTGGCTCCTTTCTCCAAGGCCTCTGATTTGGTAAAAAGGAATCTTCTGTGAGATCAAACCCTCAGCAAACAACTGCCCGGCAAGGAGAAGGGGACAGGCTGCAAGAGCACAATGAGTGCCACCTGCCTTTCTGAAAGTCTTTAGTACTTCTATAAGGCCAAGAAAAAAGCCGCCTTTTCTTTGAATCTAGTGATGTAACTCAGAATGTGGGACACAGGGAATTCCAGGTCCTCAACACATGCCAAGGCATTAGTCAGGGTTCCCATACCTGAAACCTCGTTCCTCAGCAAACTGCTCAGGCCGAGGAAGTTATGGTGCAAAACCAGTAAGAAGAGAGCAACAGCCAGGACCAGGATGATAATGTTTACTGAAACAGAGGAGAATGCCCATGTTACATCTCTTCACCTTTTGACCTGGTATAAAACAATAGAACTGTAGAAAGGACATACCTTTACGGAATGACATCTTTTTCTTCTGTCTTATATAAATATTAGTTATTAACCCTACAAAACAAAAACAAGCCCCCAAAGTCAGTAGGTACATTAGAATGGCCATCAAAATGCCTACATGCTTTTTGTTTTTTTTTCTGGCTGCGTGCGGGCTTTCTCTAGCTGTGGTGAGCCAGGCTACTCTTCGTTGCGCTGCGCAGGCTTCTCATTGCAGTGGCTTGTCTTGTTGCAGAGCATGGGCTCTAGGCACGTGGGCCTTAGAGCGCAGGCTCGGTAGTTTCGGTGCACAGGCTTAGTTGCTCTGCAGCATGGGGATTCTTCCTGGACCAGGGCTCGAACTGGGTCCCCTGAATTGGCAGGCGGATTCTTAACCACTGTGCCACCAGAGAAGTCCCACCTACACACTTTTATTCAGGTAGAAACAAGAAATGCATACGGTATTTTCTGCAAGAAACTCGTTTTGAATTAACAGTTTCCAAGGACCCAATTTGGGATCTGAATTTTTTATGGTAGTCATAATAATAAAATACTTCCAGTAACTTACAGCCTTGTATACCATATGCCACTAGATGAAAAGCAAAAGAAGTTCTACCAGGAGGAATACTTGGAGTCTAACCACTATGGAAATGTTTTCTGAATGAATTTCTACTTAAAATTCCTAATTAGACATGGACTTCAGTTGTCTATGATCCAGTAAACCAAGGTCAGCCTCGTTGGTACAAACATCCCTGCTCCAAGATGTATTCCATTCATCTTTAACTGGAATTAAAGAAAAGAGAAAAAAGAACAGTTCCCAAATTCATTTAAAACTATAGCAGAGGGACTTCCCTGGTGGCGCAGTGGTTAAGAATCTGCCTGCCAATGCAGGGGACACGGGTTCGAGCCCTGGTCCAGGAAGATCCCACATGCCGCTGAGCAACTAAGCCCGTGCGCCGCAACTACTGAGCCTGCGCACTAGAGCCCGCGAGCCAAAACTACTGAAGACTGCACACCTAGAGCCCGTGCTCCGCGACAAGAGAAGCCACCGCAATGAGAAGCCCGCACACTGCAACAAAGAGTAACCCCTACTCGTGGCAACTAGAGAAAGCCCGCGCGCAGCAACAAAGACCGAACGCAGCCAAAAATAAATAAACTTATAAAAAAAAAAAACCTATAGCAGGGAAACAGAATTACAAAAATTCACAAAATCCAATCTTGCTATCAAAAGTTTAGAGCTCTAGTCTCAAAAATTTAAAATCTGCTAAAAGAAAAAATTAGCTTCTTCTGGGGCTTCCTATCTGTTGGTTAACTACCCATCTCTTATGAAAGTGGTGTCTAATACTGTCACTCCGCCGGTGGTTTGTGCTCCCCAGCTCATCTGAAGCCTTCACTTTTTCAAAACAATTCAATGGAAACAAGACTGTAAGTGGGGCTAAATTAAACAATTAGGTTTCTACAACAATCTCTGGGTAATGTTTCATTAAAAACATTTTATACAACCTGGATATTGTGATCCTACATTTGAGAACTTTACCCCTTTCTACTTCATCTTCCCCCATGGGAGTACCTAACATTTACATAAAGGCTATTAATTTTACAAAGCACTTTCAAATATAGCATATTTCTAAAATCAAAGTTAGTTTGAATTAATTTCATCTTAAATGAAGTGCGTGCCTATCAGGCACTTGATTTCGCAAGGCCTTTGAAAAGAAGAGAAATATATTGAAGTGCTGTTTAAAAACTGGGATCACAGGCCAGATTACAAATTTGGGAGAACATAATTCAGACTCCCAAAGAACAATCTAAAATACACACATTCTTTCTCGCTCACTCTCATTTCTTTCTAGAACAGTATATGTAAAGTATATTATACCAACAAGCTTACTCTCTAAAGACTACAAATCGTTATATACCCTGAGCCATGTGTCTCTATCTCCTCTTGAGGACTGAGCCTTACCTATAGAAGGTGGCAGACTGGGGGCTGCTCAGACAGAGTTCTAACATCTGCCTGCTTGGAGTCAACTTCCACCAAGACTGGAGAAAACTATCTCACTTTAATAAATCTCATTTAGTTAATGGTATAAGGGCCAATGGTTTAGCTCAACAATGTCCACTAACAATTACTTACAGGTGGTATGTTAATTGAGAGGCACAAGTATTTGTGCTATTGTAGCTAGCTAGACAGAAGAAAAACACAATCCCAGCAGGTATTTGATGTACTTAAGTAGATTCACATGGCAGAAACCACCTACTCCTAAAACTCTTCCACAGTTATCTACATGCAAAATGCCGATTATTATGGAGTGTGTCTGATCCATATTTCCTTTCCTGGTGCAATTCCTGGTAATGGAATTCACTGATCTGGTTAGAAAGAATTCTCAAAACAAAACTGTATGTACATCCCGGATGTGCAATATTGGCTGTATTTTTGCAAGAGTACACAACTGTGTACAATTTGATCAGTAATATTCAATTGTTCACTATGAAAAGTAGCATTTTGTCTATAAATTACAAGACCTTCACATTCCCAAATCATTCACAATACACACACATAGCAGGCATTCCCAGAAATATGGGTGAAGAAACCTTACGGGGCAAGAACACTTTATGTTTTTAACTTGCTAGCTACCTGCAATAGTACCCACATCTCAGTGGCCTTTTCTGCTTTTCTTTCTACTGCTATATATTCCCAAGGAAGGCCATTCCACTCATGCTCTGCAACCTATCCTATAATTGTTTCCTTGGCGCAGCATCAGCAAACTCTTTCCCTCTCTGCTGGATCACACACTTAGCAGCATTAATTATCATGCTCTGGTATCTTCCAGTTAATTAAAAAATAAAAAAGACACCACTTCCCATATCCCAGCAGACCCACAGACCCGTTTCTCTGTTCACTCTCACTCTAAAAGCTTGAAAGGATTTAAAGTTCCCAGCTCCACTTTCTCTCTTGTCCTCTATCCTACTTCAACCAGACTTCTGGCCCTACTTCTCCATTCAAAGTGGCTTTGTCGAGGTCACAAAAGACCAAGGTCATCTTTCTGTCCTCTTACCCATCCCCTCAGAGGCCATCAAGAAAGTTCACCGCTCCCTCTCTTCAATTATGAAATTATCTCATTTATTTGATTTGTTTCTTTGTGTCTTCCCTGCTCTATGAAAACAGTGATCCCAGTGAAAAGTGTTTATTCGTGTATCCTTGCCATCTAAAACCATGTCTGGTAAATGGTAATAGGTATGTGATATTTGTTGAATGGTCTTGTTAATCCAGGAGCAAGGCTGGTTCTCAGCTCTGAAAGGGAACACGATCTTTGATAATAATCATGAAAACAAATTCAAACACAAGGCAAGACATGGATTCCAATGGAGATCTGAAATTGAACCTGGCACGCAATCTCCTTTTCCCATGATTATCTTTATAGCTCAAATACCATAAAGGCTCTGCAGCAACTGCCACCCTGTGAAATGCATTTAAAGAGGGATAACACAGAGGGATTCATCTATTTCTGCATACGAGGGAAAGTCCGTTTAGTCTCTGCCAGACTGAAAGGTGGAAAAGGCACTAAGGATATACATCCACTTTCTCTACCTCTTCTCTGCCTAGCTCCTACTTGGCTTTCAGGAGTCAGGGGAGCCTCCCCCAAACCTCACATTCAGCTGCATCTCCCCTGAGCTCTCACATCTCCCAGGCTTCGCTCCCCCAGAGTAAATCCGGCTTATATTTGTGGGGTTACGTGGCTGTCTCCCTTGACACACTCTGGGCTCTAGGAAGGCAAGGACCTGGTGTTGGTCACGGCCATGTCCTTGGCCCAATTCATGGCACAAAAAAAGCTGCCGGGAATGTTTGTTGACTGCATGAGGTCGGCAGCCGCACACCGCCTGCCCTGGAGTGCCTAGAATCCCACCGCCTGTGACCCTGAGGCGCAACACAGCACAGAGGCCAGACAGCCAGTTGGGACCCACAGGCCCAGGTTTCCCAGAAGTTTCTCTCCGGAACGTGGGTCTTCCACCTTGCTCAGAGTAACGGGGCAGGGCCTAAGCTTCTGAGATAGACGCCGGCCTTGAGAGGCAGTGCGAAACCTTTGCTGGCCTCTTTCGGGAGGCCTGAGTCTGTGAGGACGCCAGTGAAGCCGCCAAGCAGCCTGGAGGGACAAACTGGAGACTCCCCGGGTGGGAACTCTCTCCAACTCGTGCGAAGAGACGGGCCAGGACCCGTCCTTCTCCGAGGGCATTCCCTTTCTCTGGATGATGGGTTCTGGGGTACTCCCCTCTAAATTCTGGGGGTCAATAACGTTTAGGAGTGTTTCGCAATGGGTGACGCTCCAGGGGTTCTCCCCACCCCGCGGCCCCGAGGCCAGCCGTTTCCCTCGGACGCTCCCCACGGCCTCCCTTACCTGCAGCCCGAGGAGGAGGGGCCGCTGCCCACGCCCCGGCCCGCCCCGCCAGCTCAGCGTCCCCACCGCAGGCCCCGGGGCCCAGCCCGCTGCCGGGCCGCCCGCGTCCCCTGCACTCCGGACCGAGCCCGCCTGCCCGCTAGCTCCGCGGCCGCCGCGCAGTCCCGCAGCCCCCCGCCGTTAGCCGCTCGGTCCGCAAGACCGTCGCGCAGAGCAGGCGCCGCCGGGCAGCCCCGCCGCTGGGGTCCTCGCCGAGAAATGTCCGTCGCCATGGAGACGGGGCGCGCGCAGGCCGCCGTTAAGCCGCGAAGGCACAGCCAAGTACAGTTTGGCGGACCTGGACCGCGGCCCTCGGCACCCAACAGCACTGACGGCGAACCCTTCACGGGCGCGTGATGCCTCGGCTCGGCCGCCACCGTCAGCACCTCGGCCCTTGCAGAGAGGGCGCCGGCCTACAGCCAGCTCCGAAAGCGCGGGTCGCCTAGCGAGGGCACGGGGAGGGGCCTCGGGCCGACCGGGTTTGTGGGAGACATCCGCTTCCGGAGCCGCGGCCATCGCGACCCTCGGCTCGACAGGACAGTAGAGCTGTACGCAGGAGCTGACTCCGGACCCTACTGTCCCTGAGTCCCGGCCGCATTCGCTCCGCCGCCCGCCTCCTGAGCCAGTCATGTTGGAGTATCTGAGTTCCCTGCCCACGCAAATGGTGAGGGCGCTGCCCGCCTCGGCCCCAAGATTCCTACACGCCGCTCGCGAGCCTGGCAGCTCCGCAACCCTTGTCCGAGACCCACCCGGTGCAGCGCGGTTCCTACCCCGGATGGCTACTTTCTTCCCCGAAATGAATCTCCTGGGTCCCCTTCTCTCTTCCCCCGCGAGGATACCCCAGCCCGGGTTCCGTGAGTTTGCTTTAATTCCCCCGGGAAACCCAGAATGTCATTCCTTGCTTAAGTTCTTGGGGAAGTCCCATATATTGGGATCGCCCTGTGCCAAAGCTGTGAGGCCAGGGCAGGAATGTACCTCTCCAGTGGTGGAACCAATTTCTGCTTTGCTCTCCTTCACCTCTAGGATTACAAGGGCCAGAAGCTAGCTGAACAGATGTTTCAGGGAATTATTCTTTTTTCTGCAGTAAGTATTGGTTTTGCATAGTCGTCTCTCCCCACCCCCACCCCAGCTTGACTGTATTTAATATACTTGCTTTGTCTCTAGATAGTTGGATTTATCTACGGGTACGTGGCTGAACAGTTCGGGTGGACTGTCTATATAGTTATGGCGGGATTTGCTTTTTCGTGTTTGGTAAGAAATTTATGGGTGCTTGGATGTTGGTGGCAACTTAGGTTTTCTGAATTGGGTTGTTTTGGTTGGCCCTAGTAGTGAGAACCGGCACCATCGTTTACCTCGTCCTTCCCTTGCTATCACTGGAAAAGTAAATGCCAAATAGCATCAGATAAGGTTAAGTTACATAAAGCTCATTTCTTCTGGCAGGCGATCCAAGCAGTAATCTTAAAGTCACACTAGACCTTAAGACCTTACGGTCTTCATACTGCTCCCTCCTCACCTTTCTTTTAGCTCTTAAAGCCATGTGTAAACAATGAGGCTTGTTCTCACTTACAGTATCTTGTCTGGGTGGTGGCACATAGTTTTCATAGGAATGTCAGTTTCATTTTTTTTACCTTTAGCATAGGAGTCATTTGGGAACCAGGCATTATCCATAATGCTCTTTTAAACTTTTAATGGCCATAAATGATGCATTTTCTCTGTTCTGACCCAGCTGACACTTCCTCCGTGGCCCATTTATCGCCGGCACCCCCTCAAGTGGTTACCTGTTCAAGACTCAGGCACAGAAGACAAGAAACCAGGGGAAAGAAAAATTAAGAGGCATGCTAAAAATAATTGATTGGGGTTTTCATGATTGAGCTTTACTACTGCACCTGCTTTTGTTTCGTGTGACATGAGCTAAATTGTTTTCATATCCAAAACATGAGCTAAAAACACCTATGCTCAGCTGTGTACAGATTTTGTTCTCTCTATATTTCACTTTTATGTTGGGTTTTGATTTATAAATATTTTAGACCTTCTCTTCACAATCTTCCTCTGAAATGGAGAACAGAAAACACAAGTATGCAAAGTTTCTTTCAGGTCTACAAAATAATGAAGAATAAAAGCCTCATAAATGATAGTACAGTTTAACTATCAAAGTTTTATAATTCATTATGAGTCATCAGGCTGTTTTCAAATAAAACTCACAGTGCAACTCAATGTCTAAAGAGTCTTTTGTTTATTGTTCTGCAGCATGACTACTAGTAAAAGCCAAAGTTAGAAGTTTGTGGTTCTGAAAGTGTAAGAACCATTTCTCTTTTCTGAAGCTACAAGTTCCTAACATACTTTTTTTTTTTCTTTAACAACAGCAAAAGCACCTATAAAAAAAACTTTTGCTTTATACATTTAACATCTTATTCAATGCATGATTCATATGTGATATCTTACAGCTGTGAAATTTACCACAAATGTAAATTTGTGGTAAAGTAGTATCTTGGTACCACTAAAATAAGGCTATTGCCAAGCAGAAAACATTTAATCCAGGCTTTACCTAAGGTGGTTCAAAGTGGAAACCATAAAACTGTAAATTCCTTTAAAATTTTCCAGAGGGCCGAAGAGAAAAATGATCTAAAGGCCTTGTGGGAGGGATGGGAGTGGAAGGGTTATTACAGGTAATATTCTGTTTCTCAATACCAGGATATAGGACTTCCAAACTATGAGTTTAAAAAAAAGGGAGCAAAGACCTTAATATAGCAAAAGTCAGGAAAGGATTCTAAAAAAGGGGAAGAAAAATAAAAGATGGCAGAAACAAGAACAAGCATATCAATAAGTATAATAAATGTGATTATAAAGTTAAGAGCTCCCAATAGGGTTAAAAATCATGTCATCTCATGTTCTCAAAATGACACCCCAATGGGCTTCCCTGGTGGCGCAGTTGTTGAGAGTCCGCCTGCCGATGCAGGGGACACGGGTTCGTGCCCCGGTCTGGGAAGATCCCACATGCCGCGGAGCGGCTGGGCCCGTGAGATACGGCCGCTGAGCCTGCACGTCCAGAGCCTGTGCTCCACAACGGGAGAGGCCACAACAGTGAGAAGCCCGCGTACCGCAAAAAAAAAAAAAAAAAAAAAAAAAAAATATATATATATATATGTATATATACAGAATGTTAATAAAAAAGGTATGGAGGAGATTTTTTTTTTATTCTGAGAAAATAATATGTATAACTTTATACCAGTAAGTTAGAAAACTTTAGTAGAACTGATGACTTTGCAGAAAGATGTGGATTTATAAAACATGCAAGAAATGGTAAATAGCTCAGGAAGACCGATGGTTTGCCAAAAATTTGTCCTCAGCTGAGCACTAGGACTAGATGTTTTTAGAGTTAAGTTGTTAAAAACCCTTCAAAATAAAGAAATTTCAGAAATTAGGCCATGAACCCAGGCCTAGCACCTGGCACATAGTAAAAACTAAATAAAAGTCTTTTATGTGGACTAGAAAGAGAACATTTTATTATTTTATGTGTGTGTATAATTTTCATAAAAGGTAAGACATATTTTTAACTGTAAAAAATGAAAATATTTCTGGAGTCATATTCATGTTTAGAGTCCCTCAAATGCAGAAGTTAAAATTTACTAATCAAAACTTTTATTTTTTAAAAACTATTTGCTAGATGGGTATTGCCCCTTATTAAACAACTAATAAAATATGTGATATACAGTTCTACATTTAAAACATGGGAAGACAATATCTTGATGTATAAGAAGACAAATTTCAGGAGACAAATATGTCCAACATAACTAAAAGGATCTGGACTTTACTTAACACCTACTGAATTAGAAAAGGAATTAGCGTTTAAGGAATGTTTTCGCTGATGGAAAAATAAATCTTAAAAAGAAAAAAAAAAAATCCAGTATGTAAAAACATATTGATTTACTAGCCCAAAATAACTCCTAGTTTCATTTCTTGTATACCCTGAATGAGGTCCATATTAAATGGAAATAAAATGTTAAAACATCCATCAATATGCAAAAAAAGGAATTCAATGCTCAAGTACTATATATAATGCCATATCTTTAAATCTACTCCCAGAATAATAAAAAAAATAATTTATCAACTTCTACTTAAGGTTATTAACAGTAAAAAGTAGTGTCACTGGATATATGTCATTTATTTCTCCTATTGCTTTCGTCACTCTAGTATAATATAAAACTTCCAATCCAGTATGTTATATCCCTGTATTCAAGCTAATAAGTACCTTAAAAAAAATAGTTCTAGATATCAAGTTGGTTTAAGGCTCAGTAAACAGTAACCAAATAAACGTCGTACAACAGATTTTCCCTCATAAAGAGAATAAGATAGCCAAAGGTTTTTTTCTTTTGTAATAAGCTTGCTTCATATTACTCTGTCCAATTTTTTTCTAGTAAAAAAAGGCCCAACAAAATATAAGGATGGTGAATGGACTCCAGTCATTATTATAGGTTTGTTTGTTTTTGTTTAAGCCAAAAACGTTTGAAAATAGTTTCATTCTGGCAGCAGATTAGGTAAGTTCTCAAAATTTTACATTATCTTCAAAAAATTTTAACTGGTGAGCTTTCACATTGTAAGTCACATACTTTTCACCCATGTGCTCCCGCAAACGTACCTATTTGGGAAACATAAAAAAAAAAAAAATCAGTATATAGTAGAAAAAAATATTTCTGTAACCTTAAAAGGGCTATTCTAAGCATGATACCAAGAGCAGAAACCTTATGGGACAATACTAATAGTTCTGTTTACATAAAAATTTTAAATGTCAACATACCAAAAAATAGTCATAAGAAATTAAAGAGCAAACAATAAACTAAGGAAAATATTTGCTACATGCCAAAGAATTAATACCATTAATGTATAAAGAGCTCTTAAAATCAATAAAACACAGCAATATTAGAATATTAGATTGTAAAGTAACTATACTCTAATAAAAAGTAATTAAAAAAAAAGCCACCAAACACCTGTTATCCTTATTAGAAACCTAGACATTCCATTTCATATCACACACATGAAATGGAGAAAATAAATTAATTAAAGGGGAAAAAAACAATATTAGAATTGATAAAACAAAATCAATCCCATAGATAACTCAGTAAAGGCATTTAAAAAATAATACAACCAATTAACATAAAATTCAAACTGACTAGTAATAAAAAAAAAACGGACTATTTGATACTCAAAATATGTCTGTTGAAAGAAATGCCTGAAATTGAAATAACATTTAATAATATGTTAAACAGATGTCATGCACTTCCTGATACAATGAACTGAGAAGGACACAACATCACCTTTGTGGTATTCCTACCAAAAATGCATAATCTGGATCTATTCATGAGGAAACATCAAACACACCCAATCTGAGGGGCATTTTATAAAACACATGGCCTATACTCTTCAAAAACGTCAAGGTCATGAAAAACAGACTCAGTAACTGTTCCAGATTAAAGGAGACATAACAACTAAACCTAAAATGTAATCCTGGGGCTTCCCTGGTGGCACAGTGGTTAAGAATCCGCTTGCCAATACAGGGGACACAGGTTCGAGCCCTGGTCCGGGAAGATCCCACATGCCGTGGAGCAACTAAGCCCATGTGCCACAACTACTGAACCTGCACTCTAGAGCCTGTGAGCCACAACTACTGAAGACTGTGCACCTAGAGCCCGTGCTCCACAACAAGAGAAGCCACCACAATGAGAAGCCCACGCACCACAATGAAGAATAGCCCCTGCTCACTGCAACTAGAGAAAGTCCGCACACAGCAATGAAGACCCCATGCAGCCAAAAATAAATAAATAAATAAATTTTAAAATAATAATAAAAATAAAATGTAATCCTAATTGGTTCCACATCCAGCATGACAGCGTGAGAAGCTCTGCAGACCCCTCTTCAGTGAAACTGGTGAAAATATTTAAAAAACCAACCATTTAAAGTCTCTGGAAATGGTCATTAGGGCATACAGCAAATAGGGACCCTTTTTTTTTTCAAGAAAATCTACTAAAACTCAGTTAAAAACAGTAAAGCTACTAAGAACAATGAGGGTCAGTGAACTGAATTAAAATGAAATGTCTCCTTCCCCACTCCAGCTCGGTGAGACAAAAACTTCACTACACTGGTGAAGTCAAGAAACTTCTTTCCCCCTAACTCCTAGTTGGAAGGCAATCTTCCTGGGAGGGGCAGGACATCAGCATATTTCATCCTGCCCCCAATACCTGATGGTGACAGTAAGCTTTGGGAGAGTGCAGCCAAGAGGTGGGAGCTTCCTTTTTATGCCCAGCTCAGACATGTAGGATAGAGGCTCTATCTTGGGTACAGGGCCACTGAAAATACGGGGACCCCAATCACCTTTGCCCCAGACCATAAAGTGAAGTTTCCATGCTGGGTGAAGCATGCCAAGAAGACCAGATGCTACTGCCTCTCACCCCCTCTGAGCTTCCAAAGTGGGGGTATCACTCAGAGAGACAAGCAAGCTACTGTTCCCACTCTCAGCTCCGGAGCTGTGCTCCCAGATTTTGCCTGGGGGTAGAAGCAAGACATAAAATAAGCACCAAGTCTTTAATGAACTGACTTCATTTGGAACAGAGTGTGGAGAATTCAAGCCTAAGGGTGCTCTCAAAAACTGGAGGTAGTGGTGAAAGGCAACTGGGAGGAGATTAGTACTAGGTACATTGGATATAGGCTAAACTGTACGCCAGCTACTTTAAAAGAACCAAGAAGCTGGAGGGGCCCTGGGTTCAGAAAAAAATCTCAAACACTAAGTTTGGGAACTACCTCTTCAAAGGAGCTCAGCTTTGATTGGATCTGCCTTTGGAGCAATGTAGCCCCAGGGCATTACTGAGAACAATAAAAGCGATCAGCTGGCAACCAAAAAACATCTGGGTGAAGTCTGGGAAAGGGAGCATCAAGAGAGCTCTGCCAGGGACTTCCTTGATGGTCCGGTGGGTAAGACTCCATGCTCCCAAGGCAGGGGGTCTGGGTTTGATCCCCGGGGTCGGGAACTAGATCCCGCATGCGTGCCGCAAATAAGAATTCGCATGCCGCAACTAAGAAGTCCACATGCTGCAACTAAAAGATCCCGCATGCTGCAACTAAGACCCAGTGCAGCCAAAATAAATAATAAATAAAGAGCGCTCTGCCAAACCCACTGTCATTCCAAGGTAGCTGTGAACATACCCAAGGCTGTACCCTAAGGGGCAACATCAGAGGCTTTACATTGTGGGGACTAGGGTAAGGGGTTCATAGACTTTACTAATATAATCCAGCCAATCACTAAACAAATAAACAAGCAAATAACAATAACAACCCCCCACCACTGGAGGCCAATACTCAGACTTGTAACCATTTATTATCTAAAATGTCTAGTTTCCAACAAAAAGTTATGAGACATGCAAAGAAACAGAATAGTATGACACATACACTAGAATAAAAGCAGGCAAGATAAACTGCCTGTGAGAGCAACCAGATGTTGGATTTAACATACAAAAACATCAAAGTAGGGATTATGAGCATGTTCACAGAACTAAAGGAAATCATGATTACAGAAGTAAAGAAAGGTATGATGACAATGACACATCAAACAGAGAATACTGACAAGAGAAAGAAGGCATTTAAAAAACCAAATTGAAATTCTGGAGTTGAAAAGTGCAATAACAAATGAAAAAATTCACCTGGGAGGCTAAACAGTATATTTGAACTGGCAGAGAGAATAAGTGAGCTTGGAGATAGATCAACAGAGATTATGCAATCCAAAGAACAGAGAGAAAAGAAAATGAAGAAAAATGAACAGTTTCAGAGAAATGTAAGACACCATTAAGCACAACAGCACATGTAAAATGGGAGTACCAGAGGAAGAGGAGAGAGAAAAGGAGCAGAAAAAATATTTGAAGAATATTGGCTGAAAATTTCCCAAATTTTTAAAAAAACAATCTACACATCCAGGAATCTCAATGAACTCTAAGCAGGATCATCTCAAAGAGATCCACACATGGACACATTAAAGTAAAAGTCCTGATGCTGTAATGTATACAGAAGTCAAAATGTAAGGTTGTACACATGCAACTTATATAATGTTATAAACCAATGTTATCTCAATAAGAAAAAATAAATTTAAAAAAATAACAAAAAGCAATATTACAACAACAAAGTAAAAGTGCTGAAAGCCAAAGGCAAGAAGAAAATCTTGAAAGCAGCAAGAGAAAAATGACTCAGTACTTACAAGAGAACCCCAATAACATTAACAGCTGACTTATCATAAACAATGAAGGCCAGAAGGCAGTGGGATAACATATTCAAAGAACTCAAAGAAAAAACTGTCAACTAAGAATCGCATATCCAGTAAGGCTATCTTTCAAAAATGAAGGCAAGGGGCTTCCCTGGTGGCGCAGTGGTTGAGAGTCCACCTGCCGGTGCAGGGGACATAGGTTTGTGCCCTGGTCCGGGAAGATCCCACATGCTGTGGAGCGGCTGGGCCCGTGAGCCATGGCCGCTGAGCCTGCGAGTCCAACGCCTGTGCTCCGCAACCGGAGAGGCCACAGCAGTGAGAGGCCCTCGTACCGCAAAAAAAAAAAAAAAAGAAGGCAAAATAAAGATATTCCCAGATAAACAAAAACAGAATTTGTGACTAGCAGACTTGCCTTGCAAGAACTACCAAAGGAATCTCATCAGGCTGAAAGCAAGAGACCCCAGGCAATAATTCCAATTTACATGAAAACAGGAAAAGCACTGATGAAGGTAATTATGTAAATAAAAACAATATAAATACAAATTGCTTCTCCTTTTCTTCTCTGAACTGATTTAAAAAGCAATTGTATAGGGCTTCCCTGGTGGCACAGTGGTTGAGAGTCCGCCTGCCAATGCAGGGGACGCGGGTTCGTGCCCCGGTCCGGGAGGATCCCACGTGCCGCGGAATGGCTGGGCCCGTGGGCCGTGGCCGCTGAGCCTGCGCGTCCGGAGCCTGTGCTCCGCAACGGGAGAGGCCACAACAGTGAGAGGCCCGCGTAACGCAAAAAAAAAAAAAAAGCAATTGTATAATACAATATGTATAGAAGATGCTGGAGGAGGAAGAAGCACCAGGAATCTATCTCCTCACATGGACAAAAATTGCACTGTCAGAACCTGCCAGATGTAACTATTTTGGAACTCTGGAGTCTATTAAAGGCTTGAAACATTCAGGGGAAGGCTTGGATGGTAAATTTTGGTTAATTCCAGTCAATTTCAGCTCTTAGCACCCCCTCCACCAAGAGCAGGTAGCTGTCCAACATTCCTGGAGCAGCCTGTAGATAGCTTGTAGGAGCCAGGGTAGGCAATAAGAATCTTGTCTTCCAAGTACTAGGGATCTCTGTACTGACAGCTGATTGCTGCTTCTCATCACAGAGGGGCAGACACAGAGGCAGGCAACCACTGCTGCAACGCTCATTGACATTGTTACAAACACCACAGCCTTCAGCTGAAGCAACTTCCAAGGGATTTAAAGGGACTAACAGGTATTGTGGGAGTCCCAGAAGAAGACAGAAAGAGGAACTGAAATTACTTAAAGAAATAATAGCCAGAAACTTCCCAAGTTTGATGAAAGACATGAATATAAACATCAAAGAATCTCAACAAACTCCAAGTAGGATGAACACAAAGAGTTCACATTCAGACACATTATAATCAAACTGTCAAATGCCAAAGACAATCTTGAAAGCAACAAGAAAGGAGCAACTCTTCACATGCAAGGGATTCCTCAGTAAGATAATAAGCAGATTTCTTATGAGAAACTTTGGAAGCCAAAAGGCAGTTGGATGATATTTTCAAAGTGAAAAAAACTGTCAACCAAGAATCCTGTATCTGGCAAAAATGTCCTGCAAAAGTGAAATAAAAAAGAAGGAAATCTTGCCATCTGCAACAACATGGATGGACCTTGAAGATATTATGCTAAGTGAAATAAGTCAGAAAGAGAAAGCCAAATACTGTATGAGCTCATTTACATGCAGAATCTGAAAAAAACCAAACTCATAGAAAGAGACAACAGACTGGTGGTTGCCAGAGGCGGGGAGTGGGGGTGAAGGAAATGGGTAAAGGTGGTGAAAACGTAGAAACTTCTGGTGAGTTTTGGGGATACAATATACAGCATGGTAACTATAGTTAATTGTACTTTATTGTACATTTGGAAGTTGCTAATAGTAGATCTTAAAAGTTCTCATCACAAGAAAAAAAATTTATGACAGATGATAGATGCTAACTAAACTTATTGTGGTAATCATTTCAAAGTATATACATATACCAAATCATTATGCTGTATACCTTAAACTAACACAGTGTTACATATCAATTATTTCTCAATAAAACTGTGTGGGGGAGAACTTAAGACATTTCCAGATAAATGATGAAGAAGTTTATTACCACTAGACCTGCCCTGCAAGAAATACCAAAGGAAGTCATGCAGGCAGATATGAAAGCATACTAGACAGTAACTCAAAGCTGTATGAAGAAATAAAGATCTCAGTAAAGGTAAATACATGGGCAATTATCAAAGCTGGTGTTATAACAATGGTTTGTAATTCCATTTTTTATTTTCTACATGATTTAAGACACTAATACACTAAAAAAAATTATTAGTCTAAAAAGTTATTAGTCTAATACTAATATAACTTTGGTTTGTTCCACATTTTGTTTTCTTCAAAATTTAAGAGACTAATGCATTAAAAAAAAAACCAATTACTAGTTTATGTTTTTGGTTACACAATACATAAAGATGTAATTCTGTGACATCAATAGCCAAAAGGGGTGAAGACAGAGCTTTAAAGCAGCAGATTTTTTAAGTTAAGCTGGTATAAATTCAGATTTGAGTATTAAAACTAGGATGTTAAATGTAATCTCCATGATAACCTCAAAGAAAATAGTTATAGAATATACACTAAAGGAAATGAAAAGGGAATTAAAACGTTTCACTACAAAAAAAAAGAAGTACTAAACATAAAAGAAGGCAGTAATACAGGGCATTAGGGACAGAAAAAGCTATAAAGCATATAGAAAACAAACAGCAAAATAATGGAAGTTCCTCCTTATCAGTAATTGCTTAAGTGTAAATGAATTAAACTCTCCAATCACAAAGACGGAAATTGGCAGAATTGTTAACAAAACTATATGCTTTCTGGGGCTTCCCTGGTGGCGCAGTAGTTAAGAATCCGCCTGCCAATGCAGGGGACATGGTTCGAGCCCTGGTCTGGGCAGATCCCACATGCTGCGGAGCAACAAAGCCTGTGTGCCACAACTACTGAGCCGGGGCTCTAGAGCCTGTGAGCTGCAACTACTGAGCCCGTGTGCCACAACTACTGAAGCTCACGCACCTAAAGCCTGTGCTCCGCAACAAGAAAAGCCACCACAATGAGAAGCCCACGCACCGCAACGAAGAACAGCCCCCACTCGTCGCAACTAGAGAAAGCTCGTGCATAGCAACGAAGACCCAATGCAGCCAAAAATATAATTAATTAATTAATTAATTTTTTAAAGAACTATATGCTTTCTACAAGAGACTTTAGATCCAAAACAGATTGAAAATGAAAGGACTGAAAAAGATATCCCATGCAAATAGTAACCAAAAGAGAGCAGGGGTGACTATACTAATATCAGACAAAACAGACTTGAAGACAAAAAAGGTTACAAGACACAATGACATACATTAACAAAAGGATCAATACGGCAGGAAGATATAATAATTATAAACGTTTATGCACCTAATAACAGACCATCAAAATATTTGACGCCAAATTTGACAGAATTAAAGGAAAAAATAGTTCTACAAATAATAGTTGGAAACTTCACACTCCCAATAATGGATAAGACAACCAGACAGAAGATACGAAAACAGAGGAGTTGAACAATGCAAAAACTAACTAGATCTAACAGACATATAGGGAATATTCTACCCAACAATAATAGGATACACACCCTTCTCAAGTGTACATGAAACATTTTCCAGAAGAGATATATATGTTAGGCCACAAACTAAGTCTCAATAGATTAAAAAGAACATATAAAGTATCTTCTCTGACCACAACAGGATGAAGTTAGAAATCAATGACAGAAGGAAACTAGAATATTCACACATTTACGGAAATTAAATAACACACTCCAATGCACCAAAGAAGAAATCACAAGGGAAATTTAAGATATTGAGAGACAAATGAAAATAAGAACAATATAACCAAAACTTATGAGATGCAGCAAAAGCAGTGCTAAGGGGGTAATTTATAGCTGTAAATGCTTATGTTAAAAAAGAAAAAAGATTTGGGGACTTCCCTGGTAGTCCAGTGGCTAAGACTCCGCGCTCCCAATGCAGGGGGCCTGGGTTCAATCCCTGGTCAGGAAACTAGATCTCACATGTTGCAACTAAGTGTTCACATGCTGCAGCTAAAGATCCCGCATGCCACAAGAAAGATTCCACATGTGGCAGTGAATATCCCACCAGCAGGCAGCTAAGACCTGATACAACCAAATAAATAAATAAATATTTAAAAAAAAAAAAAAAGATTTCAAGTCAACAACCTAACTTTGCAGCCTAAAGAAATAGAAAAAAGAACAAATTAAACCTAAAAGTAGCAGAAGGAAGGAAATAATAAGATTAGAGCTGAGATGAATATAATTGCGAACAGAAAAATAGAAAAAAATCAAAATAAGCAAAAGTTGGTTCTTCAGAAAGATGAACAAAATTGACAAACCTTTAGCTATACTTAGAAAAAAAAGACTCAAATTACTAAAATCTGAAATGGATTTGGGACGTTACTACCACTCTAATAAAAAGAAATAAAAAGGATTCTAAGAAAGTACAATGGGGCTTCCCTGGTGGCGCAGTGGTTGAGAGTCCACCTGCCGATGCAGGGGACGCGGGTTCGTGCCCCGGTCTCGGAGGATCCCACATGCCGCGGAGTGGCTGGGCCCGTGAGCCATGGCCGCTGAGCCTGCGCATCTGGAGCCTGTGCTCCGCAACGGGAGAGGCCACAGCAGTGAGAGGCCCGCGTACGCAAAAAAAAAAAAAAAAAAAAAAGAAAGAAAAAAAGAAAGAAAGTACTATGAACAATCGTACACCAACAAGTTGCATAAATGGACAAATTCCAAGAAACATAAAACCTACCAAAACTGAATCATGAAGAAATAGAAAATCTGAATATCCCCATAACTAGCAAGGAGACTGAATCAGTAACCTAAACCTCCTAACAAGGAAAGGCCCTGGACCTTTGCTGGTGAATTCTGCCAAACATTTGGACAGGAACTGATACCAATCCTTCTCAAACTCTTCAGAGAGTTAATGAGGAAGGAGCACTTCCTGCCTCATTTATGAGGCCAGGATTGCCCTGGTGCTAGGGCCAAACAGGGACACTATAGGAAAAGAAAAATATACACTAATATCCCTTTTGACCACTGATGCAAAAATCTTCAGCAAAATACTAGATGATTAAGATGTTCATGAGAGATACTGGTCTCATGTTTTTTTCATGTAGTGTCCTTGTTGGGTTTTGGTATCACAGTTGTTCTGGGCTTATGGGGAGAAATGGGAAATGTCCCTTCTTTTTCTGTTTTCTAAAGAATTTGTGTAGGATTTGTGTTATTTCTTCCTTAGATGATTGGAAGAATTCACAGCAAAGCCATCTGGGCCTGAAGTTTTCTTTACAGGCGAGTTTTACTTTTTCTAGATGCTGTGTTTAGGCTTTATATCAAGGCTTAGTGTAGTTAAATTCATAGACACAGAAATTAGAATGGTAGTTGCCAGGAGCTGGTAGGAGGGGTAAGTGGGGAGTTTTTGTTTAATTGGTACAGAGTTTCAGTTTTGCAAAATGCAAAAAGTTCTGGAGATGGATGGTGGTGATGTTTGCACAATAATGTAAACATACTTAAGGCCACTGAACCAAATACTTAAAAATGGTTAAAATGCTAAATTTGAAGTTATGTGTATTTTACTGTAATTTAAAAATCCAGCATGTATATAATACACTGTTGAACCTATAAAATAGAAAAATGTAATATATTTGTGCAAATATATGTGGAAATTAAACAATACACTCCTAAACAACCAACCTTACAGAAATAAAAAATATTAAGAAGAATTTTTATTAATAATTGTATGCCGGTGTGTGGGCCCTGAACCAAGATGGCTGAGTAGAAGGCTGTGCTCTCACTCCCTCTTGTGAGAACACCAGAATCACAACTAGCTGCTGGACAATCATTGACAGGAAGACACTGGAACTCACCAAAAAAGATACCCCACATCCAAAGACAAAGGAGAAGACACAGTGAGATGGTAGGAGGGGTGCAATCACAGTAAAATCAAATCCCATAACTGCTGGGTGGGTGACTCACAAACAGGAGAACACTTATACCACAGAAGTCCACCCACTGGAGTGAAGGTTCTGAACCCCACGTCAGGCTTCCCAACATGGGGGTCCGGCACTGGGAGGAGGAATTCCTAGAGAATCAGACTTTGAAGGCTACTGGGAATTGACTGCAGGACTTCGACAGCACTGGGGGAAACAGAGACTCCACTCTTGGAGGGCACACACAAAGTAGTGTGTGCATCGGGACACAGGGGAAGGAGCAGTGACCCCATAGGAGACTGAACCAGACCTACCTGCTAGTGTTGGAGGGTCTCCTGCAGAGGCAGGGGGTGGCTGTGTCTCACTGTGAGGACAAGGACACTGGCAGCAGAAGTTCTGGGAAGTACTCCTTGGCATGAGCCCTCCCAGAGTCTGCCATTAGCCCCACCAAAGAGCCCAGATAGGTTCCAGTCTTGGGTCACCTCAGGCCAAACAACGAACAGGGAGGGAACCCAGCCCCACCCATCAGCAGACAAGTGGATTAAAGTTTTACTGACCTCTTCCCACAAAAGCAACAGCCAGCTCTACCCAGCACCAGTCCCTCCCATCAGGAAACTTGCACAAGCCTCTTAGATAGCCTCATCCACCAGAGGGCAGACAGCAGAAGCAAGAAGACCTACAATGCTGCAGCCTGTGGAACAAAAACCACATTCACAGAAAGATAGACAAGATGAAAAGGCAGAGGGCTATGTACCACATGAAGGAACAAGATAAAACCCCAGAAAAACAACTAAATGAAGTGGAGATAGACAACCTTCCAGAAAAAGAATTCAGAATAATGACAGTGAAGATGATCCAGGACCTCGGAAAAAGAATGGAGGCAAAGATCAAGAAGATGCAAGAAATGTTTAACAATGAGCAAGAAGAATTAAAGAACAAACAAACAGAGATTAACAACATAATATCTGAAATGAAAAATACACTAGAAGGAATCAATAGCAGAATAACTGAGGCAGAACACATAAGTGACCTGGAAGACAGAATGATGGAATTCACTGCTGCGGAACTGAATAAAGAAAAAAGAATGAGGGCTTCCCTGGCGGCGCAGTGATTGTGAGTCCGCCTGCCGATGCAGGGGACACGGGTTCGTGCCCTGGTCCGGGAGGATCCCACATGCCGCGGAGTGGCTGGGCCCGTGAGCCACGGCTGCTGGGCCTGCGTGTCTGGAGCCTGTGCTCCACAACGGGAGAGGCCACAACAGTGAGAGGCCCGCATACTGCAAAAAAAAAAGAGAAAAGAATGAAAAGAAATAAAGACAGCCTAAAAGACCTCTGGGACAACATTAAATGCAACAAGATTTGAATTATAGGGGTCCCAGAAGGAGAAGAGAGAGAGAAAGGACCTGAGAAAATATTTGAAGAGATTACAGTCAGAAACTTCCCTAACATGGGAAAGGAAATAGTCACCCAAGTCCAGGAAGCACAGAGAGTCCCATAAAGGATAAACCCAAGGAGAAACACTGAGACACATAGTAATCAAATTGGCAAAAATTAAAGACAAAGAAAAATTATTGAAAGCAACAAGGGAAAAATGACAAATAACATACAAGGGAACTCCCATATGGTTAACAGCTGATTTCTCAGCAGAAACTCTACAAGCCAGAAGGGAGTGGCATGATATACTTAAAGAGATGAAAGGGAAGAATCTACAACCAAGATTACTCTACCTGGCAAGGATCTCATTCAGATTCGATGGAGAAATCAAAAGTTTTACAGACAAGCAAAAGCTAAGAGAATTCTGCACCACCAAACCAGCTCTACAACAAATGCTAAAGGAACTTCTCTAAGTGGGAAACACAAGAGAAGAAAAGGACCTACAAAAACAAACCCAAAACAATTAAGAAAATGGTCATAGGAACATACATATCGATAATTACCTTAAACATAAATGGATTAAATGCTCCAACCAAAAGACACAGGCTCGCTGAATGGATACAAAAACAAGACCCATATATATGCTGTCTACAAGAGACCCACTTCAGACCTAGGGACACATACAGACTGAATGTGAGGGGATGTAAAAACATATTCCATGCAAATGGAAATCAAAAGAAGGCTGGAGTAGCAATACTCATATCAGATAAAATAGACTTTAAAATAAAGAATGTTACAAGAGACAAGGAAAGACACTACATAATGACCAAGGGATCAATCCAAGAAGAAGATATAACAATTATAAGTATACATGCACCCAACATAGGAGCACCTCAATACATAAGGCAACTGCTAACAACTATAAAAGAGGAAATCGACAGTAACACAATAATAGTGGGGGACTTTAACACCTCACTTAAACCAATGGACAGCTCATCCAAAATGAAAATAAATAAGGAAACACATGCTTTAAATGACACAATAGACCAGATAGATTTAATTGCTATTTATAGGACATTCCATCCAAAAACAGCAGATTACACTTTCTTCTCAAGTGTGCATAGAACATTCTCCAGGATAGATCACATCTTGGGTCACAAATAAAGCCTCAGTAAATTTAAGAAAACTGAAATCATATCAAGCATCTTTTCTGACCACAACGCTATGAGATTAGAAATGAATTACAGGGAAAAAGTCGTAAAAAACACAAACATGGAGGCTGAACAATACGTTACTAAATAACCAACAGATCACTGAAGAAATCAAAAAGGAAATCAAAAAATACCTAGAGACAAATGATAATGAAAACACAATGATCCAAAACCTATGGGATGCAGCAAAAGCAGTTCTAAGAGGGAAGTTTACAGCTAAAGCCTACCTCAAGAAACAAGAAAAATCTCAAATAAACAATCTAACCTTACACCTAAAGAAACTAGAGAAAGAAGAACAAACAAAGCCCAAAGTTAGCAGAAGGAAAGAAATCATAAAAATCAGATCAGAAATAAATGAAATAGAAACAAAGAAAACAATAGCAAAGATCAATAAAACTAAAAGCTGGTTCTTTGAGAAGATAAACAAAATTGATAAACCATTAGCCAGACTCATCAAGAAAAAGAGGGAGAGAACTCAAATCAATAAAATTAGAAATGAAAAAGGAGAAGTTACAACAGACATCAAAGAAATACAAAGCATCCTAAGAGACTACTACAAGCAGCTCTATGACAATAACATGGACAACCTGGAAGAAATGGGCAAATTCTTAGAAAGGTATAACCTTCCAAGACTGAACCAAGAAGAAATAGAAAATATAAACAGACCAATCACAGGCACTGAAATTGAAACTGTGATTAAAAATCTTCCAACAAGCAAAAGTCCAGGACCAGATGGCTTCACAGGTGAATTCTATCAAACATTTAGAGAAGAGCTAACACCCATCCTTCTCAAACTCTTCCAAAAAATTGCAGAGGAAGGAACACTCCCAAATTCATTCTATGAGGCCACCATCACCCTGATACCAAAACCAGACAAAGATACTACAAAAAAAAGAAAATTACAGACCAATATCACTGATGAATATAGATGCAAAAATCCTCAACAAAATACCAGCAAACAGAATCCAACAACACATTAAAAGGATCATACACCATGTTCAAGTGGGATTTATCCCAGGGATGCAAGGATTCTTCAACATATGTAAATCAGTCAATGTGATACACCATATTAACAAATTGAAGGAGAAAAACCATACTATCACCTCAATAGATGCAGAAAAAGCTTTTGACAAAATTCAACACTCATCTGTGATAAAAACTCTCCAGAAAATGGGCACAGAGGGAACCTACTTCAACATAATAAAGGCCATATACGACAAACCCACAGCAAACATCATTCTCAATGGTGAAAAACTGAAAGCATTTCCTCTAAGATCAGGAACAAGACGAGGATGTCCACTCTCACCGCTATTATTCAACATAGTTTTGGAAATCCTAGTGTCGGCAATCAGAGAAGAAAAAGAAATAAAAGGAATACAAATTGGAAAAGAAGAAGTAAAACTGTTACTGTTTGCAGATGACACGATACTATACATAGAGAATCCTAAAGATGCCACCAGAAAACTACTAGAGCTAATCAATGAATTTGGTAAAGTTGCAGGATACAAAATTAATGCACAGAAATCTCTTGCATTCCTATACACTAATGATGAAAAATCTGAAAGAGAAATTAAGGAAACACTCCCATTTACCGCTGCAACAAAAAGCATAAAACACCTAGGAATAAACCTACCTAGGGAGACAAAAGACCTGTATGCAGAAAACTATTAGACACTGATGAAAGAAATTAAAGATGATACCAACAGATGGAGAGATATACCATGTTCTTGGATTGGAAGAATCAACATTGTGAAAATGACTATATTACCCAAAGCAATCTGCAGGTTCAATGCAATCCCTATCAAATTACCAATGGCATTTTTTATGGAACTAGAACAAAAATATCTTAAAATTTGTATGGAGACACAAAAGACTCCAAATAGCCAAAGCAGTCTTGAGGGAAAAAAACGGAGCTGGAGGAATCAGACTCCCTGACTTCAGACTATACTACAAAGCTACAGTAATCAAGACAATATGGTACTGGCACAAAAACAGAAATACAGATCAATGGAACAAGATAGAAAGCCCAGAGAGAAACCCACACACCTATAGTCAACTAATCTATGACAAAGGAGGCAAGGATATACAATGGAGAAAAGACAGCCTCTTCAATAAGTGGTGCTGGGAAAACTGGACAGCTACATGTAAAAGAATGAAATTAGAACACTCCCTAACACCATGCACAAAAATAAACTCAAAATGGATTAGAGACCTAAATGTAAGACCGGACACTATAAAACTCTTAGAGGAAAACACAGGAAGAACACTCTTTGACATAAATCACAGCAAGATCTTTTTTGATCCACCTCCTAGAGTAATGGATATAAAAATAAAAATAAACAAATGGAACCTAATGATACTACAAAGTTTTTGCACAGCAAAGGAAACCGTAAACAAGACAAAAAGACAGCCTTCAGAATGGGAGAAAATATTTGCAAACGAACCAACGGACAAAGGATTAATCTCCAAAATATATAAACAGGGCTTCCCTGGTGGTGCAATGGTTGAGAGTCCGCCTGCCGATGCAGGGGACACGGGTTCGTGCCCCGGTCTGGGAAGATCCCACATGCCGTGGAGCGGCTAGGCCCATGAGCCATGGCCGCTAAGCCTGCGCGTCTGGAGCCTGTGCTCCACAACAGGAGAGGCCACAACAGTGAGAGGCCCGCATACCGCAAAAAAAACAAAAAAACAAAACAAAAAAACCCACTAAAAATAGAATTACCATATTATCCAGCAATCCCACTACTGGGCATATACCCAGGGAAAACCATAATTCAAAAAGACACATGCACCTCAATGTTCATTGCAGCACTATTTACAATAGCCAGGTCATGGAAGCAACCTAAATGCCCATCGACAGACGAATGGATAAAGAAGATGTGGTATATATATACAATGGAATATTACTCAGCCATAAAAAGGAACAAAACTGGGTAATTTGTTGAGCCATGGATGGATCTAGAGACTGTCATACAGAGTGAAGTAAGTCAGAAAGAGAAAAACAAATATTGTATATTAACGCATATATGTGGAACCTAGAAAAATGGTACAGATGAACTGGTTTGCAGGGCAGAAATTGAGATATAGATGTAGAGAACAAACGTATGGACACCAAGGGGGGAAAGCGGCAGGGGGGTGGGGGTGGTGGTGTGATGAATTGGGTGATTGGGATTGACATGTATACTCTGATCTGTATAAAATTGATGACTAATAAGAACATGCTGTATTACAAAAATAAAATTAAATTAAAAAATTAAAAAAAAAATTATATGCCAATTAGATAACTTAGTTGAAAAGGACAATTCCTAGAAAGACAGAAATTTTAGAAAGAGAAGAACAAATAATCTGAATATAGTAAGTAAAGACACGGAATTTATTATCAAAAAACTACCCACAAAGAAAAGCTAAGGCCCACCCAGATGCCTTCATTGGTGAATTCTAGCAAACATTTCAAGAAGAATTAATACCAGTTCTTCACTAATTCTTCCCAAGAAAGATGAGGGAAACTCCCCAACTCATTCTGAGGCCAGTATTACCCTGATAACAAAACCAATAAAAATATCACAAGAAAAGAAAACTGAAGACCAATATCTCATGTGAACACAGACACAAAAACGCTCAACAAAATACTAGAAACATGACTCTAGCAACATATAAGATGCAGTAAACACTATGACCAAGTGGGATTTATCTCAGGAATACAAGGATGATTTAACATCCAAAAACCAATTAATGCAACACACCATATCCACAGAATAAAAAACGAAAACTACATGATCATCTAAATAGAAAGCATTTGACAAACCCAACACCTTTTCATGATAAGAACACTTAGCAGGGCTTCCCTGCTGGCGCAGTGCTTACGAATCCGCCTGTCAATGCAGGGGACACAGGTTTGAGCCCTGATCCAGGAAGATCCCACAAGCCACAGAGCAACTAAGCGTGTGTACCACAACTACTGAGCCTGCGCTCTAGAGCCCGCAAGCCACAACTACTGAGTCCACACGCCACACCTACTGAAGCCTGCGTGCCTAGAGCCCACGCCCCACAATAAGAAAAGCCACCGCAATGAGAAGCCTGTGCACTGCAACGAAGAGTAGCCCCCGCTCTCCGCAACTAGAGAAAGCCCGCGCGCAGCAATGAACACCCAATGCAGCCAAAAATAAATAAATAAATAAATTTTTTAAAAAGTAGAAACAACCTATCAGGTGGTGAATAGATAAACAATATGTGGTATAGCCATACAATGGAATACTATTCAGTCTTATAAAAGAATGAAGTACATGACGTGCCCTACAACATGGATGAATCTTGAAAACATACGCTAAATGAAAGATATCAGTCACAAAAGACCACATAGTTCTGTACAACTCTATTTAAATGAAATGTTCAGAATAGGCAGATATAGAGACAGAACTATTAGTGGTTGCTTAGGGGTGAAAGGCCTATAGGACAATGGGGAGTGACAGTGAGTACAGGGTTTCTTTTGGGGATAATTAAATGTTCTAACATCGATGTGGTGATGGTTGTACAACTCTGTGAACATATTAAAAACCACTGAATTGTATACTTAAAATGGGTAAAATGTATGGTATGTTAATTATATTTCAAAAGGCCTTTAAAAAAATTCCATAGCATAAGCAGCTGACACAGCTAATAGGACACTCACCTCTCTTTCCAATTCATCCTCCTCTTCCAAAATATCATACACCTGCTCTAAAAGCTGAATCCCCAGGCCCCGAATTACATCAGCTCTCAAGACTTCAACTATTCTTCTGATTTTTTCAGAACCTGGCACGATAGCTAAAAAGCAATAACAACAGGGAAAAAGTAAACACTTTCACCACTGCAGCAAGAACACAATTTTTTTTCTTTTTTTTTTCCTGGTAATCTTGTCATGTTAAGATTCTTTTCACTTTGACAAGAGTTTAGTTTAAGAGTTCATGTTTTTTTTTTTTTTTTGCGGTACGCAGGCCTCTCACTGCTGTGGCCTCTCCCGTTGCGGAGCACAGGCTCCAGACGCGCAGGCTCAGCAGCCATGGCTCACGGGCCCAGCCGCTCCGCGGCATGTGGGATCTTCCCGGACCGGGGCACGAACCCGTGTCCCCTGCATCGGCAGGCAGACTTTCAACCACTGTGCCATCAGGGAAGCCCAAGAGTTCATGTATTTTTGATGACTAAAATGTATATATGAACTTACGCTTCATGTCTCATCACCATCTCCTAAATCTAAAAACTACAAATTGTCTAATTTGAAGAAAGTCCACGTGAAAAATTCCAAACATGTATTTATTTACATTTATTTTTAAAAATCAATTTTCATTCAACTTTTCAGGAATACAACTGTTACATAAAATAAGATATATTTTTTATGAAGATATCCAAATGAAATAATTTAAAAAACCAAAAATATTTGCAAGCATTAAGCTCCTTAGTTTAATACATTTCTCCAGTAAACATATGCTCTCCAGCTTGGTGTAAAACAATAAACTGACCACCTGAAGGTAGCTCTTTAAAACGGAGTTCCTCCGCCTCCTCTGCAACTTTCCCATGAAGTATCAGTGTGTCCCGATACTTCCGAAGAAGTTTAAATTCTGACACTGGCTCTGGTACCAGGAGATCTTCATAGCTCTCTTTAGAGTCCAAATTCAGGGTCTGTGTCATCAATTGTACCAAGTCACTCATTTCATTTGTATGACCTTTCCTGGAAAAGAAAAAATTCTCTTGTTATTAATTGGCTTCATGAAAATTTTTCATTAGAAATTAGATACAAAACAACCTTTAGGGTTCTGCTTTCTAGTAAGCAAGTAAGTTCCGACGGACAGAACCCTTCCACAAATAAGTATAAACTTTGGACAAAATACAAAAATCAACTATGTGAGGGCAATGAAGAATGTACAAAATTTGCAAGCAGATTCTGGAGGAGAGTCAACACCTTTAGCCTAAAGGCAAGCCATAGGCAGCTAAAGTACAACAGAAAACCCAGTCTTTCTTGCCTGCAAAACCAAAGGACAGAGTTCGAGACCACCACTGCCACTAGAAAGTGAGAGAAGAATCTTGGAAAGGAGAGAGTGAGAAAGACAAGGTCCCAGATTTTGCGTATAAATTCCACCCAACTATTTCTAAGTAACTTAACTATATCCAAGTACAAAGTTCAAGAATATTTAAAGAAATATAAAAATATCAGCAATTAATGGGATAAAATTGACAATGTCTGGCATCACGTCAAAAATACCAGACATGAGGGCTTCCCTGGTGGCGCAGTGGTTGAGAGTCCGCCTGCTGATGCAGGCGCGCGGGTTCGTGACCCGGTCCGGGAAGATCCCACATGCCACGGAGCGGCTGGGCCCGTGAGCCATGGCTGCTGGGCCTGCGCGTCCGGAGCCTGTACTCCGCAACGGGAGAGGCCATAACAGTGAGAGGCCCGCGTACCGTAAAAAAAAAAAAAAAATACCAGACATGCAAAGCAGGAAAATAGCACACAATTATGAAGAGAAAAAAATAAGTTAATAGAAATAGATCCAGAAGCAATACAAGTGACAGAATTAGTAAATAAGGACATTAAAATGGTTATTAAACATATATTCCATATGACCAAGGTAGGGGAAACACCAACATGTTAAGGAGAGGCAATGAAGATATAAAAAGGACCCAAATTGAACTACAAATGATAAGTACAATGTGTTGAATATGTGGGATGGGATTAACAAATTAGATACTGCAGGAGAAAAGATTAGTGAACTCAAAGATACAGCAATAGAATCTACAAAAAATGGAACAGATGGGAATTCCCTGGCAGTCTTGTGGTTAGGACTCCATGCTTTCACTGCCGAGGGCATGGGTTCAATCCCTGGTCAGGGAACTAAGATCCCACAAGCCACAACGTGTGGCCAGAAAAAAAAAAAAAGGAACAGAGAAAAAAAGACTAAAGAAAAAATAGAATATGATTAGTGACCTGTGGGATAACTTTAAGCAATCTAATATACATGTAATCAGAATCCTTAGGAGGGCAGGAGGGGGTCCAAAAAAATACTTGAAGAAATAATGGCGAAACTGTTTCCACCAATGAAAACTATAAACCCACAGATCTAAGAAGACATTTTATAAGAATTCTGAATGAAAATCAGATGTGTCCATTAAAAGAGAATTTTAGCTCTTGCATATACCAAAAACCATTTACAATGTTATCAATGACAGTACTACAGGTCTGAATGCTACGATAAATGTACATTTAAAATTAATTCATAAACAAATGGGACCTAATCAAGCTTATAAGCTTTTGCACAGCAACAGAAACCATAAAAAAAAATGAAAAGATAACCTACAGACTGGGAGAAAATATTTGCAAACAATGCAACTGACAAGGGATTAATTTCCAAAGTATAAAAACAGCTCATACAATTCAATAACAACAACAAAAAACAACCCAATCAAAAAATGGGCAGAAGACCTAAATAGACATTTCTCCAAAGAAGACATAAAGATGGCCAATAGGCACAAGAAAAGATGTTCAACATCATTAATTATTAGAGAAATGCAAATCAAAACTACAATGAGGTACCACCTCACACGGGTCAGAATGGCCATCATTAAAAAGTCTACAAATAATAAATGCTGGAAATCCAAAGAGAAACACGCCAAGACACATATTAATCAAACTGTCAAAAATTAAATACAAAGAAAACATATTAAAAGCAGCAAGGGAAAAACAACAAATAACACACAAGGGAATCCCCATAAGGTTAACAGCTGATCTTTCAGCAGAAACTCTGCAAGCCAGAAGGGACTGGCAGGACATAGTTAAAGTGATGAAGGAGAAAAACCTACAACCAAGATTACTCTACCCAGCAAGGATCTCATTCAGATTTGATGGAGAAATTAAAACCTTTACAGACAAGCAAAAGCTGAGAGAGTTCAGCACCACCAAACCAGCTTTACAACAAATGCTAAAGGAACTTCTCTAGGCAAGAAACACAAGAGAAGGAAAAGACTGACAATAACAAACCCAAAACAATTAAGAAAATGGTCATAGGAACATACATATCGATAATTACCTTAAACATAAATGGATTAAATGCTCCAACCAAAAGACAGGCTCGCTGAATGGATACAAAAACAAGACCCATGTATATGCTGTCTACAAGAGACCCACTTCAGACCTAGGGACACATACAGACTGAAAGTGAGGGGATGTAAAAACATATTCCATGCAAATGGAAATCAAAAGAAGGCTGGAGTAGCAATTCTCATATCAGACAAAATAGACTTTAAAATAAAGACTATTACAAGAGACAAAGAAGGACACTACACATAATGATCAACGGATCCATCTAAGAAGAAGATATAACAATTGTAAATATTTATGCACCCAACCTAGGAGCACCTCAATACATAAGGCAAATACTAACAGCCATAAAAGGGGAAATCGACAGTAACACATTCATAGTAGGGGACTTTAACACCCCACTTTCACCAATGGACAGATCATCCAAAATGAAAATACATAAGGAAACATAAGCTTTAAATGATACATTAAACAAGATGGACTTAATTGACATTTATAGGACATTCCATCCAAAAACAACAGAATACACATTTTTCTCAAGTGCTCATGGAACATTCTCCAGGATAGATCATATCTTGGGTCACAGATCAAGCCTTGGTAAATTTAAGAAAATTGAAATTGTATCAAGTATCTTTTCCGACCACAATGCTATGAGACTAGATATCAATTACAGGAAAAGACCTGTAAAAAATACAAACACATGGAGGCTAAACAATACACTACTTAATAACGAAGTGATCACTGAAGAAATCAAAGAGGAAATTAAAAAATACCTAGAAACAAATGACAATGGAGACACGACGACCCAAAACCTATGGGATGCAATAAAAGCAGTTCTAAGAGGGAAGTTTATAGCAATACAATCCTACCTTAAGAAACAGGAAACATCTCGAATAAACAACCTAACCTTGCACCTAAAGCAATCAGAGAAAGAAGAACAAAAAAACCCCAAAGTTAGCAGAAGGAAAGAAATCATAAAAATCAGATCAGAAATAAATGAAAATGAAATGAAGGAAACGATAGCAAAGATCAATAAAACTAAAAGTTGGTTCTTTGAGAAGATAAACAAAATTGATACACCATTAGCCAGACCCATCAAGAAAAAAAGGGAGAAGACTCAAATCAATAGAATTAGAAATGAAAAAGGAGAAGTAACAACTGACACTGCAGAAATACAAAAGTTCATGAGAGATTACTACAAGCAACTCTATGCCAATAAAATGGACAACCTGGAAGAAATGGACAAATCTTTAGAAATGCACAACCTGCCAAGACTGAATCAGGAAGAAATAGAAAATATGAACAGACCAATCACAAGCACTGAAATTGAAACTGTGATTAAAAATCTTCCAACAAACAAAAGCCCAGGACCAGATGGCTTCACAGGCGAATTCTATCAAACATTTAGAGAAGAGCTAACACCTATCCTTCTCAAACTCTTCCAAAATATAGCAGAGGGAGGAACACTCCCAAACTCATTCTACAAGGCCACCATCACCCTGATACCAAAACCAGACAAGGATGTCACAAAGAAAGAAAACTGCAGGCCAATATCACTGATGAACATAGATGCAAAAATCCTCAACAAAATACTAGCAAACAGAATCCAACAGCATAGTAAAAGGATCATATACCATGATAAAGTGGGGTTTATTCCAGGAATGCAAGGATTCTTCAATATATGCAAATCAATCAACGTGATACACCATATTAACAAACTAAAGGAGAAAAACCATATGATCACCTCAACAGATGCAGAGAAAGCTTTTGACAAAATTCAACACCCATTTATGATAAAAACCCTGAAGAAAGTAGGCATAGAGGGAACTTTCCTCAACATAATAAAGGCCATATATGACAAACCCACAGCCAACATCGTCCTCAATGGTGAAAAACTGAAAGCATTTCCACTAAGATCAGGAACAAGACAAGGTTGCCCACTCTCACCACTCTTATTCAACATAGTTTTGGAAGTTTTAGCCACAGCAATCAGAGAAGAAAAGGAAATAAAAGGAATACAAATCGGAAAAGAAGTAAAGCTGTCACTGTTTGCAGATGACATGATACTATACACAGAGAATCCTAAAGATGCCACCAGAAAACTACTAGAGCCAATCAATGAATTTGGTAAAGTAGCAGGATACAAAATTAATGCACAGAGATCTCTGGCATTCCTATACACTAACGATGAAAAATCTGAAAGTGAAATCAAGACAACACTCCCATTTACCATTGCAACAAAAAGAATAAAATATCTAGGAATAAACCTACCTAAGGAGACAAAAGACCTGTATGCAGAAAACTATAAGACACTGATGAAAGAAATTAAAGATGATACAAATAGATGGAGAGATATACCATGTTCTTGAATTGGAAAAATCAACATTGTGAAAATGACTCTGCTACCCAAAGCAATCTACAGATTCAATGCAACCCCTATCAAACTACCAATGGCATTTTTCACAGAACTATAACAAAAAGTTTCACAATTTGTATGGAAACACAAAAGACCCCGAATAGCCAAAGCAATCTTTTTTTTTTTTTTTTTTTTTGCGGTATGCGGGCCTCTCACTGTTGTGGCCTCTCCCATTGCGGAGCACAGACTCCAGACGCGCAGGCTCTGGACGCGCAGGCTCAGTGGTCATGGCTCACGGGCCCAGCCGCTCCGTGGCATGTGGGATCTTCCTGGACTGGGGCACGAACCCGTGTCCCCTGCATCAGCAGGCGGACTCTCAACCAGTGTGCCACCAGGGAAGCCCTGGCCAAAGCAATCTTGAGAATGAAAAACGGAGCTGGAGGAATCAGGCTCCCTGACTTCAGACTATACCACAAAGCTACAGTAATCAAGACAATATGGTACTGGCACAAAAACAGAAAGATAGATCAATGGAACAGGATAGAAAGCCCAGAGATAAACCCACACACATATGGTCACCTTATCTTTGATAAAGGAGGCAGGAATGTACAGTGGAAAAAGGACAGCCTCTTCAATAAGTGGTGCTGGGAAAACTGGACAGCAACATGTAAAAGTATGAGATTAGATCACTCCCTAACACCATACACAAAAATAAGCTCAAAATGGATTAGAGACCTAAATGTAAGGCCAGAAACTATCAAACTCTTAGAGGAAAACATAGGCAGAACACTCTATGACATAAATCACAGCAAGATCCTTTTTGACCCACCTCCTAGAGAAATGGAAATAAAAACAAAAATAAACAAATGGGACCTAATGAAACTCAAAAGCTTTTGCACAGCAAAGGAAACCATAAACAAGACCAACAGACAACCCTCAGAATGGGAGAAAATATTTGCAAATGAAGCAACTGACAAAGGATTAATCTCCAAAATTTACAAGCAGCTCATGCAGCTCAATAACAGAAAAACAAACAACCCAATCCAAAAGTGGGCAGAAGACCTAAACAGACATTTCTCCAAAGAAGATATACAGACTGCCAACAAACACATGAAAGAACGCTCAACATCATTAATCATTAGAGAAATGCAAATCAAAACTACAATGAGATATCATCTCACACCAGTCAGAATGGCCATCATCAAACAATCTAGAAACAATTAATGCTGGAGAGGGTGTGGAGAAAAGGGAACACTCTTGCACTGCTGGTGGGAATGTGAATTGGTACAGTCACTATGGAGAACAGTATGGAGGTTCCTTAAAAAACTAAAAATAGAACTACTATATGACCCAGCAATCCCACTACTGGGCATACACCCTGAGAAAACCATAATTCAAAAAGAGTCATGTACCAAAATGTTCATTGCGGCTCTATTTACAATAGCCAGGAGATGGAAACAACCTAAGCATCCATCATCAGATGAATGGATAAAGAAGATGTGGCATATATATACAATGGAATATTCCTCAGCCATAAAAAGAAACAAAATTGAGCTATTTGTAATGAGGTGGATGGACCTAGAGTCTGTCATACAGAGTGAAGTAAGTCAGAAGGAGAAAGACAAATACCGTATGCTAACACATATATATGGAATTTAAGAAAAAAAAATGTCATGAAGAACCTTCGGGTAAGACAGGAATAAAGACACAGACCTACTAGAGAATGGACTTGAGGATATGGGGAGGGGGAAGGGTAAGCTGTGACAAAGCGAGAGAGTGGCATGGACATATATACACTACCAAACGTAAAACAGATAGCTAGTGGGAAGCAGCCGCATAGCACAGGGAGATCAGCTTGGTGCTTTGTGACCACCTACAGGGGTGGGACAGGGAGCGGGGGAACTAACACACCAACGTTAGTGTGTGTGAAAGCAGAAACTAACACACCAATGTAAAGTAATTATACTCCAATAAAGATTTAAAAAAAAAAAGGAAAATTGTGTTAGCAACATAAATGGAGAAACAGCAAAAAAAAAAAAAAAATGCTGGAGAGGATGTGGAGAAAAGGGAACCCTCTTACACTGTTGGTGGGAATGTAAATTGGTGCAGCCATTATGGAAAACAGTATGGAGGTTCCTCAGAAAACTAAAAACAGAGTTGCCATGTGATCCAGCAATTCCACTCCTAGGCATATACCCAGACAAAACTATAATTCGAAAAGATACATGCACCCCTATGTTCATAGCAGCACTATCTACAATAACTAAGACATGGAAACAACCTAAATGTCCATTGACAGATGAATGGATAAAGATGTGAGATAGACAGATAGATAGATACACATACACACACATACATATATATACACATACATACAATGGACTATTACTCAGCCACTAAAAAGAATGAAATCATGCCATTCGCAGCAACATGGATGGACCCAGAGGTTATCATACTAAGCAAAGTAAGTCAGAAAGAGAAAGACAAATACCATATGATATCACTTATTTGTGAAATCTAAAGTATGACACAAACAAACATATCTGTGAAACAGAAAGAGACTCAAAGACATGGGAACAGACTTGTGGTTTCCAAGGGGGTTGGGGGTGGGGGAGGGAAGTAACTGGGAGTGTGGGATCAGCAGATGCAAACTATTATTTATATGACAGATAAACAGCAAGGTCTTAACTGTATAGCACAGAGAACTCTATTCAATATCCTGTGATAAACCATAATGGAAGAGAATATGAAAAAGAATATATGTATAACTGAGTCAGTTTGCTGTACAGCAGAAATTAATACAACATTGTAAATCAACTATACTTCAATAAAATTTTTTAAAGTAAAAAAATAAAATTAAATTAGAATAAAATTAATTCAAACAGAAATAGCTTATGAAAGGAGATAGAAAAATAAGAACTTACCCTTCCTTGGAATCCCCATTTGATTTATCAGTTGAACTTGTAGAAGAACTTAACTCATCCTCAGAGAGACAATGGGTGAGTTTCCTTTCCTATTAATGTTTGGAAATACAAAATTCCACATGACAACACAACCAGAATGTAATACATGAAACAATCTTAGATGCAATGCCTAGACACAATGTGCACCTAGGTCCAATTTAACAGGAGAACTATGGATATAAAAATTGAAGTTACTTTACCAAATAATGTCCCAGTTCACCCATGAAGTTCATAAGTGAAGCCTGAGGAACACCAAGGTGAAGTTTTATAAGGTCCTGGAAAGTCTCAGCTATGAAGAAATTTCCTTTCCAGAGGAGAGCAGACAAACAGTTCTGGTGTTTGAACTTCTAAGCAGAGGGCTGGTACCATAAGGAATGTTGGCATTTTAAACTAGACAGAATGCCACCTAAATAAAAAGTAACCTCAGTTTGTTCACCCATGATACTCATTGTTAAATGCTTTAAAGGATTACCTGATATAATTACACACAAATGTTACAACTTTTGAAAATAAAGAGGATCATTTTAATTAGTGAAGCAACTAAATCACACACTATTGTTAAAGGAAAAAACTCTTCATTACTTTCAAGGGCAGGAAGTTTCTTTTTTTAAAAAAGTAATTATATGCTCCTAGAAATGATGTCAAAAACTGGAATACAGAAAACTGAATAATTATTCCCAGGGTATTATTACACAAAAAAGTGAACGTGGTTAAAAACTTGCAATTATCCATTTAGCCACCAAATGGTGCCCCTACATTATCCCTGGGTGGAAAGGTAAGGTACTTTGACACAAACAGGAAACAAAGGAAGGATCAGCAAGTGAGACTAAAATCTGGCCAGGTCGTTTGTTATATTATTAACACAGCAGAATAAGCAAAGTGTTGCCTAGTGGAAGCCCTTTGGAAGTCTTGTTTAAAAGACTGCTTAAGAAAGTTATTAACTAGGCTGCCAGTTGTTTACAAGAGCGCCTGAAAATTCCATTCCCTTAATGAAGGAAACAAAATCCTTTTAATTATTATTGACCAGTTCTTTTTCTTATCAGAGAAGTGTGAAAAGTGTAACTTAAGTCAGCACTGTCCCAGGAATAAATAGAGCTGGCATTTATGAGGTTTACCGTTATTAGGCTTGCCAGATGTAGACATGTCTACCTTTTACCTTAGGACTATGTAATGTACCTGAGCAACGCTGTAGTCAGAAGACAACCACTGAGCAGGGGTAGGGTGGCCTTCCTCTTGTGGTTTCTCTGACCCCGCTGGACTCAGAGAAACTCTCCTCACTGAAGGGCCTGAAAAAGTGACAACCCCCAGCAGTTGTTTATGGTGGGCTGGCCTCAATAGAAGAGGGCTTTGCACTGTTTATGGAAGATACCCCAGCAAGGGCCAGCCTAGAAGGAACTCAGACAGCATATTCATCATCACTCTGGTGTCTGACACCTCAGTTCAAATCTCAGGTCTAGGTCTACCAGCCCTGTGACCTTGGGTAAGTTACTTAACCCCTCAGACCCTCAGTCTCCTCCGCTGCAAAATATGAAATGAGATAATGCCCTTAAAATACTTAGCATAATGTTTGAGACATTGTCAGCATTCAACAAATGGAAACTGCTAGAATATGTTGTCTTTAGATAATAGTAATAGGAATGATCACAGCCCTCAGCCCAGGGCAGTACCATTCTCCTGGCTTCCTCTCTCTGTTCCTGAGAAGAGAGCACTTCTCTGACCAACAGACTCTGAACATGGAAACAAAGTAAACACTCGCCTGACTGCTTTCCTGTCTGAAATCTCCCAGGAGTTACTGTCACTCAAAGCTCTCTTGCTCTCTTTTTAGAGTCCTCTTTCTCTAATAACACAAGTTCCAGATCCAATACTATGCCAATTTTTTAAAAGGCTTAACTAGGAAATTTCAAAAATTCTTCTAAATTGGTTTCCCAAATGGATTACTGATGCTGGAAATTCTTAACACCTCACAATCAGTACCAATGCTATGTCCATGAGCCATACCAATAACCTCCAATAGATGAAGGAAAGAGAAAAACTTTACCTGAGGGGAAGATCTCTTCCTGTGACTGCTTTAGTCGCCTCCTCTCTCTTGCTGATAATGGGCGGTCCTTTTAAAGAAAGTCAGTTACTTCCATTCCTATTCACTGTTCTTACAATACCTACAATGCATGACATATAATCCAGCACTACAGGAAAGGCCCTGCACAGGTCTTTAAGGGAGTGTCCATTTGAAACCAGTTCACATCAGGCTTACAACTCCTAGCTAGGATGATCACAGCCCTCATTTCTAGGAAGAGCTCATCTTTGGAAGGGCAAATAGGTATTTCTGCATTTCCTACATTCAGAATCCACTTGGTCTCCTTAATTAACTGGAAGTGACCAGCCCTGAAACAACAGAATCTGTCCATTTCAATCAAAGCTTCTGTTGAGAATCACAAATTTGCGCTTTCCAGTGTTTGGCAAAAAGCAGGGCTAAGATGTTTTAATATAAAACTTCACAATATATGCAGGATTTACAACCAAAAAGTTTTATAATAAAGCTTAAAAAAATCCAACATAGACTCCTACAAACCTTTGATGATGATATCTCACTGTTCCTCGACCTGCTCACAGACCCAGTGATCACTCTACTTTGGTTTTCAGCATCTTTTTGTGTTGATGTGACATCCACTTTTCCAACAGTAGAAAGAGAAGGCAAAAGACGAGGAGGAGTCTCTTGGAACTTCCATAATTAACAAAGAGAGGGAGATTATCAGTGTCATATACATCTACCTCCAAAGGTCCCCCATCGGTAAATCTATGTATTTGTCAGTGATTCCCTCCCAAAAACTTTAAAACATTGCATTTGGGGGGGGGCAGGGGGCAGAGGGGAAGAAACTCTGCCAAAAGTGAATGACCACTTAAGAAGCTTATAGAGAGGGTGCCTGTGAAAGTTACTTCCAGAAATGAGGGGTTGCCACGATCTTATGCAGAAGTTGAGGGAGAAACTGTTCATTAATATGACATAAGAGGAATCAGAGATTTACCTTTTTTGGCCTGTTCCTTTAACTCTCAAAATAAGCTGTCCATCCTTGCTGGAGAAGATAAAATCCTTACTCTGCTTCCAACTCACTGACATTTGATAACCAATATTTAGCATTTCTACCCTTCTTTATATGTTCCTTGCATTATGTATGTGCCTTTTTAGCACATCATTCTAAATAGAAATGAAGTTTCCTAAAGTCTGTTTCCCAAGCAGCAGCACAATGACTTATTCCAAAGAGATCTCTGCTGACCTGTCTCTCTTCCTCACTATGCTCAGTATGTTCTCTTTTCTTCTGCCGCCGCTGTTGAGACAGGAAAGGTTCAGACCCAGAGCTGTGTGGCTGTAAAGTTGGGTGGATTCTGTCCTGTTTTTCTATAACACATTCACCAGCAACTTGATCCTTAAAAATAATAAAATGAAACAAACAAAAAAACAAAATAGAATAATGAAACAGTCTTTTGAACTTCCAAATAGCCAAACCTGCCATATCTACTTCTAAAATTATAAATGAAAGAAGGAGGAGCTGTCTTTTTCAAAATGAATGCTTATTTTCAGTGTTGACAGGCAAAGACAGAATGATGGCATCAGTTATCTACATATTCTGGGTTTTCTTCTCTTTTCCCAAATAAAAATAATTATTTTAATTAAATTACTCAGATTGTTATTAACCTGAAACTACCAATGTTCACTTAGTTTTTTAAAAATCTTTTTATAACTTTTAATAGGTTTGCAATTCAGAAAACTAACAAATGTTTTAAATGAAATCCAATTTAATATACACATACTTCCCAAGTAAACATTAGTTATTTGGATGCCCTCTAAAAAGCACCATGAAAAGATCACGAGCTTGGATTCAGATGGAGTCATATCTCCCTGAACCTCTGTTTCCTTATCTATAAATGGGTATAATGCGTCACACACATCATGTGACTACTGGAGGATTAGAGGAGATTGTGCACTATAGTACTTAAGATCACATCTAACACATATTAGATGCTCAGAAACCAGGAGCTATTACTAGCAGTAGTAAAGATAAAATAAGTTAACTTTTAAATTATGAAGATCACCAAGGACTTAGTGTTTTATTTGGATAACTGGTTTTAGAAACTAATGCACACCAAACATTAAAATAAAATAGCTTCTTACATTAATTTTTTTTTTTTTTTTTTTTTTTTTGCGGTACGCGGGCCTCTCACTGTTGTAGCCTCTCCCGTTGCGGAGCACAGGCTCCGGACGCGCAGGCTCAGCAGCCATGGCTCACAGGCCCAGCCGCTCCGCAGCATGTGGGATCTTCCAGACCAGGGCACGAACCTGTGTCCCCTGCATCGGCAGGTGGACTTTCAACCACTGCGCCACCAGGGAAGCCCAATCAACACATTTTTATCAAGAGCCCACTATGTGGTACATTTTAGAAAAAGGAACAGTGTCATATGCTAGCTATGCAAGGATACCCAGATAATAAATAGTAACTGATTTAATTCTGAAGAGTGAAATAAATGTTTCTCTGCTGGTATTAAGTATAGAATATTCAAAATAAAGCTTATACATATAAGAGTACCTGAACAAATGACTTAAGGAGTTTCTCCATGAAATCCAATTGGTCCTAAAAAAAGTTCTTCCACTTTTATCAACAAAATAACGACAACAACAACAAAGAAATGCTGGACATGAAATTCTATCAAAAAAACAAAAAAATCTACTCTAAAAGCCTGATGTAAGAAACATATTTGATCAGGTACAAGACAGGGATGTCCATTCTTATCACTCCTATTCAACACTGTACTAGAGGTTCTAGCCAGGGCAATCAGACAAGAAAAAATAAATAAATAAAAGAAATCCAGATTGAAAAGGAAAAATCTCTATTTGCAGATGATGTGATACTGTATTCAGAAAATTCTAAGGAGTCCATTATTAAAAAGTTATTAGAACCAATAAATGAGTTAAGTAAGGCTGTAGGATATAAAGACAATATATAAAAATTAATTGTATTTCTATACACAAGCAATGAACACTATGAAAATCATTCCATTTACAATAGTATCAGAACAAAATACTTAAATTTATTTCTTTACTTTTGGCTGCGTTCGGTCTTCGTTGCTGCGCACACTTTCTCTTGTTGTGGCAAGCAGGGGCTACTCTTTGTTGCAGTGTGCAGGCTTCTCACTGCAGTGGCTTCTTTTGTTGTGGAGCATGGGTTCTAGGCACGCAGGCTTCCGTAGCTGTGGTGCACGGGCTTAGTTGCTCCACGGCATGTGGGACCTTCCCTGCCCAGGGCTCAAACCCATGTCCCCTGCACTGGTAGGCGGATTCTTAACCACTGCGCCACAAGGGAAGCCAATGGAACAAAATACTTAGAAATGAATTTAACAAAAGAAGTGCAAGACTTATACACTTAAAACAACAAAACATCATTGTAAGAAACTGAAGAAGACCTAAAGAAAATAGAAAGATATCCTATGTTCATGAGTTGGAAGATACATATTGAGATAGCAATAATCTGCAAATAATCTACAGATTCAATAAAATCCATGTCAAAACCCCAGGCTTTTTTGCAGAAATTGACAAGCTAATCTTAAAATTCATATGGAAATGCAAAGGACCCCATATAGCCAAAACAGTATTGAAAATTAAGAATAAAGTTGGAAGACTTAACCTTTCCAATTTCAAAACTTACTACAGTGAATTCCCTGGTGGCCTAGTGGTTAGGATTTCGGATTTTCACTGCTGTGGCCCGGATGCAATCCCTAGTCAGGGAACTGAGATCCTGTAAGCCGTGCAGCATGGCCAAAAAAAAAAAAAAAAAAACACTTACTATAAACCTACAGTAATTGTGTTACTGACATACAGATAGAAAAATCAGTGGTACAGAATTGAGAGTATAAAATTAAATGATCATATTTAGGGTCTACTGATTTTCAATGAGGGTCCCAAGAAAATTCAATGGGAAAAGAATAATCTTTTAACAAATGGTACTGGGACAAGTGGATATCTACATACAAAAGAATGAAGTAGAACCCTTTCTTCACATCACACACAAAAATTAACTCAAAATAGATCTCAGACCTAAATGTAAGAGTTAAAATTATGAACTCTTAAAAGAAATTATGGGAGAAATCTTCATGACACTAAAAGCAGAAGCAACAAAAGAAAAAATAGACAAAACTAGATTTCATCAAATTTTAAAACTTTTATGCTCCAAAGGACACCATCAAGAAAGTGAAGATGGGGGACTTCCCTGGGGGTCCAGTGGTAAAGAATCCGCCTTCCAATGCAGGGGACGCAGGTTCAATCCCTGGTTGGGGAACTAAGATCCCACACGCTGTGGCGCAACTACGCCTGCGCGCCACAACTACTGAGCTCGCACGCCTCAATGACAGAGCCCACATGCTGCAAACTACAGAGCCCACGCTTTCTGGAGCCTACACACCCTGGAGCCCATGTGCCACAACTAGAGAGAAGACTGCGCGCCACAACGAAAGATGCCGCACGCCTCAACGAAGGCCCCGCATGCTGCAACTAAGACCCAACGCAGCCAAAAAAGTAATAAAGAAAAAATAAATAAATAATAAAAAAAAATGAAAGTGAAGATGGGACTTCCCTGGTGGTCCAGTGGTTAAGACTCTGCACTTCCACTGCAGGGGGCACAGGTTCGATCCCTGGTCAGGGAACTAAGATCCCACATGCTGCATGGCGCAGTCAAAATAAAATAAAATAAAATATACTTTAAAAAGAAAGTGAAGACAATCCACAGAATGGGAGACAATATTTTTGAATCTTATATCTGATAGGGGACTGACATTTATAACTGATAAAGAACTCCTACTACTCAACAATAAAAAGATAAATAAACCAATTTAAAAATGGGCAAAGGACTTGAATAGATATTTCTCCAAAGTAGGTATAAAAATGGCCAATAAGCCATGAAAAGATGCTCAACAACATTAGTCATTAGGGAGGTGCAAATCAAAACCACAATAAGATACCACTTCCAGGATGGCTAAACAAAACAAAACAAAACAAAAAACACAGAAAATAAGTGTTGGTGAGGATGTGGAGAAATTACAACTCTCATACATTGCTGATGGGAAGTAAAATGATATAGTTGCTTTGGAAAACAGTTCTGCAGTTCCTCAGAAAGTTAAACATAGGGCTTCCCTGGTGGCGCAGTGGTTGAGAGTCCGCCTGCCGATGCAGGGGACACGGGTTCGTGCCCTGGTCTAGGAACATCCCACATGCCGTGGAGCGGCTGGGCCAGTGAGCCATGGCTGCTGAGCCTGCGCGTCCGGAGCCTGTGCTCCGCAACGGGAGAGGCCACAACAGTGAAAGGCCTGCATACCGCAAAAAAAAAAAAAAAAAAAAAAGTTAAACATAGAGTCACCATATGATCCAGCAATTCCACTCCTAGGTATATACCCAAGAGAACTGAAAACATATGTCCACACAAAAACTTGTACGAATGTTCAAAGCAACTTTATCCACAGTGAAAAGTGAAAAAAACTCAAATGTTCATCAACTGATGAATAGATAAATAAAATATGAAATATACATATGGTAGAATTTATTTGGCAATAAAAAGAAATGAAATACTGGTACAGGCTACAACATGGATATAACCTTGAAAGCATTATGCTAAATAAAAGAAGCCAGATACAAAAGGCCATATCTGTATGATTCCATTTATATGAAATATTGAGAATAGGCAAATTCATACAGACAATGGTTGCCAAGGGCTAGAGACAAGGAGGAATGGAGAGTGACTAGTATTGAGTATGGGGTTTCTTTTTGAGGTGATGGAAATGTTCTGGAAACAGATAATAGCAGTGAATGTACAACTTTATAAATATACTAAAAACCACTGAATTGGCACTTTAAAAATTTTTTAAATAATTATGGAAAAAAATAAAAGAAGCGAACTTGAATATAATTTGACAGTCAAGCAGAACAAGCAGGACATATATAATTTTATCTATAAAGTACTAAGGATTCCAGTGTCCAGAGAATGTTTAAGACTAAATTTTGGTTTCAATTCAATGAGTTTAAATGAAAAGAGCATCATACTTGTACTTTTCTATAAAAACAAAACCTTATTAAAAACACTTGAGGGACTTCCCTGGTGGCACAGTGGTTAAGAATCCGCCTGCCAATGCAGGGGACACAGGTTCGAGCCCTGGTCTGAGAATATCCCACACGCCGTGGAGCAACTAAGCCCGTGCGCCACAACTACTGAGCCTGTGCACTAGAGCCCACGAGCCACAACTACTGAGCCCACGTACCACAACTACTGAAACCTGCATGCCTAGAGCCCGTGCTCCGCAACAAGAGAAGCCACCACAATGAGAAGCCTGTGCAACACAATGAAGAGTAGCCCCTGCTCACTGCAACTAGAGAAAGCCCACACGCAGCAACAAAGACCCAAACAGCCATAAATAAAATAGATAAAAACATTTGACTATAGACATATAAAATAGTTATATACATTTATATAAAAGTGTTAAATATGAAAATGTATGTAATATATAAAGTTTAAATATATATAGATTATAAAAATATAGTCAATATATACATTAAATATATTCTTTAAATATTTTACAAATAAAAATGTGAAGTTAATCAAATGTTCTGGCTTTCTTTCTAATCCTTAGCTATTACCATGCTTCATCTAATTTAGGCTTCTTTCCATGTTCAAGTAGAAGATACCCTTTAAATTTACTCAGAATAGTCTCTCAGTATCAAAATCCTTTTGTTCTGTTCCTTTTCTTCTCTTCTTCCTTCTCCTTTGGTTCCAACACATAAAATATGTTTTTTTAATTCCTTAACTTAAAAAATCAGACAAATCCACTAACTTTTAAAAGCAAGAAGGAATGTGATATTACCTAATTGTTGGAACTGTCCATTGACTTGGAGAACTTACAAAAGAATGATGTAGAAATAGGAAAAAACACACTAATGGCAAATGGCAAGTACCCTACACCAGGGCACAGAAAGGATCTAAGAATTCCTTGGGTCCTATCCTTTGGTTCTGTCATGTTTAAACTGTTATATGGGAACAACTGATTTTCCTAAAACCACAACTAAAAGCACAACCAAAGAACACAACCCACACCTTTGTAACCACACTTTCCAGTCTTCTTTCTGAAACCAATATCACTCACCTGGTCCTTTGATAAATTTTGGTCTTTGTTTAGGGGCTGCAGAGGCTTCACTGGGTCATTCCTTTCTCCAGTGACATAGTCAATGGACCATGTGGAAATTCGGTTTCCAGGTTGAGCACTGGATTTAGTGTTATCCTGCAGCCTCTCTTTCACTTGAGAAATAATACATTTACCTTCTAGCTCATTAGAGGCATCTAAGTGTCTTCGTTGATTCTCTTGAACTAAGCTGTTGTTCACTGAGTTCCTCCTTTCTGCAGGTAAGATGTCAATATTCACCCTACTGATCGTGGCTAGCGATTCTGCAGTATTGCTTATGTCTGGTTTGTAGGTGTGGCCTTTCAGACGTGGGGGTGTCTTCAAGGGGCCAATGACTATGGGTTTCTCCTGGGACAAATATTTGTCTTCACCCTGAATGAAAACATGCTTCCAAGTTATTATAGCACTCCTCACACCATATTAGAAAATTAACTCAAGGGGCTTCCCTGGTGGCGCAGTGGTTGGGAGTCTGCCTGCCGATGCAGGGGACATGGGTTCGTGCCCCGGTCCGGAAGGATCCCACATGCCGCAGAGCGGCTAGGCCCATGAGCCATGGCCGCTGAGCCTGTGCGTCTGGAGCCTGTGCTCAGCAACGGGAGAGGCCACAGCAGTGAGAGGCCCGCATACCGCAAAAAAAAAAAAAAAAAACCAACTCAAAATGGAATAGCAGTTTCCTCAGAAAGTTAAACATGGAATAATCATAAGACCCAACAATCCCACTCCCAGGTATTTGTCCCAAGAACTAAAAGTAGGGACTCAGATATTTGTACACTAATGTTTATAGCAGCATTATTCACAACGGCCAGAAGATGGAAACAACCCAAATGTCCATCAGCAGATGAATGGATAAACAAAATGTGGTATATACATACAGCGGAATATTATAAAGCCATAGAAAGGAATGAAATTCTGATACATGCTACAATATGGATAATGTTTGAAAACTTGCTAAGTGAAATAAGCTAGACACAAAAGAACAAATGTTGTATGATTCCATTTATATGAGGTATCTAGAACAGGAAAATTCAGAGAAAGTAGATCAGAGGTTACCAGGGTCTGGGAGTAGAGGCAATGGGGAGTTAGACCTTAATGGGTACAGAGTTTCTGTTTGGAATGATGAAAAGGTTTTGGAAGATATGGTGATGGCTGCACAACATTGTGAATGTAATTAAGACCACTGAATTGTATGCTTAAAAACGGTACAAAATGAAAATAAATAATTAATTAATTAATTTAAAAATGGTACAAAATGGCAAATTTTATATTACTTATATTTTACCATAACAAATTTTTTTTAATGATCAATAACCTAAATATAAGAGCTAAAACTATAAAAATCCTAGGAGAAAACATAGGCATACATCTTCATGACCTTGGATTTGGCAAGGGATTCTTAGATATGAGCATGGGCAACAAAAGTAAAAAACAAATAAATTAGACTTCATCAAAATTAAAAACATTTGTGCATAAAAGGACGTTATCAAGAAAGTGAAAGGACAACCTAAAGAACGGGAGGAAATATTTGTAAGTAATATATCTGATGAGGGTCTAGTATCTATAATATAGAAAGAACTCTTAGAACTCAATAATAAAAAATAAAAAACCCAATTAAAAAATGGGCAACAGGCTTAATAGATATTTCTCCAAAGAAGGCATTCAAATGGCCAACAAGTTCTATGTCATTAGTCAAATGCAAATCAGAACTACAATAACATACCACTCCACATCCACTAGGATGGCTAGAATCAGAAAAACAGAAAATAACAAGAGTTGGTGAAGTTGTAGAGAAACTGGAATTCTCAGGGATTGCTGATAAAAACATGAAATGGTGCAACCACAAAGGAAAAACAATGTGGTCATTCCTCAAAAAGTTAAACATAGAATTACCATATGACTCAGCAATTACTCTCCTAGATATTATACCCAAGAGAACTGAAAACAGATACTCAAACATTGTACATAAATGTTCATAGCAAAAGCCAAAAGGTGAAAACAACCCAATATCTACCAATGAATGAATGGATAAACAAACTGTGGTATATACATACAATGGAGTATTATTTAGACATAAAAATAAATGAAGTATTGATATATACTACCTGGATGAACCTCAAGAACATGCTAAGTGAAAGAAGCCAGACACAAAAGGTTACATATTGTATGATTCCATTTATATCAAATATTCAGAATAGGCAAACCCATACAAACAGAGAACACTGGTGTTTTACAGGGGCTGGATGGAGGAGGAGTGACGACCTAATGGGTATGAGGTTTCCTTTTGGGGTGATGAAAATGTTTTGGAATGAGATAGAGGTGACGGTCGCACAATACTGTGAATATACTAAATGCAATTAATTGTTCACTTTAAAATGGTTAACTTTATGTTATATAAATTCCACCTCAATTAAAAAAAACTTCTTAAAGTTATTACAGCACTGACTTCATGAACATTTTAATAGGCACTTTGAATACTTCACCAGTATTCCTTCTTTACAATATAAAACTACTTACACAACAGAAATCTAATGAAGCTTAGTCATTTCACATAGACTAACTAGCTTAGGTAACCTATCATTTTAATACAGTTTCTAGAACACATATCCTTTAGAATGAGACGTACCATTACATATGTCTTGGAGCCCTCAGAAGAGTGTGGTTGAGGGGGAACGGCTTCATGACTTAATTCAGCCTTTCCAGAAACCACTGTAGCCACAGGCTTGGATTTAGAGTCGTCATTTTTAATATTATTTTTGGAGTTTTTTCTTTATGAGGAAGAAAAGAAGAAAAAGTTATTATCAGTACAGTGAAGGTTAAAGGTTTCTATATATATGAGGAAATGTGCATACATGTTACACTCCCTCTTAGAACGGCTTGTTTTATTTCTTTCTTTCTTTTCTTTTCTTTTTTTTTTTCTTTTTTGGCTGTGCCATGTGGCTTGTGGGATCTTAGTTCCCTGACCAGGGATTAAACCCGGGTCCCCTGCAGTGGAAGCGTGGAGTCCTAACCACTGGACTGCCAGGGAATTCCCATAGAACTGCTCCTTTTATAGATAGGAGTCTTCTAAAAACCAGTGGGTGTTCTACAAAACATTTGACCAGTAATCTCCAAAAACAATCAAGGTCATGAAAAACAAAGAAAGTGAGAAACTGTCAGAGACCCAAGTTGACTAAGGAGAAATGAGGAGTAATATGGTATGCTGGACTGGATCCTGAAGCAGAAAAAGGACACTAGTAGAAAAACTGGTGTAAGCCAAGTGAAGTCTGGATTCAGTCAACATAAGATACTGATGTTGTTTTCTTAGTTCTGACAAATGTACCATGGTAACATAAGATGCTGATAGGAGAAACTGGGTGAGGGTTATACAGAAACTCTGTTCTATCTCTGCAACTCTTCTGTAAATACAATATTATTCTAAAATTTAAAACCTATGAAAACTTGCCTCACAATTAGAAGTGCCAGGATAATTTTCATCTTCAAATTTCACATTTGTAATAATACCACAACTGCTTTGCCAAATTTGAAAGTAAAAATGATTGGTATACTTGGCCTTGACTTGTAGAATAAATGTATACAGGAATAATATCCCCAACTGTTTAAGTGTGACATTTTCCAAAGGAGCTAAACCTCTGGAGAATTCAAGGGGAGCATGAAGACCAGAGCTGCAGAAAGCCAAAGGTCTGTAGGTAGGAAATTATAAGCAATGTAAACAAAAATACGACCCTTCTTTATCCCCCAGGGCCTCTCTAGCATTGCCTCCCAAATTTAACATGTCAAAAGACAAGGACTGTGAAGGTCTTGTCCAGCTCTAAGTCTCAGATCCTAGAACAGCTATTTATGAAGGTAGGACCTGAAAGTCAAAGAAGGAATTCTATCCCCTTGAGAAGTTATATGAGTAAAGAGGGAACCTCTTTATTTTTTAAATGTGACTATTATCTTACATAGTACATAATGTAATAATAGGCTTCTTAGATGATCTCTCATTTTAATATGATTTCTAAAACCTACATCCTTGGGCTTCCCTGGTGGCACAGTGGTTGAGAGTTCGCCTGCTGATGCAGGGGACAGGGGTTCATGCCCCGGTCCGGGAAGATCCCACATGCTGCAGAGTGGCTAGGCCCGTGAGCCACGGCCGCTAACCCTGCGCGTCCAGAGCCTGTGCTCCGCAACGGGAGAGGCCACAACAGTGAGAGGCCCGCGTACCGCAAATAAATAAATAAATAAATAAATAATAAAGCATACATCCTTTTAAAAGGATCGTACTCAATATGTCTTGGAACTCCCAGAGGAATGTGAAAGTGATTACTCCAATGGTTCTCTAGATTTTTGATTTTAGCAATTAAACAAATCTCAACACTTGTTCTAATCATGCAATTCTACTTCGTGTTTTTAAAAAACTCACCATAAACTCTCATACACGAAAATTATAAAAGTCACCCTCTTTTATTCCATCTATTTAGCTGACCTATTTGCAAGGGAAATATCTTACGCCTTCGTGGCCTCCAAAAACAAGGATATTTGGCGCTTTATGTAAGGCTGCCTTAGGATGCTCCTCACAGAAGGTCTTTCTTCAGGCCTTTTGCTCAGCATGGTTCTTATTATTTCTGCCAGCTCTGGGCTGTAATCTTTCGGCATTGGTGGCAGCTACAAAGAGAAATAATACCATAAGTATGACTAACAGTCTTGTGAAAAGTAAAAGAAGGTAGAGGTTTCCCAAGATATATTTTTTAAATCATTATCCACAGCAGAAAATAACCAGCATATTAGTCTACAGGAAGCATATCTGGCATCCTGGTTATAATAGCAAGTTGTAAAATTATAAAATATATCCTTCAAACCAGCAGTCCCATTTGAGGACCCTCTCCTTCATAAATAAAAGCATGAGTTCCTAAAGATTTATGTACCAGGATATTCACTGCAGTATTTTTCTTATAATAGTGAACAACTGGAAACAATGTAAATGGCCATTCATAGGGTACTTGTGGAATAGAGTATGGTATACCCTTCTAATAAAATACCAGGCAGCCTTTAAAAAAATACAAGACTTACAGGTACTGACCTGGAAAGATGTCCCTCATTTATTAAGTCAAAAAAGCACGTTGTGTACCAGTGTGTATAGCCTGATTCCATTTCAGTTACTTTTTTAACATACACACCCAGAGTTATAAAGACAGGGAAAAGCCAGGAAGGCTATGCACCAAATCATTACCAATGGTTATCTCCAAGGGATGGAAATGTATGGAAACAGGGGAATTTCACCTCTTTCTTGTTTGATTCTTTAAGAAGTGGAATTATGAGCAAATTTTACTTTTTCTGTGTTTTTTTCAAATTAAAAAAATAAATGAGTCTTGGTATAATGTTAAAATCAGTAGGTGATTTACAGCCTTAAAACTTAAAGGTGTGAGGATGCCTGACACTGCAGGGGATAACTAGCCTCATGAAATTGACACATAAAGTTGGTCACTCTAGCATCTATCATACATAATGCTTTCTGCAATTTTTAACTGGTTACTAGTGATTGTGATGATTATCAAAGGAGCAAGAAGTTCAAACAGAGTAGACTCTTTTTTTTAAAATAAATCTTTAATTTATTTTATTTATTTTTGGCTGTGTTGGGTCTTCGTTGCTGCACGTGGGCCTTCTCTAGTTGCAGTGAGTGGGGGCTACTCTTCGTTGTGGTGCGCGGGCTTCTCTGTTGTGGCTTCTCTTGTTGCAGAGCACGGGCTCTAGGTGCGCGGGCCTCAGTAGCTGTGGCTCGCGGGCTCTAGAGCACAGGCTCAGTAGTTGTGGCGCACGGGCTTAGTTGCTCCGTGGCATGTGGGATCTTCCCAGACCAGGGCTCAAACCCGTGTCCCTTGCATTGACAGGCGGATTCTTAACCACTGCGCCACCAGGGAAGCCCAAACAGAGTAGACTCCTTTTAAACAGGGCTCATTTAACCGCTTAGGTGAAGCTACCAGTAGCCTCAGGGCACCTGCACATCCTGTGTCTATAAGGTACTGGTTTTCAAGAAGCCAATTCTTCAGAGCCATTAAGCCACCCTTATAAATTAATATTAAGAAACGATCAATCCCCTCTCCTCCAGTTCAACCCTCCCCACAGACAGGACCCACCATTCTTAACTATCCACCCAATATGATTACTCCCTTTTCTCAGTAGCTACTTTCAAAGCTGCACTAAAGTAACCTTACTCCAAATATTAAAAACAATTAATTCCAGAACATTCTTTACCTTTCCTTCAATAATCCGATAAACTAAAGAATTCATGTCTTTTGCATTGAAAGCATGCTTCAGGGTGGCCATTTCATAAACACAGCATCCCAGAGCCCAAACATCAGACTAGGAAAAAAAAATAGTAAATGGTTAAATGTCAGAATGCCTTATTTAGTTTTCCTCTTAAAAAAAAAAAAACATTTTCCTTAAACCAATTCACAGAGAATTCTTCTAACTTACTATTCTAATGGGTTCTAAAATTATATTGCTGTAGAGACAAGGTGAGCTGGCAAACACAGCCGAATCCTACCTTATAGTTGTAGGGTTTGTTTGAGAACAATTCAGGGCTCATGTAATAGGGTGTGCCAATGAGGGTGCTAGCCATGTCACAGTGGTTCTCAAGGACTCGGGCAATTCCTAGGTCACCCACTTTGATGATGTTTTTTCTTGTTAGGAAGACATTTTGAGTTTTTAGATCTCGGTGAAGGATGTGTTTTTCATGTAAATACTGAAGAGAAATAAAATTTTATTAAATATAAATATTTAATACCTGACTTATTTATACCTGACTTCTTATATACCATCAACAACTGTATAAGTTAAAGAGCCTTATACTCTTAGATGAGCCTTACCTACACATCAAAACACTATTGTTTTATAATCGCTAAATAAAAAGTCTAATTTACAACTTTCCAAAGTAAGAAATTAAGTTCCATGCATTAATTTGCCCAGCTTCCTTCACAATTGTTCCCTGGTGACTTGACAATCATACCGTCTAGAATTATATGGACCCAGTTAAAAAATGTGCTTACAAACTTTCACTGAAGGTAGAAAGACAACTTATACAAGGTCAGATGCACATTCCTCTCAGACTCATGAAATCTTCAGCTTAATAATATTTTCAACTATAACAATATCACTTTGTTTAAATCCTAAGATACATTCTCTAATATCAGAGTGATATTCCATAAACAGTCTCACTTTTGAATATGTGTATATTAAAACACAAACATGTTTCACATTTCTACTCACTCTGCCACAGCAGGGTTAAAGCCCAAAGCCCCACAGTTTAGGCAGATTAATTAGCCCAACCACCTTTCAGTATGATGCAGCTGACCAACTGATAACAAACATGGACATTCTTTGCTCTTTGTCAATTCAGGGCCCTTAAAATGGATTTTGCTATAAATATTAAATGAATAGAGAATTGTCTTTCCCAGCAATCAGACAAAATCCATGTCTGCTTCAATACAGATATCACTCATTCAGAAACACTTCAGTGCTACAGCAAGAGGAACTAGGTCCACTTCATAAATGGATTTTTAAAAGAATTTTTCTTTTCATTAAGCATTTGGGGAAGCATTTTCCTAAAATCCACCAAGCATCTCTCTGTCACCTTGGAGCAAGTGGGATGCTAGGAGTCCTGACAGTACCTGCAGAGCCATAGCGATCTGAACAAACCATTCCACCACCTGACTCTCAGACAGAAGCCTCCCCTTCTGCTCTTTGAGCTTTCGGTACAGATCACCTCCTTCGCAGAAGCCCATGACGATGTACAGCAGACCATCCCCTCCCTCCCACGACTCCTTGTAGGTGACAATATTGGGATGCTTCAACTGAGACAAGAGCTGAGCTTCCTGTTCAGCAGCTTGCCGCTCTCGGCTGGAGGCATTTCGGAGGTTCAGCTTTTTGATGACATACTACAAAAAAAAACACATGTTTTTACAATATGCAAACAAACATACAGTATTATAGATTCAAAAGTATTTAAGGATTATCCTGAGTGTCCTCAAAACCAACCTTCTGGAGACTGCCACATAACCTATTCATTTTGTTATTCACAAAGCACAAAACTGGGAAAAAGACTTGTTACCACTAATGATACTTTTTACAAGTTAGATTTATAGCAGGGTAGGGGGTCACAAAAAAATTATACTTTCCATCTGCATTTTACAATTTCATTAATGGCTAAAAATGAGTCAATGTTAACATACCACTGAATTAACCAAAAAATCTGTGGTAGAAATTCTTTAACCTCTAAGCTCCCCCTACAAAGGTGCATACAATATGACTTGAATATACATCTGCAGACAGAATGGGTCTGTGGATTCCATTACATACTCAAAGGGATCCAAGGCCCAATAAGGCTAAACATCACCTATCCTCAACATCCAAAATTATTCTCACTTAAAAGAAAAACAAAACAACGTCCTCCAACACCTAATACATTGCCCTCAATCAACTGACACACCAAACAATTCATTATTCAACAAACACAATCATAAATGTGTTTTGTAACAAAGCATAAACGTGCTTTGTAAAATGTAAACAAACTACTGCTGAAATGTGAGGGGTTATTATTACAGCGAGTACCCCATCCTCAGCTCAAAAAAATCCCCCCTCCCCATTGACCACTGAATAAATCTCTTATGTCTGAGCTTGTGTTCCAGGCAGTGACCAGCACCTGAGACAAGGCAGAAGAGGCGAGAGGACCTTATACTTATGGGGCCATCTCCTCTCAGTTTGTCTGGGGCAGTCCCATTGTCCTGGTGTAATTATAAATAGTGTCTCCTTTCAGTTTCCAAATTGTCCCAGTTTGTACATTATATGGTTTATAAACCATATTTATGAAATGGTTCATTATCCTGAGGCTAATGGGATAAAGTGCAACATTAGAGGCACGTTTTAGAAAGATCACTGAGACTGCAATGAAAGTGATGAATTGGAGAAGGGCAAGTCATGTGGCAGGGAGGACAAGCGGGAGGCCATGGCCACAGCTTAGCTAGAGACAATGGTGTCCTGGATGGGGGAGGTACCCATGGAGATGAAGAAGAGGCCAGTTGGCTTAGTGGACAGACGAATAAAGGGGTGAGAGTGGGGGAAGGTAAGGGGGGGAGCCCAGAACGACTCCCAGGTGTCCAGCTTGGGCAACTGGCTGGTTGGTGGTGCTACTCCCTGAAATGGGGACCGTGAGAGGAGGTTTGGAGGGAAGGTGACGAGCTGAGTTTTGAGCGACTCCAGAGGTCTCCAGGTCAGACGGGGTATGGGGCCCTTCACTGAAGGAGGAATACTTGCCAGGCGCCGCCGTTAGGTCCTGGGAGTGTACGCTCTCATGGAACGGTCGAGAGTTGGGGGAAAGTGTGCAGATTAAGCACACCGATTACGACTACAAAGAGAATGCCAGGAGTTCGGGGCGCATATGACAGGAAGGCCTGGCCTAGTCTTGATGGTCTGGGACGATTTCCCAGAAGTGCCATCTGAGGCGCGGCCCCTTCAGAATATCTGGGCCCAGCCCTTGGACGGCGCCCTCGGCGAACCCCTGCCTGCTCCCATCCCCTGCGGGGCCCCAGCTCCGCCGACCTGCCTGCCGTCCCGTCGGTGCCTCACGAGCGTCACCTCCCCGTAGCTGCCCCTGCCCACGACACGCAGGTAGCAGTAGGCGGTCAGGGGCATGATCCCGGAGCGGGCCCACAGTCGGGATGCGGCGGCAGCGGCGGGGGGCGCGGCGATCGGCGGCGGGAGACCCCGCTCATTCCAGAGAGGAAGTGGTGCCGGCGGCGGCTGAGGCGGCCCTGCCAGGGCGCCAGCGCAGAGGCCCGACCCAGAGCGACGCCGCTGCCATAGCGATCCCCACAGGGGCTGCCCTGCGCATGCTCCGTGGCCCGGAGGACCCACCACAGAGCCGAGGCGACAGGCGGCCAGAGCGACCACGCCGGGCCTGCGCGCGCACCCTCGGCCTCACTTCCAAGGCCGGAACTTGCGGGTTTCCTGCAACAATAGACTCACGAACGCTTCCACTTACTGAGCGCTTACTTGTTCTTAGTGCTTCGCACGTATTCGCTTCCCAAATATTTACTGACTGCTTACCCTGTGCCTGGCCGAAAAAGTCCCTGCCCTCCGGGAGCTCACATTCTAATGGGGGACTGGGGACAGACTAGATTCTACAAGTAACATTTGTTATATTTACTTTATCATATGGTGGTTAATGTATGCATGCAGCAATCCATCTTATTTTTCATGCATTGCAAGACGAACTGAAGATATCAGTGCCCTTCACCCCTAAACAATTCAGCATGCATATTGAGAACTGCAAAAACTCTCAGAAGGACTCCATTCAAACCCCTGCACTAAGTGACTTGACCAAATTTTGGCATGGTTTTTAACAGCTTAAGGCAGTGTCCCCGGAGAACCTGCCCACCTTAAATGGCCTGCCTGTGAAAGCTCAAAACTGCCAAAAGATTTATCGTTTGATCCAGCCAACACCTCCCTTTCCAAGGACATATACCTAAAAAGCTTAAAATTATAAATCCAATGGGACGGGGGTGGGGGGGTTGTATTCCTACAACCCCAGAATGTCTTTCTTAAGGTCATGAAATCCATCCCATTGAAATGTAAGGTTTCTTGGCCTATATCCAAGAACCAATTTTTGCCCAGTTTGGGGGGGGGGGTGGAGTTGATATTGCCCCTGTTGAGAATGCATAATATAGAGCATACTATTGGGGTTTTTTAAATATAAATTTATTTTTATTTATTTATTTTTGGCTGCATTGGGTCTTTGTTGCTACGCGGGCTTTCTCTAGTTACGGCAAGCAGGGGCTTCTCATTGTAGTAGCTTCTCTTGTTGCGGAGCACGGGCTCTAGGTGCGTGGGCTTCAGTACTTGTGGCACACGGGCTCAGTCACTGTGGCTCACGGGGTCTAGAGTGCAGGCTCAGTAGCTGTGGCACATGGGCTTAGTTGCTCTGCGGCATGTGGGATCTTACCAGACCAGGGATCGAACCTGTGTCCCCTGCAGTGGCAGGTGGATTCTTAACCACTGCACCACCAGGGAAATCCATCTACTTTCTTTACCTACTTTTCATACACAGTTGTTTCCTTTCACCCTTATTATTTCTAAGTAGTTTCAATTACATATCTTAATTAGAATTCTTAACCCTTAGAATCCTTAATTTCTAGTGAAAACTAAGAAGTGAGTAATCGTGGACAGTCTCTTACACTAGCATTCTATGGATTGGCAGAGATAAATACATTCCATAATTTCTAGGAGTACATCTTCCTCATAGTAAATTTTCCAATGTAGCAGAAAAGATTTTTACTAATAGACCTAAATATATTTAGGGTCTTTTTTTTTTTTTTGTATAAGGAAACCAAAAGTGGATTAACTTATGTTCAGTGATTAATGTTTCAGTATCTTATTTTATTTGAAATAAAATAAAATATTTATATGATCTAAATATTTAATAAATGTCCATTATTAACTTTAACTTATTTAAGTTAAATAATGGAAACTATTTAAGTAGACATGCCATAAAATAAAATAATTGCTGAAGTGTTTTACCTAAAGACTCTTTTTTGTGTGTGTGTGATACGCGGGCCTCTCACTGTTGTGGCCTCTCCCGTTGCGGAGCACAGGCTCCGTACGCGCAGGCTCAGCGGCCATGGCGCACAAGCCCAGCCACTCCGCGGCATGTGGGATCTTCGCAGACCGGGGCACGAACCCGTGTCCCCTGCATCGGCAGGCGAACTCTCAACCACTGCGCCACCAGGGAAGCCCTACCTAAAGACTCCTATCCCATTTACGTCTATTTAATTCACTTGTTCTTTTTTTTAAAAAAAAACTATTTATTTATTTGGCTGCGTTGGATCTTAGTTGCGGCAAATGGGATCTTTCATTGTGGGGTGCAGGCTTCTCTCTACTTGTGGCGCACAGGCTCTGTAGTTGCAGCACGCAGGCTTAGTTGCCCCGCGGCATGTGGGATCTTAGTTCTCCAACCAGGGATCGAACCAGCATCCCCTGCATTGCAAGACAGATTCTTAACCACTGGACCACCAGGGAAGTCCCAATTCACTTGTTCTTAACATGAAAATGTCATCATACCAAGTTGTTTTTCTTGCTAACAAATTTGGTAACAGAAACAACATGAACTTATTTAGCTAGTGTACTCAGGTGGAATAAAAGTTGTATGTCTTGGGCTTCCCTGGTGGCGCAGTGGTTGGGAGTCCGCCTGCCGATGGGGGGGACGCGGGTTCGTGCCCCGGTTCGGGAGGATCCCACGTGCCACGGAGTGGCTGGGCCCGTGGGCCATGGCCGCTGAGCCTGCGTGTCCCGAGCCTGTGCTCCACGGCGGGAGGGGCCACAGCGGTGGGAGGCCCGCGTACCGCAAAAAAAAAAAGAAAAGTTGTATGTCTGCATTATTTTTAATGATAACTCTGAAGACATACCTATTTTAATTAAACCAACAAACTTAAACTAGCTTTTATTTACCAAAGATTACCTCAGATCACATGAACTTGAAAAACATTTGGTTTAGTTTTTATATTTCTGAGAGTTTTAGGAATCCTTAATTCATATAAGTGCTTGTGGACAGGGAATTTTGCCTGCCATTCCAGTGAACAATGTTGCCCACCATCCCAGTTCTACAAGGATCCAGCCGTTAGCTACAGCAGCCCACAGTGCTCCCTGAGGGTAATTCAGGATGGGGAAAAACAGGAGGCATTCTGCACTTTGGATATTGGCATTAGATAGTTAAGGTGCATTTCTAAGACATAATTTCTATGAACCCAGATTCTTGCACCTTCCCATACGTAGGAAAGCACTCCAATCATTGACCTGAGGCATCTGTTCCTTGTGATTAGCAATAATCTTTTGATGTTCTGAGGCAGGAGATAGATGGGCTCCAGGTTAGACATTTACAGCCAGCCTCCTGTTTACACTTCCAGATAGAAATAACAACAGGAACAGGGTAAATAGCTGGACTTTGCCTCTAGTGACCTAGAGATTGTCATGCTGAGTGAAGTAAGTCAGACACAGAAAGACAAATATCATGTGATATTGCTTATATGTGGAATCTAAAAAAAAAGGGTATAAATGAACTTACTTACAAAACAGAAGTAGAGTCATGAATGTAGAAAACAAACTTATGGTTACCAGGGGATAAGGGGGGGAGGGGAGGGATAAATTTAGAGATTGGGACTGACATATACACACTACTATATATAAAATAGATAATTAATAAGAACCTGCTGTATAGCACAGAGAACTCTACTCAATACTCTGTAATGGCCTATACGGGAAAAGAATGTAAAAAAAAAAAAAAAAGAGTTCATATATGCATATGTATAACTGATTCATTTTGCTCTTTGCTGTACACCTGAAACTAACACAACATTGTAAATCAACTATACTCCAACAAAAATTAAAAAACAAAACAAAACAGTAATGGCAGGGCCAGAGAAGAGTGAGTCTTGCCCAGATAAAAGATAAAGAGGGACTTCCCTGGTGGTCCAGTGGGTAAGACTCTGCACTCCCAATGCCGGGGGCCTGGGTTCAATCCCTGGTCCGGGAACTAGATCCCGCATACATGCCGCTACTGAGAGTTCACATGTGGCAACTAAGAAGTCCACATGCTGCAACTAAGAAGCCTGCATGCCACAACTAAGAGTCCACGTGCCACAACTAAAGATCCCTTAGAACTCAACAAAGATCCTGCACCACAACTAAGACCCAGCGCAGCCAAAAAAAAAAAAAAAAAGTCCACATATTTCTCATTCTCAAGGTCAAGGAGACCTCCCTGACTACACATGCGCAGAAAGGCTCCTCAGGGATTAAAAAGGGACGAGGGGGGGGGCTTCCCTGGTGGCGCAGTGGTTGAGAGTCCACCTGCCGATGCGGGAACACGGGTTCGTGTGAGCCATGGCCGCTGATCCTGCACATCCGGAGCCTGTGCTCCGCAACGGGAGAGGCCACAACAGTAAGAGGCCTGTGTAGTGCAAAGAAAAAAAAAAAAAAAAAAAGGGAGGGGGCACCGCCCCATAGTAGATGATGTTGTTACTGAGTCCAAGCTCGCTCTGCTCACCGGACAACAGGGCAATAAATCGGGAGATGAGGTGTTGAGGCAAGGAATAGCGACTTTATTCGGAAAGCTGGAGGACTGAGAAGATGGCAGACAAGTGTACCCAAAAAAACCGTCTTATCTGGGTCTGGATGCCAGGTTCTTTTATAGAACAGAGAAGGGGAAGAGGTGAGGAAGTAAAGTAACAAAAAGCAAAGGTTAAAGTAAAAGAAACAGATGCAACATGGAGTCAGGATTTGCTCTTCCCTGTTACGATGTCAACCTACCCATAGGCCTCTTCACTAGACTCCATCTTGGCTAAGAGATGCAAACGCACACAGGGGAGGATCCTGAGATAAACCAAATATGGACTCAGAGCGGGGCAAAGCAAGATGATTGACCAGAGGAAACCCGGAAGAAATGCCCCAAACTACCATGGGGGCACGACTCTCCCTCTCTGAGCCTGCCCATGTGTGTCTATTCACATGTGCTCTTTTTCCTCCTAATAAACACTACTTGTTTCACTACTTTCCATCTCCTTGTGGAAATTCATTTCTACAAAGCCAGTGGGCCAGGGCATTTTCACTGGCCACTGGCCCTCATGGTCTAGTGGCTAGGATTCAGCTCTTTCACTGCCGTGGCCTGACTTCAATCTCTGGCTGGGGAACCAAGACCCTGCTTCAAGCCGCTGCTGGCCGAGGCCACCAGAGATCAGTTCGACTACATGTCTTTTTTCCAGCAGAATATGTCAGTGTATCCTGGCTCCTCCCTTACCTCTTCAGAACAGTTCCTCAGAGCTGAGAGGCTGTCTCGCAGGCTATGGTCCTCAATAAGATTCCTCAAATAAATCTTAAACCAAAGCACTTCCCTGCTGGCGCAGTGGTTAAGAATCCGCCTGCCAATGCAGGGGACACGGGTTCGACCCCTAGTCTGAGAAGATCCCAGATGCCATGGAGCAACTTAAGCCCGCAAGCCACAACTACTGAGCCTGCATGCCACAACTACTGAAGGCTGCGTGCCTAGAGCCCATGCTCCTCAACAAGAGAAGCCACCACAATGAGAAGCCCTCGCTCCACAACAAAGAGTAGGCCCTGCTCGCCGCAACTAGAGAAAGCCTGCAATGAAGGTCCAGGTTGTGCATTTTTCTTCAATGTGCTTAAGTTTCTTTAAGCCAATTAAATAGAATTTTTTTACAAATTAATTTTGGCAATACCTCCTTAAGGTAGAAAAATACCACACATCTACAACATATGTACGTAGACACATATAAACATACAGACTGATGCAAACAGAGAACTCATAGCTTTTTTGTTTTTGTTTTTGGTTGCATTGGGTCTTCGTTGCTGTGTGTGCTTTCTCGGTGAGCGGGGGCTACTCTTTGTTGTGGTGCGTGGGTTTCTCACTGCGGTGGCTTTTCTCGTTGCGGAGCATGGGCTCTAGGCGCGCAGGCTTCAGTAGTTGTGACATGTGAGCTCAGTAGTTGTGGCTCGCAGGCTCTAGAGCACAGGCTCAGTAGTTGTGGTGCACAGGCTTAGTTGCTCCGCGGCCTGTAGGATCTTCCCAGAGCAGGGCTCGAACCCGTGTCCCCTGCATTGGCAGGCAGATTCTTAACCACTGCGCCACCAGGGAAGTCCCAAGAGCTCATAGCTTTTGTTCTAAAATTTTAGCCATGAATTCGGTACAAAGTTAACTAGTTGTAGAATAAGCTGGATCCAAATGGTTTTGGCAGATGGAATAAGTTAAGGTTACCCGCTCAGATGGCTAAAACTTTTTACTAATATTTGTGGAGAAGACATTTAAGACTTTTACTTGTCTAAGTTCCAAACAACCTTTCCCCCTTTTGTTTTCCTCCAGATAAGAATGGTCTCTCTGAAGTTTGCATTTCAAAGAGATGACCTAGATAAGAATTCTGGAGAAGACCAAGTAAGAATATTTACATCTCAAAGGCACAGGGAAAAAAGGCAAATTCCTCCAAGGACTTTTGTTTTCTAAGGCCAGAATTTTTACAATACTCACAAGCCTTTTAAGATAAATAGGGGAGGTTTGGGGGTTGGTAAAAAGGACAGGTGGACTTTGAATTGTTTCTGGAGCTGCATTTCTGGCTTTGCAAAGTTTGTAAGGTAAGGACAGTTGCTTTTAATTCCTCAGGGGATTAGGTTGCAACTTAAATGACATTATAGATTGATCCACCCATCCAACTACATTTTTCTCAATTTGCTTCTTTGTAACAGGGAGAAGATCTTCAACTAAGATGGAAATCTAAAAGAGTCCTATGTTCTAGATTTAGAGCTATATGTCTTTGAAATGTTTTAGTAAATCCTTCCACAAAGGCTTCAGAAGGTTTTTTTGCTTGTTTGTTTTTTTCTTTCCCTCTGGGTACATTTAGCTTAGAGAAGGCCTAAAAAAAAATTCTTACCAGGCTCTGAATATCAGCTTACAATTTGGCCAATTTCTGGCCAAAGAGCTACCTTGGGGGGGAAAAAAAAGTCCTTTCAAAAAAATCTTGTTAATTTTCAGCCAGGACAAACAGTAAAGGTAGGTACAATAACAAGTTTTATTCTCCTCTGGACTGGGCACTACAGACAGAGATTCAGGAGAGCTGAAGCTGGTTAGAATTCTCACTCTTCACTGGCTTTCTCAGTTTTCCCAGGATCCCATATTCAGGCTCTAATATCTACCAGAATTGCTCAAGGTTATTCATTAATTTTAATTTTAATTTCCCTAGGCTGCTTAAGGAAATAAAATAGCTGTTTACCAGAAAATCCTTCAGGCGGCCGTCAACACTGGGAGGGGCCCACATCAGGGCCCTCCTTTGAGGGTAGATATGGGGACATCTGTAAGGCCACTAACTTGGTGGACTTTTGTTTATGGTCTTGTAGTCTCTTCAGAGTGGAAAGACAATTCAGACAGAGGATTACTAGAATGAGCACTCAAGTAAAGGAGGATAGAGGGGAGCAATAGGAGTTGCATCAGTCTCATATAGTCTTTTCTTTTACATGCCTGTGTGTCTTTAATTTTTCATTAGCCTTTTGCAATGAATCGCTCAATGAAGCTATTATGGAATTCTGAAGGCTTTTGGAGGTTTCTGCATGCCAATTAAAATAGGTGTCCCAGGGGCTTCCCTGGTGGCACAGTGGTTGAGAGTTCGCCTGCTGATGCAGGGGACACGGGTTCGTGCCCCGGTCCGGGAAGATCCCACATGCCGCGGAGCGGCTGGGCCTGTGAGCCATGGCCACTGAGCCTGCGCGTCCGGAGCCTGTGCTCCGCAGTGGGAGAGGCCACAGCAGTGAGAGGCCCGCGTACCGCAAAAAAAAAAAAAAAAAAATAGGTGTCCCATTCTGTGTATTTGATTTGGGAACCCTTGCTTTCAAATGCACTTCTTAAATAAATGCTCTTGTCTAACTGGAACCTTTCTCATAACAGCTATTGTAAGTCTCGATTGTCTTTGTAAGATTTTGCCATTTTTGTAGATATTTACAGCTTCCAGGACCACAGTTCTTGGGTATAAAATAAGCAGTTGTGCCAGAAGGCGACACACTCAATTATTTGAAACTCAGTCCCATTTCTTTAGCTGTCTTGGGTCTCTTGGAGCCAAATTAATACCTGAGAGGGATGTGCTGCCAGGTTGGAGTTTGTGTGGTGTTTTACAGTGGTTCTTGTTGCACAGAAATTTTCTTGCGGTTGGCAGGTGACCTAGTGTCAACCTAACCCTTTCCGAGACCAATTTATTATAATTACTAGGGTCTTAGAGTTAGGTGGTGAGTGCTCTAACAGCTTTTAAGTGCTCCACCTGTGCCCACCAGTTTTGTGGCTTTTGGCTTCCAAGATTCCTATTAGCAACAGACTTGACCTCATGTGCACCTTAACAGAAACTAACAGTAACCTGGCCAAGAGAAGGCCTTGTGTGCACCACCAGCAATTCCCAATGTGGAACTGGGGACTAGGGAAAGGACTGAACCAGAAGACCCCCAACAAAGGGGACTATGGACTGGGATTCCAATCAAATAAAGAACAGTGGACGAAACCAAGAGCTAGAGGCTTGGGTTCTGGGTGGAACCATCTGCTAGCTCAAGCTGACCTGCCCCGGACTGGAAAGCCAATTAAATCAGAAGTTTGACACAAAGAGAATGGAGCTCAGAATCAGGAGGAACTTATCCATGGCCTTTGGAAGTGGCGAGAAAGAGAACTCAAAGGATTTGAGGGTACCAGTGCTTGTGTTTCTTGTCCTCAAAGCCCTCCAAAGTTTCCTCTGGATCCCACCACTGCCACCAAATCTGTTAAAAAACAAATTTCAACTGAGTAAATTTTAAAGATGTTACTGGCTTCATTCAATGATTCACGAATTGGGCAACATATCCCATCTAGCTCACAGAAAGGAGCTCCAAGGAGCTGTACAAAATGAAAGATTTTTACAGGCTGAAGGGAGCAGGAACAAGGAAGTTATACTAGCAAAAAATGGATTGGTTGTGGCATGGATCGGGAAACAGTATCTATAGTTGAAGCTGTGAGACCCAAAGGGCCATGGGCTGGGTGAGATGGAGGTCAGCAGGGGTCAGACCACTCAAGACCTGGAAGTATGTTAGACAGGGAAAGGCCTAGAGCGGATCAGCCTTTTAAAATAATGACTCTGGCTGCTGCCAGAGGGTAGACCGTGGGAGCAGAGTAGAAGTAGGGGAAGCAGCCATCTAGGTGAGAGATGAGGGTGGTAGACTCGGTGGTGACTGGGGATTTGGAGAAAAGTGAATGGACCAAAAAGATATTTCGAGGGTTGGAGATGGGGTGGGGAGGAGGTTGAGAGTGTAGGGGAGGGAGCCATCCAGGATGCCACCCAGCTTTCTGGCTTGGATGTATGGATGGATGGTGGTGGCCTTCACTGGGATGGACTACAAGAAGAAGAAGACCAGGCTTGGTGGTGGGGGGCAAGAAAGGTCATGAGTTCAGTTTGGACATATCAGACCGAGGGGTCTGAGCAGGTCTGGGCCTACCTGCTGTCCCACAGGCACCAGCAGCATGGCCACCCTCTCAAACCCCCAGGCTCAATCTTTTTTTTTTTTTGCGGTACGCAAGCCTCTCACTGCTGTGGCCTCTCCCGTTGCAGAGCACAGGCTCCGGACGCGCAGGCTCAGCGGCCATGGCTCACGGGCCCAGCCGCTCCGCGGCATGTGGGATCTTCCTGGATCGGGGCACAAACCCATGTCACCTGCATCGGCAGGCGGACTCTCAACCACTGCGCCACTAGGGAAGCACCCCAGGCTCAATCTTTAGCAACTTCAGCTGCTTCCTGTCCACCCATCACCCTCCCCCTCCACACACACACACATCCACAGAGTGAGTCAACCAATCTTCTTCATCTGTCACATGGGACAAAAACAGTATCCATTTCCTGGGGGTAGCTGTAAGCAGTAAGCAAACTAAGGCACAAAAGATGCTGAGAAGTGGGCCAGGTGCTAGTCACTGTGAGCACTGCCCATGCCCTTTGTCCCGGCCATGCAACACAAGTGCATTTCTATCACCTCTACGGCACAGGCTTGGAACTAGCCATCTCCCAACAGCCCAGTCTTGATCTTGCCATGCACCTGCTCAAAATAGTGTTAGTGTTTCCTACTCAGAAGACAGGACCCCTGTGCCAGCTAGTCCCAAGCCATTTCCCAGCCTCCTTCCCCACCCTCTTCATCAGGTGATGCTCCCATCACAGACACCTGCACCTTCCCCAATCATGTCACACACTTACCCATCTGCTTTTCTCTTTCTCCCCTTCCCACCCGTCCTTCCCAAGTGCCGCTCTATTTGCTAGGCACCTCCTCTGGGAGGCTTCTCCAAGGCCCTGCAGGGGATGAGCTCCACCCCTTCCAGATTTCTACAGCTTCCTCAGGCTCCTCTTTAGCTTCTGGCCACTCTTGGGATTCACTGGGCTTCCTTCGACTTGTCTGACTCCTTTTCCCAAGGCATCAGCTCACCGAACACAGGGAGGCACATAGGCTTCATCACTGTGGTGTCCTAGTGCCTGGCACTGTACCCAACCCAACATGGGGCTTCGTTGATACTGGTGCAGAAAATCAACAGAACCCCTAATGTACAGTTTCATGTAGATCCATCTCATCTCCCGCAAAGGCCAGAAGACAGGCAAGAAGGGTGTTCTGGCCTGGGGACAATAAGCCCTTTCCCAGAAGCTGCTCTGTGAGACAAAGTCCAGGACAAGCAAACAGAGATCAAAGAAGCCTCTGGGCCCCCTCACCATATCGGGGTCACAGCAGCCAGTACATCCCAACCAGGGCCATGGAGTAGGTTGACCAGGGGCCATGTCTGCCCAGTGTGTGTGGCTTGTGGGGGACAGACAGGGTTTGTGCATAAAACTTAAGAAACTGCAGCTACAAGGTGGGTCTCTGGGATCTTTGACTGCTTCTTCTTTCTTCCTAATAATGCAGAGGACATTTCTATCATTACATGATAGGCCTGGGCTTTGGAGTCTGAAAGATTTGGGTTTGAATACATGCTCTTTCATTTGCTGTGGGACCAACGTCCCAGGGACACCCTGAGGATAAAATTAGATCATAAAGGGCTGAGAGCGACGCATGGCTTGTAGTCTGTCCTTCATCATGAAAGCATGGCTTTCATCTTTTGTCTCCACTATATCCTGGAACGATGAGGCTTACTTCTGCTCTTCTTTACAAAGCTGATTGGCCTAAAGGGTGTGTCGCCCATTACGTATCCCCAGAACTGTCCAGACCACCTCTGGCAGAGCTGCTAGAGGTGGTGCCGTCAGAAACAAGGACATGGGCAGACGCTTTGTAAGCCACCGTACCTGCCTCCCTGGCCAAAGCGGGACTGTCTGAAAAGTTTGTTGATGCTTAAAGAATTTTGAAAGGAACACCTAATGAAGTTGAGAAATTCATTTTTAACTGTGGCTACTTGATACCTGCCCCAGTATCACTGATGCTGGCCCTGTGCCACGGAGCCTGGATTAAATGAGCTGTCTGGGTCTTCACAATTCACGCCAGCTGAGTGTAGCTCTAACCAAGGGGCACAGTCTGAGTCTGGTCAGGAGTTTGCACAGCTGGGAGTCCCCCTAAGGAGAAAGCTTTCACTGTCTATTTTTCATCCCTCAAACTGTAATATTTGCCTTCACCTTGTCTAATGTTTAATCCATGTTTATCCAGCATTTTATTGACTAGTGGTCTGAGTGAAGTGACAGGCAGCAGGAGCCTTGAGACCATGCACGGCACGATGGGGCTTCGGGGGCTGCTCTGTGTGTGCCTGGCGTCCCTGCTCACCCTGCAGGCCATGCCCGCTCAGGGTTCACCCGCACGCAGTCCCAAAGGCGGCAAGGTATGTGAGTAAACCCCTGGGCCAGAAACAGACGGCTGAACCTGGAAGGGGCTACAGAGACCAGGGCTCTCCCCACCCACCTCGACCTCCTCTGAATGGAGAGGACCTCCCAGCAGCATGCGGGAAGTGAGGCCAAGGCGTCGAGGACACAGGCTGTGTCCTACTCCCGTCCGTTAACAGATAGGTCCTGGTCCCCTGAGTGCTCGCACTCACCCTTGTGCCGGTTTTGTTTTACAGAAGCGACCGGCTTTGGACACAGTGAGTGAGGATCTCAGCACAGGGGTCTGTGGTGGGCCTTTATTACAGTCTGTTTCCCCTGGGCTTCGAGGTGTGCCCCTGGGCAGAGGGATTCCCATCTCCTCCAAATAAGGGCTCGCCCACCCCCCTCATGCCCCACGACATGGCCTCAGGCATAGAGAACAGCACCTGTGTCAGAGCTGGGTGCCGAGGTCTCCCGTGGCTGAGCCCCCATCCCAGCCACCTCCCGCACGTCCCACTTTAGGCTGTCGATGGCGTGGTCATCCAGAGTTTGAAAGTCAACTGCAAAGTCACCTCTCGCTTTTCCCACTGTGTCATCACCAGCCAAGTGGTCAACAGCGCCGACGAAGCCAAGGATGTGGCCTTTGATGTGGAAATCCCCAGGACGGCCTTCATCAGCGACTTTGCCATGTGCGTGCCCGCCTGGTTCACCAGGCCCAGCCCAAAACCATGGCTCCGAGTGGCCCAACAGTGCAGCCCATCCCCTCGTCCCCAAGGGCCACAGGCCAGCCCCAGCTCTGAAGGACTGAAAAGCCCTTTAGGTCTGCTCTGGGCTCCCATCTTAGACAGCAAACTAGAGCCTCTGACAGTGTGTTTTCAGCCTAGGGCCCAAGGAGCACAGGCTGGCACCCACAGTTTCTTGCTGGACTCTGTGGCCGTGGCTGCCCACCTCCTTGAGTAGCTCTGGGGGCAGTGGGAGGCCAGCAGGAGATGCCCTCTCACAAGTGCTCACCTGGACAGGGTCTCCTTAGTGCCTGGGCTGGGAGCACCTCCAATATGGAGGCCCTGTGTGGTTGGGGAGGGGCACCTCCCTGAGGGCATCTTCCTCCCTGTAGCACAGCAGGTGAAAATGCATTCCTCGGGGACATAAAGGACAAAGTGACTGCATGGAAGCAGTACCGGAAAGCAGCCATCTCAGGAGAGAACGCCGGCCTTGTCAGGTGAGCTCTGGGTGCTGCCCTGGTGCTGCCCTCCCCTGCCAGGATGCATGCCTTGGGTGGAGGGCAGCCCAGGCTGATGGGAAGGGAGCAAACTGCCCAGATCCACTGCTGGCACAGGTGCACTGGACGAGGCCTCTGGAGAAGTGGGGCTCTGACCCTGGCCAGCCAGCTAAGAGTGAGGGTCAAGGAAAGCTGGGAGCAGCACGAAAATAAGAGAAACTGACTCTGAGGGCCATGCTTTAGGTGACAAGGACCTCCACATCACTTACCATTTGTCTGTTTGTTGTTGCCACTGGTGGCACATCCAGGGCCTCAGGGAGAACGATGGAGCAGTTTGCCATCCAGGTCACCATTGGTCCCCGGAGCAAGGCCACGTTCCGGCTGACCTACGAGGAGGTGCTGAGGCGAAAGCTTATGCAGTATGACATTGTCATCAAGGTCAAGCCCAAGCAGCTGGTGCAGCATTTTGAGGTAGATCGCTGGTGACCACGTGCAGGGGCAAGGTCTCAGGAGCTGGGCTCCTGCCTCTCCCTCTCTGCGGCTCTGAGCGCTGGTTCGGCACCCACCACGTGCAGCCCTGGGCCTGAGCACACAGGGAGGGGACTCACTCCTCAGGGTGGGCTCTGATGGCTGTTCGTGGGCAGGGAGCTCCCTGAACCCTCCAACCTCCTCCTTCTTCTGAGCCTTGGCTTGCTCATCTGTCAAATGGGGGTTTTGTGTGTCCCAGAACTGCCGCAAGGATCATGAGAGATATTGAATGTCCAGGGAGTCTGTAAACCAGTTAGTCCTGGGCAGCCTGAGGGGCTGTAATTGTCACTGGCACCTTAGTGGTAGCCGAGTTGAGGGGCTCAGGCATGCACACTTTCATTTGGCCAATATTTTTGGAGTGCCTACAACATGCCAGGCCCTGTGCTGAGAGCTGGGCGGGTGCTGCACACAGTAGGTGGTCAGGATATACGCTGGCTCTTGGCTGGGGCTTGATGAAGGCTCCCCAGTGGGAGCCTTGGTACAGGAACTGCTTCAATGCCACAGATCGACGTGGACATCTTTGAGCCTCGGGGGATCAGCAAGCTGGATGCCCAGGCCTCCTTCCTCCCCAAGGAACGGGCCGCCCAACTCATCAAGAAGTCCTTCTCAGGAAAAGAGGTGCGTGGCATGGCTGAGCCCTCAGAGACTTCTCAGCGTGGCTGCAGACAAGGGCTGCAGGCCACCCTAGGGGAGAGAGAGAGAGGAACTTTGCACTCCTGATTCTCAGAGCCACTTGGCAAAAGCCTGTGTGCGGAGGCTGGGGAGGGTGCCTACAACGGCTGCCTGGTCTGGGGCGAGTTGCTGGCTTGCTTAAGCCTCAGTTTCCTCTTTGCCTGTCTCATCCCAATAGGAAAGCATTCATGGAAATATAGGGCACATGTGCAAACCTCAGGATTCCAAGCCCCAGTGTTCTTGGAAACACGATGAAGTTTGGAAAGGCCTTTGGCCTCTGGCCACTTGCCACTTGTCACTTCCCACCCATCTGTGGGAATCCCAGAAGCCCCCTGCTTGCCCCTACCCCAGGTCCTGAGGAGTGTGGCATATGAGTGGGTGATACCCAACTAGTGCCCTGCTTCCTAACTTGCCCTCAACTGGAGCCAGGAGCAAACTGTTTATTCCCCACCCACCTTTGGTAGTGAGTCCATAACAATTCACTTAAAAGAAATGTTTCCTACAGTTTTGAAGGGGTTCCTTTGAAACAAAATATGATACCCCAGAGTGTTAGCAAACATGCTTGCTTTCAGCAGGGGACCAAGGGGATGGTCTTTGTCTGCCTAATAATTTTCAAAAAAATTTTTAATGAGCATATTTTGCTTTTATAACAAACAAACAAAAAGTAAAAAGAAAAGCATCTTTAAAGAAAATGTGGAAAGTACAAAAGTGTAGAAATGTATCGAGTACAAACCACCACCAATTTCCCGGAATACCAGCACCAAGTCCAAACAGACCGCAGCTCCCACTCTGGGAGCTCTTCCTTCTCTTTGTCTATCCAGGCAGGTTTCATTTTCCAGCACAGTGTTGCTTTTTTCACTAGATAGTGTGAGTTGACCGGTGCCTCTCATGCTGCTATTATTTTGTTTTTATTGTGTATCCAAAGTGACGATACTTATAGAAAATCCCAATGATTCAGAAGCATGTGAGCAAAGAAACAGGTCTTCTCTCCTACCACCCACAGGTGTGTATTCTCAGCAGCAGGGCGAGGGGCCCACTAGACTCATTCCTATGCCTGTGCACCACACACACATTCACACACACACACACACACACACCCCTTACGTTGTCGTTGCAAACTAGTGATGCCTCACACCGTCAATGGTTCCAGGGTCATGTGCTTTTCCGTCCCACGGTGGGACAGCAGCAATCCTGCCCCACATGCTCTACGACCTTGCTGAATGGGGACTTCAAGGTGACCTACGATGTCAATCGGGACAAGGCCTGTGACCTCCTGGTGAGCTGGAAGCTTCTTGCCCAAGACTCAGAGGGTGGGCAGGGTGCTTGAGAGAGAGGCCTCACTTGTCCCTTTGTGTTTCAGGTCGCTGATAACCACTTTGCCCACTTCTTTGCTCCCCAAAACCTGACAAAACTGAACAAGAATGTGGTTTTTGTGATTGACATCAGCTCCTCCATGGAAGGCCAGAAAGTGAAGCAGGTAAACTGTGGCTCTAACCAGCTGGCCAGCAGGAGCTTCTTTAGCCCCATCACCCATCCCACCCTGGTTTTGCCTCCAGAGTCTGGGTTTGGGACTTCTGCTCCTGGTCAGAGGCACGGTAATTTAACAGGATATCCCAGTGGTCAGGGGCTCTGGAATCAGCCACTTTCTCACTGTGCAACCGTGGGCAAGTGCATTCACTTCTCCTCAATGGCAAAAATGGGAGTAAAATGCAGCGCCCATACGGTTGTGGGGTTTACCAATGGGGGATGCTTGGAAGATGAGACCTGTACCCTAGGCGTGCAGGGATGATTACAGTGCTCCCGGGAGATGGCTTGCAGCAGGGCACAGCCCACTCCCACCGCGCTCTGGGTGTCCTGTCCATAGCGCAGTGAAAGCATGGCTGGACAAGCAGAGTTTTAGAAACTCAGCCCCCTGGGGTCCTCTGTCTTAATCCTGACCCCCTTGAACTCCTGGTCATTTCCCCTCCCCATACTGGGTCCCTTTGCCTTCTCCATCCCCCTCAAGACATCCCAGAGCTCAGTAGGATGCTCCTCTCTGGCACCACCTGGCTGTCCTGTCCATCCCCTTCTGCTTGCCCACCGTGTACTTCTACCCTGTGGATCTCTGAACTGGGTATCTGGAGATGACAGAAGGCACTATCCTGGGGCCCTGCCCCTCCACTGACTGTCCTGTCCTTACAGACCAAGGAGGCGCTCCTTAAAATCCTGGGGGACTTGCGGCCAGGGGACTACTTCGACCTGGTCCTCTTTGGGTCTGCAGTGCAGTCCTGGAGGGGCTCGCTGGTGCAGGCATCTGCCGCCAATCTGGACGCAGCTCGGAACTTTGTGCAGCACTTCTCTCTGGCCGGGTGTAAGGGCAGGGGTCTGGGGCCACCTCGATGTCACCTCTGTCCCCTCAGATTCAGGGCATACACTGATCTGCTTTCTCTTTTTTGCAGCTACAAACCTGAATGGAGGTTTGCTCCAGGGAATTGAGATTTTGAACAAAGCTCAGGGAAGCCTCCCAGAGCTCAGCAACCATGCCTCTATTCTCATCATGCTGACAGATGGCGAGCCCACAGAGGGTAAACGCCCCGAGGGCTACCTTCATTACCAAAGGCATTCAAGCTGAACTTGGAAATACAACCAATGGGGATGCTGTCAGGGGGCAGAAAGGCTAAGGGCAAAACCAAGCACTGGTTTAAAAGCAGAGTTCAGACCACAGAGTCTGAAGGAGCTCCAAGGTGTTCTGTCCTGAATTGGGAAGCTGGGGAAGTTTCTGCATGACACGGGGTTGCACAGGGCCCAGGAGGATGGGCAGGACCCTAGGCTGAGTTTAATGAACTATGGATTCAGCACTGACTGAGTGCCAAGCACAGGACTAGGGACCAAGGAGAGACACTAAGAGAACAAGACACATCTTTGCCCTTAAGGAGCCCAGGGTCCACTGGGGGAGGCAGCCCCAGGAGCAGATGCTCTGTCAAGGGCCCTGAAGGGTGCCAGAAGGCCGAAGGAGCACAGACAAGGGGCACCTGGCCCAGGCAGGGTCTCAGAAGGCGTCTTGGAAGAGGTGACCCCCGAGCTCAATCTGGAAGGAGGGGAGGAGAAGCAGGAAGGGATCCCTGGCAGAAGGGGCAGCTTGAGCAAAACAAGGTTTGTGCACTGGCAGGGCCTGCCTGGGAAGCGTAGGCATATGCAGAGTAGGTGAAACAGGATGGAAGGGTCAGCAGGACCTCACAGGCCATGCGAGGAGCCGTGAGTTTACAGCAGAATCAGATCTGCTCATGGTGGATCCATGTAGATGGGCAAAGTCTTCGAGGAGCTCTGTGAGTAGCTGTTGCAGTCACCCAGGTGAGCCAGCAAGAGGCGTTGCCTCAAGATGCCAGTGGGGACTGGAGATGGTCTGAGATGGGAGTCTTGGCCCCCAGGGAGGGTGCCCCAAAGTCCCCTCGTGCCCCACACACCTGTGAGCCAGCATCCCGTCCCTACCTGGCTGTGTGGCTGCAGGGGTGACGGATCATACCCAAATCCTCAAGAACGTCCGAGATGCCATCAGGGGCAAGTTCCCACTCTACAACTTGGGCTTCGGCCATGATGTGGACTTGAAATTCCTGGAGGTCATGTCCCTGGAGAACAACGGACGTGTCCAGAGAATCTACGAGGACCACGATGCCACCCAGCAGCTGCAGGTCTCCTCCTCCCCCTGCTCCCAAAGTCACGCCATGGGGAGCATGGCCTTGGCAGCCACGTACCCATCAGCCCAGAGCAGATAAAGCTCTGGTGTGGGGTTCGAATTAGCTGTGTGACCTCAAACCAGTTACTTAAGCCCTGAGCCTTCAATTCCTTCTATAAAGTAGGGATCCCGACACCCCACTTTGTGAGTGGGTTTCCTGTTGGATGCCTAGGACGACCCACCAGCTCTGAGGCTGCACCCCCCATCCCCACAGGGCTTCTACGAGCAGGTAGCCAACCCTCTGCTGAGGGATGTGGAGTTGCTGTACCCCAGGGATGCCGTCTCGGCCCTGACCCAGCACCACCATAAACAGTACTATGAAGGCTCGGAGATCATAGTGGCCGGGCGCATCGCTGACCACAAGCGGAGCAGCTTCAAGGCGGATGTGCAAGCCTATGGGGTAAACAGAGGGCTGCGGAGGGTGGAGAGGCACCCAGAGACTCCAAACCTACACTGCTCCCCACCCCTAGGCCCCCAGCAGCCTCTCTTTCCCCAGAGCGGTGCCTCACCCCAGAGGGCCACACACACCCCAGGGCTGAGCATTCTTCCAATGAAGGCATCCAGAGGGCAGGCTAGAGTGGGGCCAACATGGCCTTGATTAGCTGTAGTCCCTTGTATCCAACTGGTCCACCTGTTATTCCTCACATCACTCCTCCCAAAGCGTGAGAGTGTGAGAGGCCAGCCTCTTTCTTCTCAAGTGACCACTATTTCCTGAGCACCGACTGCACATGCAGCTTTGCACCACGGTGCAGTGCCTATGTGTATGTGCACACTGCGGTGTGTGTGTGTGGGGGGGTGTCACAGAGACCTGGACTCTAGCCGTGCAGTGTAGTTGAGGGTTCAGGACTCGGGCTTAGAGTGAGGAAAGCTGAGCTAGACCCTGGCTGCAGCTGGGTGACGTTGATCAAATGGGTCCAGTTCTCTAGGCCTTTCTGTACCGTGGGGGTAACAATGTACTAGAGAGTTGTGTGGAGTAAACGAAATAATCCACATGATAGGCTTATACAGTGCCTGGTACATGGGATGCCCTTGGGAAGAGGTGCCCCCGTTACTGTAGCTGGGGAGAGAAGGCGCATTTGTGAGCTGTGGCAAGCTGAATGGCGCACGGGGCCGCGGTGGGCATCCGGAGGAGCGGGGCGTGGTGGAAACAGCTACATGGTGGATCGGCTGGGTGCCTGCTGGCATCCCCCAGAGAAAATCCATGAGGGCAGGGCCTGATCCTCCATCCCTGGGATCCCCAGGGCCTGGCCCAACTTGGCTAACAGAGGGTGCTTAGCAACTTTTGTGGAAGGAACGGATGGAAGAGGATGAGGAGAGCAGGCTCAGGAAAGGCAGGGGGTAGCATGCTCAGAACGGAGCTGCAGAGACCAGACAACATCAGGCTCCCCCAGAACCCCTCATGGCGCACAACCTCTCTCTCCCTCGCCTCCCTCAGGAGGGCCAAGAATTCAAGACGACCTGCCTGGTGGACGAGGAAGAGATGAAGAAACTGCTCCGAGAGCGGGGCCACATGCTGGAGAACCACGTCGAACGCCTGTGGGCCTACCTCACCATCCAGGAGCTGCTGGCCAAGCGGTACCAGCCCTGCGGCTGCCTGGGGGGTGGAGGGGCATGACCACCCCAGAACACGCCCCCCGCCCTGGGCCTTTGGACTACAGAGGGGCGGTTCTAGGCCTTGGAGGTTGCGAGCAGGTCAGATTTACTGGCCTCTGACTTTGCTCGCTGAGTTAATATCAACCAGGCAGTCAGCAGTGTGGTCAGGGCCCGCTGGGGGCACAGTGCAGCCCCTTTTGCCCCCACTGAGCTGCTGCGGGGGAGGCTTCCCTTTACTGCGGGGCTGCTGTGTCCAGACACACTCATTTAATCCTCACAACGTGCCGAGCAAACTGAGGTTCAGAGAGGTTAGACCACTTGCCAGGATCTCACAGCTATTGAATTCTCTGTGGGTTTCTGAGGCACATCCCCCAGCCCTGCCAGACCTCCAGGTTTTCTCTGAGGGAGGCCTTTAAATCATGAGGTCCTTGAAGACAGCCCCTGGGCGGGGGCACTGCAGGGGCCTTGTAAACATTTGCTGAAAGAGTGAACAAAGGAAGGAAAGGACGAGGGAGTGCAAGTCCATTGTCATCCAAGCTGCGGGCTTAGAGCCGGTGTCTGTCTGGCAGGATGAAGTTGGAGGGGGCAGAGAAGGCCAACGTGTCAGCCAAGGCCCTGAAGATGTCGCTGGCCTATCAGTTTGTGACCCCGCTGACCTCCATGACCATCAGGGGCATGGCGGACCAAGACGGCCTGGAGCCCCTCATTGACAAGGCCCTGGAGGGTATGGGCTGGCAGAGGGGAGGCTGTGGGCATGGGGAGGCTTCTGAGAGCCAAAAATCTCCTGGGCGTTAATTCTCTTTCCTTTCTCTCCTTTCCAGATTCTCTGCCCTTGGGTGAGTTTTTAAATCACGTTGATTTCCGCAAGGGGCTCCGGGTGGCTGGGCAAGTGGCACGTGCTCCAGCCGCCAGGCACACAGCACCCGCTCCCCCTGCTCTGCTCCACCCTTTCTTGGTCTCTTCCTTCCCCAAGATGCCCTTCCCTACTTTGCTGCAAACTAGTTGCTGCCTCCTGTGTGCTCGGGGAGCTCTCGCTCAGCCTGAACCCCTCCACTCCCCGGACTCCTTAGGGGCCCTACGTGTGAGCATCCATCTACCAGGAGGGCTGGGACCCCCAGGAAGAGGGCTGGGACCCCCGGGAGGAGGGCTGGGACCCCCAGGAGGAGGGTGGGCCCAGGCCTGATTGGCCTCCGGGCCCAGCTGCACTTGGGGAATGAGGCGCGTGCCTTTCGTGTGGAGTGGGGAGAGTGACGCTGTCCTCTACTGTTGTCCTCTACAGAGATGGTGGGGCCCAGAAAGAGTAAGTGGCAGCCATCCTGATGACGCAGGTCTCTACCCTCTACTCCACACATGGCCACCTCTCAGGCTGTGCGTTCAGTCCTGAGCAAAGCCTGGGTCATCACCTATCTGCGTGATGAGGAAATGATAGCCTAAGGTTTTCTTCCTCTGCTCCAGCGTTCCTCGCTGCCTCTCACTGGGAACCGTCAGAATGCTCCCCCTGACCTGGCCTGGCCTCCCCACCCCTATGCCACCAGCACCTCCCAGTTCCCAGGAAAGGAGACCGAGAGGGGGCCACGCCACTGTGCTGGGCCAAATTTCCATTCCCACATCCCGAGAGGCGTCAAAGGCTCTGTGTCCACTCCAGCCCCTGTGGCCTCAGGCCAGCCTGCCTGGGTGGGAGGGGCCTCAGAAAAGGAGGCAGCAGCTCCAGGGAAGGCGCAGCTGCTTCCCTTCTAAGCGCTGTTTACTTTTGCCCGTCAGCCTTCGTGCTGCTGGCCTCGCAGCCTTCTCCGACGCGGCCTAGCTCCGAGATCCAGCAGTTGCCAAACCAAGTGACTGGCGGTGAGTCCTTGGGAGGGTCTGAGGGATACACCTGCCTGACTGAACCCTTCTCCCCAGCCGGCCCCATGTGCCTAATACTCAATCTAATAGACTCCATGCTGTGCCCCCAGTGGACACTGACCCCCACTTCCTCATCCACGTGCCCCAGAAAGAGGACACTCTGTGCTTCAATATCAACGAGGAGCCTGGTGTGGTCCTGAGCCTGGTGCAGGACCCTGACACAGGTACGGGTGACATTACGCCCTCTGCCAGAGAGGGTGGGGCCTGGGCTCCTCTGTCCTCAACGTTCAGCCATGAAGAGGAAGGACAGTGGCTGTGGCCTCCACTCCCCTCACCCTGTGTACCCGCCACCTGGCTGGGCTCAGCCGGCCTCCTTCATGCCCCATCCGCCTGCCTGGGCCCTATACAGGGCCTGCTTCATGGGCATGTGACCTGTGCAGGTGCACAGGACCCTGCCCTTGGAAGGACTCCATGCTTGATTGAATGTTCTGCTGTTGCATCTTGAAATTCTTAACAAGTTTTGAATGAGGGGCCCCTCGTTTTCATTTTGTACTGAATCCTATAAATGATGCAGTGGCCCTGCCACACCCCCCTCCCCCATCCCCCTCATGGCTGCAGGGGTCTTGGTGCCCACCTCCCCAGCAGGGCTCAGGTGATGGGAACAACGCCCTCTCCATCTATCGGCCACTTCTCCCACCCTCCCAGTCCAGTCAGGCCATCTGCTAATATTTGTTGAGCACATCCTAAGGTCTGGGGACACAGTGGGAACCGAAACAAAGTCCTTGCTCTCGTGGAGTTTAGGGAAGGGAGATAAACAGGTGAACAAATTCTTAGCTGACAATTTCCGAGCATGAGACGTGCTGTGTTGGGATAGTGAAGACGGGGAGGGGGCTTTTGGCTGCTCAGTTCAGAGGAGGCTTCTGTGGAGAGGCCCACCTGCAGCACCTACTGTGACCTGCCCTGTGTCAGGGCCTGGGTCCACAGAGAAGGAGCAGGTCCAAGGCCTGTCCTCGGGGAGGTGACACCTCCTTCAGGGCCCAGAACCGAGGGCTAAGTCTCAGAGAGTTAGTGTGGCGGGAGGGAAGGGAGGCGGGGCTGCGAGCGGCCTGCACCTGTCCTGAAGGCCCCTCCCCCTGGGTGGTGAGGCCCTCAGAGCCCAAAGAGGGTGGGCATTGGGGGCGGCAGCAGCAAGGACCGGCTGGTGGGGTTCTAGGCAGAGCTGGGCCGCCCTGACCCGGATGGCCCCTCACCCCACTGCAGGCTTCTCAGTGAATGGCCAGCTCATCGGCAACGAGGCCAGTGGCCCTGGGAAGCACGAGGGCACGTACTTCGGGCGGCTGGGGATCGCAAACCCCGCAACAGGCTTCCAGCTGGAAGTGACTCCTCAGAACATCACACTGAACCCTGGCTCTGGCGGACCCATATTCTCCTGGAGGGACCAGGCCTCACTGCGGCAGAATGAGTAACCGGGCTGGGGCCGGGGCCTGGGAGGGGAGGCAGGGGTGGGTGTGGTGAAGACCAAGGCACAAAGCCCCAGAGCCAGCTCTGCTGCCCGAGCCTGCTGGGCCCTCATTCCCCGAGCTGTGTCAGTGTGTGACGTCCATGTGGCCTCCGCGTAGGCTGTGCAGACATGTCGGGCCCCGTGGACCATTCCCCACCCGACTCCCAATTTCCCTGGATTGCTGGACACGTGCTCCGGGCCCAGCTGCCTGGATGCCTGTGCTCCCGTGGCACCCTCACCCTGCAGTCCACCCCTGTCTCCACCAAACCAAGCCAACTCTTCCTCCCAGGCCCAGCGCATTGGCCACCTCTTCCCTGAAGCCATCCTAGTCCCTTCCTCTGCTGAACTCCAGCGTTCTCTAGGTTTCTCTTTCAGCCCCTGTCTTAGTATGCCTTGTTTAGTGTTTGTTCCTTCCTTCACTCATTCATTCGTTCAATAAACTGCTGAGCACCAGAGCCCAATGCTGGGCAGCAGAGCTATAGGAAGAGGTGGGCAGAGTCCGGTGTGGAGGACACAGATGATAAGTGGGAGTCAAAGAACACAGACTCATAATAGACAGGCTGGAGTCCAAGTCCTGGCTCTGCCACTCGCCAGCTGTGTGACCTTGAGCAAGTTTTTTAACCTCTCTGAGCCTCAGTCCTCACAGGATCAGAGTGGGAACTGAATGATGCAGTTTGCGTGGAGGGCTTAGCACAGAGCCTAGCACATTGTAAGGGCCCCATACACAATAGCAACAAGTGGGAAGGAGCATGGAGCAGGTAACCGTCAACCCGCTGCGGGGCGAGGGGTTCATAAGAGCTGGGTCTCAAGGACAAGAGCAGCTGAATGGAGGGGGTGCAGTGCAGCCGCACCTGCCTTCATGGCACCTGGCCCCACAGGGTGGTGGTGACCATCAACAGGAAGAGGAACCTGGTGGTGTCCGTGGAGGATGGGGGCACCTTCGAGGTCGTCCTGCACCGGGTATGGAAGGGGAGTGCCATCTGCCAGGACTTCCTGGGCTTCTACGTGCTGGATAGTCACCGGATGTCGGCACGGACACACGGGCTGCTGGGTACGGCTGGCTAGGCGGGCAGAGCTGTGGGGTGGGGTGTTGAAACCAGAGGACTTACCCTGGGTGAGCTTTGCAGCGGGTCACCAGGATAGGCCCACCTCCAACGTGGCCTACAAGGCTCAGAGTTCCAAAGAGGGTCCCAGTGAAGGCTTGTCCCACAAAAAGGCTGCAATCAAACACAATGAATTTAAAGGTTAAGTGAGCCTGGGAGCGAGTAAGGAGAGGTCCAATTAGCAAATGGAAAGGTCCAGTGGACACCCAGAGACCTCCTGATGGGATGGGTCATCGGCCACACTGCTTCTCCTTGTGGCCTTCCTGCAGACCCTGTTCTCTACCCCTCAACCCTCTCTCCCCAGCCAGATTCCTTTGGAATTGGTCCAAAAAGACAGGAGGTACAACCAACAGGCAATATATCTGCTTCTCTATAGCAAGCGAACTAAAGGTGGCTTTTGATGCCAACATTTATAGAAACAGTCAAGCCCTTGAAAAACAATTGTTTAGGCAACTCTCTAAGCCTCCAGTGAGCACCTACTGAGTACAAGGCAGCAAGGCCCCCGATGGTAACTGCTGTCTCCCATATGCCTTTCCAGGACAATTCTTCCACCCCTTTGATTATAAAGTGTTCGACCTCCACCCAGGCTCTGACCCCACAAAGACAGACGCCACGATGGTGGTGAAGAAACGCCGGCTGACGGTCACCAGGTGGGTGGGCTGCTCTCCCAGCATCTCTGCCCTTGGCCTTCCCCATCGTTGCGCCAGGCCTTCCTCCAGGTGTCACAGGGTTGAGGTGGGCTTCTTGGGGCGGTGCAGCCCTGCCAGCTCCAAAAGGTGACCCCAGCTGGCTTGTGTCTCCTCAGGGGCTTGCAAAAAGACTACAGCAAAGACCCCCGGCATGGGGCTGAGGTGACCTGCTGGTTCATCCACAACAACGGGGATGGGCTGATCGACGGTGTTCACACTGACTATATCGTCCCCGACATCTTCTGAGCCCCCAGCCAGCACACCAATCCTCCCTTGGGACCATGGCAGAGGAGGAGCCTGACCCGCTGCCCAGGCCACACCTCCCTGTCCAAGCTGGTCTCCTATGTCGAAGCACTCATGACTTCCATTACAGAGAGGCTATGTCCAGCCCAGGCTGGCTGCTTTGCGGGAGGGGGGTGTGGCAGGGAGGCAACCCAAGATGTTGCTTCTCAGAAGGGCTCAGGAGTCACAGCAGACCAGGAGGCTGGGCGGGAGCCGGCACCAACTCTGCCCCCACCCCACCCTGTTCTCTGCAGCTGCCTGGCCCCGTGCCCTCTGAGTGTCCTGGGTGTCCCGTGCACACAGCCTCCCCTACAGGTCCAGAGACCAAAGGACACTCTGGCAGCACGTATAGGAACAACCCGTAACAGCTGCAGCTGCCCCAGTGCTTCCTGTAGCCAGGAACTGTTCTAAGTGCCTTTGTTGAATTAATTAAATGTATACTCTCAACAGCCCTGGGGGATACTTTTATCATGACTACTTTCAGCTGAGGTTAGGTAATTTGTCCAAAATCACTCCTCTTTTAAGTGGCGGAGCTGGGATTTGAACCCATGCTATCTGGAGTCAGCATCTATGTGCTTAACCACCCCATGTAAATATTCCCATCAGGCTGGGTGGCTGATGGCCAAAGCCTGCTGGGATTTGGTTCTGGATATCCCAAAGTATCACTTAACACAAACATGTGAAAGAAATACATGAAATATATATGGACTTGGGGTCCTGAAGAAGTCCTGCCAGGAGCTGAGGGTCACCTATTGGGGTCAGGGCCTCAGGAGGCAGTTCCCAGGCCTCCATCCTTCACTGGATTTCCCAGCTGGGGGTTTGGAACCTCTGAGAGCAGGCATATTTCCTCAAAGCAGAGACGGCCACTGCCCAGAAGCTGTGATTTCAGGGGCCAGGAATAGCAGTCCACTGACTCCTCACACTGATTCCTGATACCCCTTCAGAATGCCTTCCCTGGGCCTTGTCTAGGGTCCCAGTTAAAATGTGACGTTACAGGGTGTGTAGAGATGAACTTGTACTTTGGGGAGCCACTGGCCCTTTTGGCGAAGGTTGATGGGCCTCCACCCACTCCTTTCCAAAGGGTTTCTGCTTTTTCTGGCTTCTGTCCAGTTCCCATTCCAGATGAGGCCCATGGGGGCTCAGATCAACAACACAAATGCTGAGGTCCAGAGCTGCCCCAAGCCCAGGGACACAGAGCCCTGAGGGGCAGCCAGTGGAATTTCAGAGCCCAGCCCACCGTCTGACGTATCCTGGGCTTCTCAAGGGAGAGCCACGGGCTGCCAGCTGGCTGGTCACCCTCAGCAAAGTCTGCCCAACTGGGGCCTCCTTTTCCCGTCCTCTAGAGTGGAAATGGGGTGGACCTGAAGATTTCCTAGATTCCTTTAATTCGAAATTCTGTATGATGACTCTGGGTCCCTCCAAGTCCCCAGCTGTCCCTCAGGGGCCTCTTGAGCAACCTCAGAATTTCGTACTTTGAGTTGTCCCTCCCACAAAACTCCAAGTATTGGGGGATGAGGCGGTAGCCTGGAGGAGAGGGGCTGGGGAAAGCTCCTCAGGCGGCTGCAGGGCCGTGAGCAGGAGCCACTGGGCAATGCTGGCAGGACAATAGTTCTGCCACCCCTGCCACAGCCCCAAGAGCCCAGTGGTCAGCGACCATCGACGCTGAAGATGACCTCATGAACTAGACGTGCTGGGAGCTAGACTGCAGGGCCCTTCTCTCTGCTCCCAGGTGTCAGCCCTGAACTCGGTGCCCGCCAGCAGTGTGGGTCAGGGTTCAGGAGGCCTGAGGAGAGCAGGGACCCCCAGCCGGGCCTCAGCAGCTCCCTTTGTTGATCCAGTATTGTTTTGCTGACTTTGCAGCTCTCTGTCATTACTTCTGTGGCTCCTGCGACTTCCAGTCACTAGTCCACTCCTTCCTCATGGCTTCTGCTGCCTCAGAGCTTCTGCTTTCTGTCTTCTCACTCTGTTTCTCTGCCCTCAGCAGTCAACTCTCTCTGTACATCTCACAGTCAAGTACACTCGTGGCTTTCAGTCAAGACCATGGTACGATCCATAAATTAGCTGTCCTGTGCTCAGGCATCCTCATCAACACTGTTCACTAGTGGCCGAGTAGGAGGGTCACTGGGTCACTTTGCTCAGAAGAACATGGGTATGGCCGGCACATGGTAGCCACTCTGGAAGGTCTAGGGGCTGGCAGGGCCCTGGGATGGCCCAGAAGGACCCAGCCCCCACTAGGAGGGGATAAGACCCTGCCTCTGAGGCTCCCATTGTCCTGGATAGCAGAATTCCAGGCTCACTGGAGACTTTCAGGAGAACGACTCTCCAAGAGGCTGAGGGCAGCTGAGTTCCTGGCCAGACTGGGAACACAGGGATGAATGTGACACGTGGCCTGGCCCTCCAGGTGCTCAGAGTCTAGAGAGAGTGATCAGATCCAAACCTGAGAACCTCAACCAAAGGTAATGACAGAATGTAGGCCCTTCGGGAGCTTGGAGCCTGCAGCAGGGCTGTCTGTGGTCAGCTAGGGGACAAAAGAGGAAGACTTCTGAAGGAGGGACACAGGCTGGCAGAGATAAGAGATGTGATGTGCAGAGAAGGGGGAGGTACGCCAGTGAGAAGAGAGTTAAGTTCAGAAAGCAAGTTGGAGCTGGACCACAGGACTTGGGAGTTGTCCTTTTCAAGGGGTCGCGGGAGACAGAGAGAGTAATGAGCAAGGGGTCAGCCATGGAGATCTGAGCCTTAGAGGGATGGGTCTGGTTTGGTGCCCTGGCTGCCTCAAGAAGAGGGGGGTGACTGTGATCCAGGAGGCCAGGAGGCACGTCTGCGGTGCGGCGACAATGCCGAGATGCCGTTTGTGACTCCCATTGCCCCCTCCCAGGGGGTCTCGGGGCCCATTTGCCAACACAGAGCTTCTGCTTTCTCCGGGGGCCTCCTTGTCCCACAGCCCCCGGGAGTGAAGTCCTAACACTGCTGACGATACCCACCGGGCCTCCTTGGTACAGTCAGATCCAGGCCCATTACTCCACCCGTGTCCAGCTTCCTGGGGGATCCTCCCGCCTCCCGCTCCTCCCGCCCACACTGCAGGTCGATGACCCCACTTGGGAAACACTAGGCTTGCTCATATAAGGAGACCAGGTGCCGCCAGTGTGCTCAGCGATGGCGTCTGCTCGGTGGCCCTGCCTCATCTTGGCTCTGCTCTCCGGTGTGGCGGTCTCTGGCTTCCCTAGAAGATTATGCCGGCTACTCGGGGTAAATCTGCCCCCTCTTCACCATCTGGCAGGCCGAGGGGCCAGGCCGGCAGTCCTGTGTGTAGGGTGCGGAGGAGGCAGAGGCTGGGCGGTGAGCTGCAGGGAACAGAGCTGGTATGCGGGGAACTGGGCTCCAGACCTGCTCCCTAATCCTGGGCAAGGCTCTTAAATCTCCTGGGCCTCTGTTTCCCTACCCGTCAGGTGGGTGATGCTGCACGATCAGCTCACCTCACTGAGGGGCTGTGAAGGTCCACGTCTGAGACAAGGGTAGAGGCCTCTAGGAATGGCCGAGCTGAGCTGTGTGGGGTACAGTGGTGGTGGGGTCTGGATGAGGCCTCAGGGGCCTGGGGCCCAGGGAAGGGCAGAGTGAGTCAGGGTATATGGGGCAGGGGAAGAGCTCTGGCTTTGGTCCTCCTTGCCCTGATCCCCCCGGTGAACTGGAGATCTTCCCTCCCTGCACCTCAGTTTCCCCATCTGTTCAGAGCCCTTCCTACTCCGACATGTGGCTCTGGGTGGGTCCATGTCCAGAGGCCCCTCGAGGTGTGTGTGTGGGGGTCACTGCTGAACCTTGGCCTCAGCCCAGAGCCTATTGCCAAGCCACTGTGGCCTTGGACTTGGCCTGACCCCTGTGTTTGTCTGTTTTTGCAGAAACGGAGCCTCCCGGAAGGGGTGAGAACTTTCACCAGGGATGGGGCAGGGCAGGGCAGGACGGAGCTAGTTGCCCAACAGCAGAAGGAGTGGGCCACAATGGCAGGTCCCTCCAGCTGGCAAACAGCCTATGGCCCCCTGCCCTCGCAGACCCCCGCCGTGACTCCAGAGCCCTGGGAAAGAGCACCACGGAACCATGGCCCTCGGACCCGCTGATAGAGCAGAGGACCACCCTTCCACGAGTCCATCTTCCCACAAACACTTACCGAGCACTTGTCAGGCCCCATGCACAGGGCAGGAGACACACAGTGAATGGCCCCATCACACCTTCATGAAGCATCTTTATATCCATGTTTAACCCAGACGTCTCCGTAGAGCGTCCCTTGGTCCATCACCCCGTTGGAAAGAGGGTTTTGGGGGGCACGAAGGCCATCCCCATGCACTGCCCTCAGATAGGAAACAAGGGCCTATTTGGGAGACAGAAGCAGGCAATTACCAAAGGACACAGGGGGCGGGCTGGGGTGTGTGTGTGGACACGCTCTTTCCAAGCTGAGGTGTGGAAGATGAGCAGGAAGAGCTAGGACCTGGCATGGCTGGAGCACGGGATGAGCAGAGGCAGCACCTGCCTGGAGGCCCCCAGAGCCAGGGGGAAGACTGTCCTGAGGGCAGTGGTGAGAACGGGAGCGCTTCAAGTGGCAGAAGGACAGGGTCAGATTTGGGTTTTTATACCATCTCACTGGCTACGGCTGTATGTAAACAGATGATAGAGCTAAGGATGCAGAGTGACCATCAGAACAGTGGTGGCCAATTAAAGGTGGCAACCAAGGATGCTGCCCAGGCTTCTGACATGGGTGACTGGGAGACTGGAGGGGCCACTTACCAGGCAGGAGCTTTGGAGCCCACAAAGGGGAGCTTGAAGGGGAGAGGCCAGGAGGAAGTCCTGGTTTCCGGGTGCCTCAGGCTGGCTGGTCACCATCTGCTGAACACTGTTCCTCTCCCGCAGGTGGTCGATGGCATCGAAGTCTACGGCACCAAGGTCCACTGCAAGGTGACCTCCCGCTTCGCTCACAATGTCGTCACCACCAGGGCCGTCAACCACGCAGACACTGCCAAGGAGGTTTCTTTCAATGTGGAGCTGCCCAAGACAGCCTTCATCACCAACTTCACCTTGTGGGTGTCATCACGACCGCTGGCTCTGGGCTGGGAGGGGAGTCTGGCTCAGCATGAGTCCCCCAGCAGCTCTCTATCCCTGCAGGACCATTGATGGTGTTACCTACCCTGGGAATGTCAAAGAGAAGGAAGTTGCCAAGAAGCAGTATGAAAAGGCCGTGTCCCAGGGCAAGACAGCTGGCTTGGTCAAGTAAGTGTGGGCCCCCAGGCCTTGGGGAGAACTCAGGGCTGTAAGGGCCCTCAGAGACACAAACAACAGAACAGCAGCTATTATTATCATTATTTGGCAAAAGGGCCGTAATTCTTACAATGTTATCTCATTTTGAATTTGAGGCAACCGAGGCTCAGAGTGGGTAGGGGTCTCCCCCAAGGGTAAGGGACTTGAACCCAAAGCCCAGGAAGGATGGGCTGGTGCTGTCTTTGGGGCAGTCATTGTCTTGCACCCCCATCCAGGGCCTCTGGGAGGAAGCTGGAGAAATTCACCGTCTCAGTCAATGTGGCTGCAGGCAGCAAGGTCACCTTTGAGCTAACCTACGAGGAGCTGCTGAAGAGGCACAAGGGCAAGTACGAGATGTACCTCAAGGTCCAGCCCAAGCAACTGGTCAAGCACTTTGAGGTAATCAGCTGCTCTCCTGCAGCCCCTGCTGAAACTGCTGGGGGCAGGGTGCTGGGAAGGGTCCCTGGGCAGACCTCACAGCAGGGTCAAGAACACAGAAACCCAGCCCCCACCACTTGGTTGAGGAGGCGTGGGGGAATTACACTGGCGCTGGCTACAGCACCTGGGCTAAGGGGAGGAGGCTGGGCGGCACCTGGCAGATCCAGGTTGGGTGCTGGGCCCTTGGGGGCAACATCACAGTGTCTCTGTAATGCTTCTAACTGCTTACATGGGCATCTTACCTACATCAGAGTGGAAAGCCAAAGGAAATGCTTTAGTGGTAGAATCTGGGGCACCATATGGCAGGTAGTAGAAGAGTTCTGGGGTCAGAGTACCCACTTAAAAGCCCTTGTGGTCATTTTCTTGGTGGGAGACAGCAGGCTTGGCTGTCACAGAGTTGTCCTAGAGGCTGCTCCTTGTACATCACTGACCCATCTCCTTGCCCTTGTTGTCCTGGAGGCTGGGCTCTGCACTGTCACTGAGTGACATCTCCTTACCTTTCGCCATTTCAGATCACAGCAGACATCTTCGAGCCCCAGGGCATCAGTACGCTGGATGCTGAAGCCTCATTCATCACCAATGACCTCTTGAGCAGCGCTCTCACCAAGTCCTTCTCAGGGAAAAAGGTGGTGTAGATGCCCCTCGGGCCTGGGGGGCAGGTGCAGGAACACTGACCCTAGCAGGGCGAGTCTGAACCTGGGGATTTGACTGATGCAAGGGAGAGAGACAGAGACAGAGAGAGAGAGAGAGAGAGTGCACGTGTGTGTGTGTGTGTGGCGGGGGGATAAGTCTGCAACATCCCCTTTCTCCTAGGCCCCCTGGGTCAGGAGTGAGGATGCTGGAGGCAGGGGGCTGCTTGCTGATGATGACCTGCCGGAGGAACTGGGGTCTCAACTGCACTGGGGGACAGGGAAGCCATTTATATAGCCTGGTCCCATTCTACTTTGGGAAGCAGGCAGGGCAGGTTACTGGTCCCTGTTTTACAGATAAGGAGACCGAGGCCAGAGGGAGTTTTTTAGATCTGATTCCACATGAGGGGTGAAAGAAAAAAGGGAACTTTATTCTTGGTACTGGTGGTTGGCTCTGGTCCCGAAGGTCCCCAGCAATTCCAGGGGCCTTGCTGATCATGGGCAGTGGATGAATAAATATTTATATGGACAGCAAATCTCAGTCAGGACTCCCAGGGTGAGACCCAAGGAGCATATGCTCAGAGGGCTGCTGGCCTCTGCAGGCGGTGCCCTCACCCAGGGCCCCCTCCCCATTCCCTACTCTGCTCCCTTCCCCCTCCTCTTGGCAACAACACACACAATACCACCCAACATGAAATTCCTTTTCATGGTGCAGAATTCCCCTCCCAAAGTGGCTTCTTAGTGCAGGCAGAGCTAAGGGACTTGTGGGCCCAGTGAGCAGGAAGAGTGAAAGGCTGGCTCAGATAAGGCCCCTGGCCTCCAAGGAGCTCCAGATCTCCGAAGGGAAGAGAGGTGCTCAGAAAGGCTGAGCACCCCAGAGGGTGGCAGGACTGCCCAGGCACCTACCTACAGGCTCCTCGCCATGAGGACTGCACCGTGCTCCCCAGGGCAGCCCCGGGCTGAGGTCTGCAGAGGGCAGGCCCTGGCCAAGCTGAGCAAGGCTGGCCATCACCCTCCCTCAGGGCCACGTGTCCTTCAAGCCCAGCTTGGATCAACAACGTTCATGCCCAACCTGCACGGACTCCCTCCTCAAAGGAGATTTTATCATCACCTATGACGTGAACAGAGAGTCTCCAGCCAATGTGCAGGTAGGTACCCGCCGACTGGCTCTGCCAGGCTGGTAGATTCCCCACCATGGTGGAGTGAGGGCTGATGCGGGGAGGGGCTGCAGCTTCATCTAGTGAGACACCCTTGATCCTCAGCCCAAGGATGAGTTTCCTGCAAGGTGTGGGGACGATAGGTAGTCCAGAGCCTTCGTGTGGCACCCCTGGAGGGGTGGAAAGGACATCTTTATTTTGGGCTGGTTAACGGCTGCGTCCTATTTGCAAGGGCAGCCAACGTGAGGTTGCTGAAGGGATACTGGCCTCCTCTCTCTCTCTCCCCTTTCCAGATCGTCAATGGCTACTTCGTGCACTTCTTTGCACCTCAAGGCCTTCCGGTGGTGCCCAAGAACGTGGTCTTCGTGATTGACGTCAGTGGCTCCATGCACGGTCGGAAAATGGAGCAGGTACTCTCCTTGGGGCAAAGGGGGTGGGGGTGGGACGTGTGGGAGGGAGAGAGAGATTTTTAAAAAGTGCACGAAGCCAATATTTCCAGTGAAAGATGGGAAAGGGGGACAGGATTCTAAAAAGGCACAAATCATCTGCCCCTTTTTTTGCAGATGGCATGGGCCTCACCGCCAGCCCAGGCTGGGAAGACATCTTCTTGTCTGCTTGTCTTTCTCCTTCCCAGACAAAGGATGCCCTCCTCAAAATTCTGGAGGATGTGAAAGAGGATGACTACCTGAATTTCATCCTGTTCAGTGGAGGTGTGACCACTTGGAAAGACACTTTAGTTCAAGCCACTCCTGAGAACATCCAGGAGGCCAGGAAATTTGTGATGAATATTCGTGACCAAGGAAGTAAGAACAGAGGGGAGGGAGCCACATCCTGCCACTCCTCTCTGCCTGAGCAGCCTATCTCCCTCCTGCCTTGGGGCAGAGACTCTGCTGGTCCAGGCCCGGCAGACCCTGGATGGGGGTAGAGGTGGGGGTGGGGAGTCCTGAGGCTAGATACTGGGGTGTCTTCTCTGTGGTCTAGGGAAAGCCATTCTTTCTGTTTCTAACCTGTGATCCTGGTGCCCCACTAGCCCCAGCAAGATACCCTTATCCATGGCAGTTTTGTATGAAAGATGACAAGTGATGTCTATACTGTTCCCCACTCCTCCCTGTGAGAGGGGCTGGGAGTCCATTTGACTGTTCTCCAAATTGCTCTTACAATCACTGTGTGCATCTATCCTTCCGGCAGCCCTGAGAGGCTGGTCTTTTTACTCATTTGAAAGACTCAGTCATTCATTCATCACTCACTGAGTCATTCAGTCGATATTTACTGAGTACCACCACATATGGGCAGGCAGGGTCCCTGGGCACGTGAGCAGGGCCTGCTGTCTCGACCTCCTCCACCCTGACACCCTGAGGACACGCTCCCACGGTGCCGTCTGTCTGTCTGTGTGCCAGTGACCAACATCAACGACGCGCTGCTGAAGGGCATCAGTATGCTGAACAAGGCCCGGGAGGAGTACAGAGTCCTGGAGAGGAGCACCTCCATTGTCATCATGTTGACCGACGGGGACGCCAATGTGGGTGAGGCAGCGGGTGTAACTCTGGCTGCCACTCCTGGCTCTGTAGCTGGCGTGCTGCAAGACCTTGGGCAGCTCTCTCCAGGGTCCCCCATGGTCTGTGAGCCCCTCAAGGGCAGGGCCCTGCCTCCCTGCCAGGCCTTCCCACGTCTGCCTCTACAAGGGCTGGTGGCCATGACTCCGCCAACTGCACGTGTAGGAGTCAGATCTGTCCAGACAGCTTCTCCTGACAGCCGCCGGGGCTGTGGCTGGAGCGTGAACACCTCCTTCTCCTGTAGGTGAAAGCAGACCTGAAAAAATCCAAGAGAATGTGCGGAATGCCATTGGTGGCAAGTTCCCCTTATATAACCTGGGCTTTGGCAACAATCTGAATTATAACTTCCTGGAGCGTATGGCCCTGGAGAACCACGGGCTTGCCCGCCGCATTTATGAGGATTCCGATGCCAATGTGCAGTTGCAGGTATGTCTTGTCTTGCACACCTCTGGGAATAAGGAGCTCACTACTTCCTCAGGAAACTGTTCCACTGTGTGACAATTTCGGTTATTAGAAAGAACTTCCTCTTGGGTTGAAATCTACCTCTGGTTATCTCTTACCCATCCATACTGGTTCTGATTTTGTCTGTGGGCTACACAGAACAGACCTGCTTCCTCTGTAGGATTGCCAGATCAAATACAAGACATCCAGTTAAATATGAATTTCTCATAAACAGCAAATAATTTTTTAGCAAGCATGCTCCAGATACTGCATAGGACACTGTATTAGTTTACTAGTGCTGCCTTAACAAATTACCATAAACTGGGTGGCTTCCACAACAGAAATTTATCGTCTCACAGTTCTGGAGGCTAGAACACCAAAATCAAGGTGTCGGCAGGGCTGGCTCCTTCTGAGAGCTGCGAGGGAAGGATCTGTTCCAGGCCTCTCTCCTTGGCCTGTAGATGGACATTTTCTCCCTGTATCTTCACATCATCTTCTCGGTGTGCATGTCTGTCTCTGGGTCCAAATTTCCCCCTTTCATAGGGACACCAGTCGGATTGGATTGGAGTCCATCCTGAACACTTCATTTTAACTTGATTACCTCTGTAAAGGCCCTTTCCCCAAATAAGGTCATGCCCTGAGGTACTGGGTGTAAGGATTTTAACCTATGTATTTTGAGGGTACACAATTCATCCCATGACAGCTGTACTTATACTAAAAAATCACTTGTCATTTACCTGATATTCAAGTTTAACTCATGTCCTGTATTTTCATTTGCTAAATCTGGTACCCTCCCCCTCCTCCCTGGCACAGGTGACTGCTTCTCCACCTCTGCAGTGGACACCCCCGGCCTTCCTCCTGTCAGTCTCCGGGTCTCCATGCTCTCACCCCACATTGCCTTCTTTAGTCGGCTTCCACCCTTCCTTCTTACTTTCGCTCCAACAAACATTTCTTGAGTCCTTTCTATGTGCCAAGAACTCTGTCCTTTCCTTTTCTATTCCTCCCAGTCTCTACCTGGGGGGAGGGGGGAACGTGGTGAGGAAGGGCACCCACAAACTGAAGGGCACAGTCAGGGCCACATGGAAGTAGAGATCAGGAGCCAGGACTGGCCCAGCCCGGGAGACTCAACCACCCGCGGAGGCGCCAGTGGGAGCCTGCCCACCCTGTCCTCTCTCTGCCCGCCCTGGTGGCCTGAGATGAGCAGGTCCCCTATCTGGACTCCAGGGCTTCTATGAGGAGGTGGCCAACCCGCTGCTGACAGATGTGGAGGTGGAGTACCCTGAGAACGCCATCCTGGACCTCACCCAGAGCAGTTACCAGCACTTCTACGACGGCTCTGAGATTGTGGTGGCTGGGCGCCTTTCAGATGAGGACATGAACAGCTTTAAGGCGGACGTGAAGGGCCACGGGGTAAGCTGGGCCGGGGCCCGGCTGTGCGCTGGGGATGGGGGATCCGCACGGATAGGGCTCCAGCCTCCTGGCTGACGGCCCAGCAGCAGCAGCTCCTGAACAAGGCCCACCTGGCTCCTGGCTCCAGGCCTCCAGCCTCTCACCTTCTCCCACCCCTGCCCCAGGCCATCAACGACCTGACATTCACTGAGGAGCTGGACATGAAGGAGATGGAGAAGGCCCTGAAGGAGCGGGACTACATTTTTGGGAACTACATTGAGCGGCTCTGGGCCTACCTCACTATCGAGCAGCTGCTGGAGAAATGGTGACCCTGGCCCACCTCTCACACGGCCGGGCCCCGCACTCAGCCCCCGGCACTGCCCCAGCACCTACCTGTGAAGCCCCCTGTGCTGGCTATGCTCCGGGGGGAGCCCACGAGGAGGAAACTTACACCCCAGGAAGTGCACCTCCACGCCCACTCCAGCTGCCCTGCCCTCTTCTTGGCCAGGCCCCATGGCCCGTTTTCCCTGGAGTAGAGCCGGGTCCATCATCTGGGGCTCAAGCAGCAGGCTGGGAGCACCTCGAGGGCAGGGGTGGGCCTTAGCATCCTGTTCCCGGCACCCAGCATGGGCCCACAGAGATGTTGATGCTGAACACAACCAAGGGCTGGGACCCCAGCCCTCAGCCACAGGGAGCAGAGCTCGGGCCCATGCGAGAGGGCCGTGTCAGCCTTCTGTTAAGTGGGCTCGGCCAGGAAAGCCGCTGGCGCTCAGCATGTGAACTCTATCATGACTGATTGTTGCAGTGGCCATCTCGAGCCCCTTGTATTTTTCAGGTGGGGAAACTGAGGTCCAGAGAGGAATCAGGGCATGTCCGTCTGTCCCAGGGAGCTGGTGAACCAGTTTTTTCTGAGTGCTAGTGGGCTCTATCCTGGGGGACCCCACTGGGAGGGGTGGAAGAGGGTCCTGGGCTGACCCTCCCACCCCGCCCCTCCCCACAGCAAGAATGCCCATGGCGAGGAGAAGGAGAACCTCACAGCCCAGGCCTTGGACCTGTCCCTCAAGTACCACTTCGTGACTCCACTGACCTCCATGGTGGTGACCAAGCCTGAGGACAACGAGAACAAGACAGCCATTGCCGACAAGCCTGGGGAAGGTGGGCACGGAGGGTAGGGGCCAGAACTCAGAGGCCTTCTTCCAGGCCCCTGGGCTTAGGTGCCCTGAAGAGAAGAGGGCCAGGCTGAGGAGACCAGACCTTCTGAGAAGCGCAGGTCCTGGGGGCATCGAAGGAAAACTGGCCAAGGGATGGGGAGGGTGTTGTAGAGGGAGCGAAGCCATTAGTGTGAATAGGAGCCTCGAAGTTTCTAAAAGGGCACATTGCCCAGGGTCATTTCCAGGAAAGGGACTTAGGCTGCAGCATGGAAGGGTTCACTTAGACAAGAAGAAGCACTTCTGACCTAAAAGTTAGGCCTGGAGCAGGTGCCTGGGGACTGTGAGAGGAAGCGGCCCTGAGAGCTGGAGGCTGGGACCAGGCCTGCTCAACCAGACCCCAAGAGGGGGGTCCTGAGCGTCCCTGCAACTGGCACAGGCCATGGGGGTTGGGGCTGGGAGGTAAAGAGCCGGTCTGGGCCAGGCCTCTGCCTCCAGGAGCTCTTGGTTCCTGCAGGGGCCACACGAGGCCTGGGGCTGGCTGGCCAGGCAGTAAGTCGGTCACATTGGCCCTGACACCAGGAGTCTGTGGCCTCTAATGCATTTCTCCTCTTCCTCCCTCCCAGGGCCTGTGGATGCAGAAGGTGAGCTTTAGCCACAGCTGGGTGGGTGTCCCAGGAGGACGACAAGAGAGGACCAAGGAGGCGTTTTCAATCATGCTGGGGATGTACTGCCTGGGGAGGGGCCCTCAGGACACCTTGGCTCAGCTCCCAGCTCTGCTGTGAACTCACCAGGGGCCTGGGGCTGGGCTCTGTTCCACTCTGAGCCTAAGGGTTCTCGTCAGTTGACTGACGGTAGCTTCCCCTGCCCAAGGAAGGACAATCAGTATGAAAGTATTCTGTGACCTACAAAAATTAGCAACTTAATTAGCACTCGACTAATCCCACAGCAATCCATTCAGGGAGTCCTCTCATGGTTCCATTTTACAGTGAGGAAACTGAGGCACAGAGAGGTTAAATCTATTTGCTCAATGACTCAGTCAACAGGAGGCCAAGCCGGGACTTTGGCCCAGGCAGCCTGGTTCCAGCGCCTGCGCTGGAATTCACAGCACTTTGCGTTTCTCTCATTGTAAAATTTGACCATCACCCGCCCCACAAGCCCACCACCACCAGTCAGGGCCTCCCCAGCCCCTATCGGCCTGCCTTGTCTCTATCCATACAGGCTGTCCTAACCAAGCAGTATATTTGGAATGGCTCATGGCTTTGCCCTCTGAACAGCCCTGTGAAATGTAGTCACTGTGCGTGTGCGTGTGTGTGTGTGTGTATGTGTGCCCGCCTGCGTCTGGGTGGGTGTTTTACTACCAAAGACAACAATCACCTGTGAGCCTCATCCCACCCTGGGGGTGGGAGTTCAGGGGTGGGGGACGGCATTGCTCCTGACACAGAAACTGACTGACGGCTTGCATTTTAGCTGCGTGGAAGCGCTGAGCCCCGGTATTAACACTACACCCATATTACCCACCAGCCCTAGAAAGGAGTTTCCTAGGCATGTCCCATTTCTAAAGCCTAAACTTAGGGGGTCATATTCCCACCCTCTATCTGTCAGGGTTGGGGCCCCACTGGGGACCAGCAGCTCTGAGACAGGTAGAAGGCATGGGGTTGGGCGGAGGGAACCCCTAGACCTTGCTCACGCCTGCCCTTTGGCTTCTTTTTTCAGTGATCCCCTCCATGGCTTACCTGAGTGAGTATGTGCCCGCTGCCACAGAGCGTGGCCCTGTGCCGTCCCCCTCCGGAGTCTTTCCTGAATCAGCTCTCTGGGACAGGCAGATGGCTAGGGGGTCCTGAGGAGACGAGGGTTTAAGAGCATTAGGGAGCAGGAGGGGAGAGGCATGAACCGAACTCTGGGTGGGGGTCCTGGACCCTCCCCGCCTGCTTGTTTAGCTCAGCCCTCTCTCCCTTTGCGTCCACAGCCAACTACCAGCCTCCCCAGACACCCTACTACGGTGAGTTCCCCAGCTCCTGGGGCGTGGCCCAGGGCCCAGGGCCAAGTGCCTCCTACCTGTCTAGGAGTCCATCCCACGGGGACTAGGAGGCAAGGGGAGGGCCCCGGAACAGTGAGAGACCCTGGAAGCCAGCCCTTTCTCTATGTGCACTCAGTGGATGGGGACCCCCACTTCATCATCCAAGTTCCAGAGAAGGATGATGCCATCTGCTTCAACATTGACGAAGACCCAGGCACAGTGCTGCGCCTCATTCAGGACCCTGTCACAGGTGGGGACTGCGGGCTGGGGCCAGGGTCTCTTCCTGGGAGGGCCTGGAGTCCCTAGGATAGGCACATGGACTGGCTCCTCACTCTGCCTATAAGTCACCCATCTTATACGTAGATTACATCCTGTAGGGATTACAGATTCCACCCAGAGCCACAGGCTCCCCTAGTGCCCCCGGGGCCAGTGGTGTTGGGGAGATGGTTAGAATTAAGTGCAGCCTGGGCATGCAGGCAGGACCCGGCCTGTGTGTAGGGAATCATTGTTGTCTGAACAACACTGGCCCAGGCAAGGGGCAGATCCACAGTGTGGGCCCTCAGCCAGTAGTGTGACCCCCATGTGTCTAAGAACAGACAGGGTTGGCTCTGAAGTCCTGGTCTCTCAATGGGGCCCCCACTGGGCTACCCCTCAGTAGGCTGGCTGAAGGGGAAGGTATGTCCCTAAAGACCAGCCTGGACTCAGGTCTTGCTGGTCTCTTGCTACCCCGCCCCTCTGGCAGGCCTCACAGTTAACGGGCAGATCATTGGTGAGAAGAGAAGCAGCCTGGACTCCCAGACCAGAAAGACTTACTTTGGCAAGCTGGGCATTGCCAATGCTCAGATGGACTTCCAGATTGAGGTGACACCGGAGAGGATCACCCTGTGGCATGGGGCTGCACAGAGCACGTTCAGCTGGCTGGACACGGTCACGGTCACACAGGATGGGTAAAGCCCCACTACTGGGTCTCTGAGAGGCGCTATAGTGCAAGGGTCTAGGGAGGGATTTGAACAAATCGCAGGACAGAAGATCCACAGGGCTCACAGGAAAGACCAGTGGCCTCAGAGTTCAGCCCCTGCCTAGGGGAGGGTGACCATGGTGGCCCCCCACCAACCCCTGGGGCCCCCATCAGAGGCAGTATTGGTAGCTAGACAGTTCGCAGGACTGACCTTGAGGGAAGCGCTGTGTGGACGAAAGCATTAGGTGGACCTGGCAAGCAAGCTGAGAGTGACCAAGATCCCTACATGCATCATGTCTGGCTGAACTCGCTTGTTCTCAAACTCCTCAGCCTCTCGTGTGTCTTCAGATCACCCCAAGCTGGGTGGGCAGGGCAGCGGTGTTAGTTCCACAGAGGCTCAGAGAGGGGCAGAACCTGCCCAATGTCGCACAGGAAGCCAGTGGTGGAGCTGGGGCTCGATCCCGGGCCTCCAGACGCCCAGGACAGCCCCTTCTCCTGCTTACAGAGGAGCAGGGACCCACTCAGTGGAGTGCACAGTCAACATGCATAAGCGTCTTCTCTCCAGCACCCCTGACATAGTTTCTGGAGTCTGTGCGCTCTCAGGTGTCATGTCTCCTGCTGAGATACCCTTGATTCAGATGCCTGGTGTCATGACCACTGGGCCTCACTGCTGACCTCCTCTTCTCTCCTAGACTGTCTGTGACGATCGACAAGAAGAACATGGTGGTCTCCTTTGGAGATGGGCTTACTTTTGTGGTTGTCTTGCATCAGGTGTGGAAGAAACAGCCCATCCACCATGACTTCCTGGGCTTCTATGTGGTGGACAGTCATCGGATGTCAGCACAGACACATGGGCTGCTGGGTACGAAACGTTCAAGCCTCAGGTTGTTCAGGCCACATGGTGGAGGGAAAAAGCCATGCAAAGGGCCAGCCTAACCACCTCATCCAGCCTTTGCATCTACCTTGGAAGACCAGTGGCCATGTCACATATGGTGGTGGCAGGGCTGACAGTGTGAATGTTTTTATTCCCAGGACAATTCTTCCACCCCTTTGACTTTAAAGTGTCTGACGTCCACCCAGGCTCTGACCCCACAAAGCCAGATGCCACAATGGTGGTGAAGAACCATCGGCTGACAGTTACCCGGTGAGGAGACTCTACTGACGTCCTCACCCTGCCCTGTCACAAGACAGGAGGAAGGAGCTCTCTCTGCCCACGCACATCAGCCCATCTGGCTCTTGTCGTCTGTGGGGCATCCTTGTTTCCCTCTGGGGTCTTGGCCCCCTTTAACTGGGAAAAGGCCAAATCTGACCCCCTAGAAGGAGTCACAAGGCCTCATTCTTGACCAGAGTTTGGACTCCTAGAATTGGCAACTTCACACGCCTTTTCAACCTTAGGTCCTTGGGCGCAGCAGCCATCTTGCCTACCCCGTGCATCTCTCTCCTTTCTCCCAGGGGCTCCCAGAAGGACTACAGGAAGGACGTCAGCGTTGGCACAAAAGTTGCCTGCTGGTTCGTCCACAACAATGGGCAAGGGCTGATTGATGGCGTCCACAGCGACTACATTGTCCCCAGCCTGTTCTGAGTGGACATGCCAGCTCCTACTGAGGCGGCTGGCAGGGCTTGCATGGCATCTGGAACAGAGGCACAGAGTGGGGCCTGATGGAGGGCTGTGACAGTAAAGGCCAAGGAGAAACCGGACGGCTACCAGTGTCTGCATGCTTCCATGAGCCCCTGCTCCAGGGGACAGGCAGCTCGAAGGAAGGGCTGGCTGCTAGGAAGGCAACTTCCTGGGCCTCTCCACCGATGCGGCTGAAAGACACAGTTGGTTGGGGTGGTACTATGGGGAGTTAGACACGTGATGGTTGGGGAAGGAAAAAATCAAGAATTGACTCGAGAGCAAAGAGGCTCTGAGAAGTCGGGAAGGACTGACTACATTTCAGAGTTCAGGAGGGTCAGAGGAAAAGTCAGGGTCGTGGCTCACAAGCTCTTACCAGGACCTTTAGGCCTGAAGCTCCTTCTATGACTCAGGAGCAAAGAGTGCTCCAGGGCAGACCCAGCCTGCAGCTAATTGTGCACGCCACCCACCCTTCGACTCTAATCATCTCGCCATCCATCTGCCCGCCCATCCCCCGCTTCCCCCAACAACCCATCTATTCAGCAGGTAAACCCAACATTCTGGGGTAGGATCTGGGAGCACATAGTTTAATAACTCAGGTCCTGCTTGCATGGGTACCCAAGTTTCCCTTCAGCTGGGCTGGGGACCCCTGGGATCCTCCAATCACTCCTCACGGTGACCACCTGCTGCACACTCACAGTAATTCCTGGGTGGGGTGGGGGTCAGCCAGAGGTTCCTAGGGAAGGGGCTCTGAGGGCTCTCAGCCTGGACAACCCTCTCCCACCCGGACAACAGCAACTGCCCCTCCCCAGCCCTCCTGCTTCCAGAGACAGCTTTTTTGCAGTGCAGACCTGGTCATCATTCCCTGTCTGAAACCCTATAAATGACATCTCCCACCCAGGGTTCTTGGGACAAAGACAAAAGTCCTTCCTGCGGTCTCTCCCTCTCACTGTCTGCGTTCCAGGCACACAAACTGCTTCCAGTTCTGCAAACACAACCCCTCCTTCCCCAGATCCTTTGCCTCTGCTGTTCTCTCTGCCTGAGGGGCTGACGGCACGCTGGGCGGAAGGTACCCGGCTGAAGGAAGTATTGGGTGGCTTCGCTTATGGCAGAGCGGGGGACACAGTAAGACCGGAGGAGGTTGCAGTCAGATTGGGAAGGGTCTCGAATGCCAGCGGGGTGGGGTGGAGTGGGGTCTGGCCATGGCTCACCAGGAAGTTCTGCTACCTCCCACTCGAGGGGCCCCTCTGTCTGAGCCAGGACAGGGTTGCCCAGGGCCCACACTGGCTTGGGGGCCTGGAGAGGGCTGGAGAAGGGCAATCCAGGAGGGAACATCTGTCACCAGAAGAGCCCCCGAGGCGCTGTTACCGCTCTAGAGAGAGGGCCACATGAGACAGGGCCCTGGACTGAAAGCGGCAGAGGTCCAGGCTGGGCTGGCAGAAAGGGCCCGGGCCTGGGATGGGACACCCTAAAGTGGGCAGTCCCAGGTCGGCTGAGGAGCCATGTAGCTTTAAACCAGTCATCTTGAGGTCAGTTTTCACACTTATGAAACGGGGAGAAGGATCCTGCCAGATGGAGCGTGTGAAAGGCATCGGCACGGTAGTTTCTGGTCCTCCTGAGGTGCCTATCTAAAGGTCCTGTTGCTCCAGCTAGCAACCAAACCCAGCGGGCTGGGAGAGGGGCAGCAGGATGTGCCCAGCCCAAATGCTGCCCCTCCCCCAACACACAGTCAGGGAGGTCTGTCCTCTGCCCAGTCCCACCTTGTCCTGGCTGTGCCTGTCCCTGCCTATAGCCTGTGAAGGCTCCCTGGGCTTTCAGGATAGAAGCCAAGCTCCATGGCGAGGTGTATGCAACTGGTGCTGGCCTGGGGCTGCTTCCCCACCTCGCCAGCGTCCCTTCCACCTCACCCCACGGCACCGCTTCCCTTTACCTTCCTGGACTCAGTGCAGTGTCCTGGCTCTGGCCCTGGTGTCCCTGCCCTCCTTTTCCACTGGGCTAACTTTTCTTTATTCTTCAAAACTCAACTCCAGTCCAATCCCAACCATGACACTACCAGGAAGCCTCCCCTGATATTCCTCAGGTTGGGCAAGATGCCTCCCTCTGGGCTCCTTGTGGCACCTGGTTGTCCTCTGGGTGGCAGCTGTGTCTGTCAGGTGCCCAATGTACCTGCAGCACTCGGCCCAGGGCCTGGACCAAGCAGGTGCTGGAAAGCATGCAGTGAACAAAACAGTGACATGCATGGACCTACTTCCAATTGCTCACAGAGAACTCACGCACTTCAGGTGCTGGCTGGGCCAGAAAGTCACCCAGGACCCCGCTGTTGTGGCACAAATGCCACAGCCCAGCCCAGGTGGCGGCGTCTCGTTCCGCTATGTCAGGGCCAGCCCCACAGCAAGTCCAGCGGAGCCCCCGAAGCTGCTCCCTTGTCTCGCTGAGCTCTTGTCTGAGCCCCTCTGAGTGACCTTCACAAAGTGACTCTGCCTGAGACCCCTGCCTGCCACCCAGGCTTGATGGGGAGGCAGTAGTGCAGGAAAGAGTGTTCCTGAGTGTTGGGCAAACTTGCTGCTGAAGACCCCTCCCTCCCACCGGCCTCTCTTCTACCCTTCTAGAAAGACTTACTCAGCAAACACCCTGTATAGCTCAAGAGCTGGGAAAAGAATGTTCTCCCTGCTCTGGCTTGCTCCCTCTCAGCAAGCAAATGAACTCGTTTTCTGCTTTACCCTGGCTGCCAGGAAGCTCAGAGCAAAGCTTTTTTGCTGCTACAGCTTCCCCTACCCTGGTGTCTCTGATTTAACTCTCCTCCTGCTTGGCTCTTTTCTATTATTTTCATTCTCTTGTTTTTTGGTTTTATTCTCTTTATGTTTTTTATTTGTAAGCCAAAGACTTGTGTTATTTTTGAAGAAGTAGGTGAAATAATTATAAATGTTTTGAAAGTATGCTTTGCCTGTGCAAGAATTGGATGCAATCTTTGGGGTGCCTAACCCTGGGGCACAAACAGGAGAGGAGACCCTCAACAGCCCAAGCTCCTGGGAACAGACCCTTGCTTCCCTCCTGGGACTGGGGCCTCATCTCTGTCTCCTCTGTCTTCCACTGCCAGCTTCTCTGCAAGGTAGTGAGAAGACAGGCCTGTTCCTGAGCACAGGTGTGAAAATCAAATTATGTCTGGCAAATCCCACTGCAAAAGGGCCCAAAAGTTTGCTGAGAATGACGAACTTCTACCCAGGTCACTTTTCTTCTTTTGAGTCAAAACTGGTTTTCATGGACCATGTCACCATAAAGCAGAGTGAACGCTGCTCCCAGGAGTGTTCTCCTGCCCTAGGCCCCCAGCAAGAGCAACGTTTTGACTGGGTGGTTTAAATCTCTCTAAATCTTAGTTTCCCTGCCTGAGAAATGAAGGGACCAGACTGAAAGCTCTCCATGGGCCTTACTGGCCTCAGGTCTTTGAAGGGTTGATGGCGGATGATTCTAATGTTACACACGCTATGTGTCCAGGACGTGATCCTGAGGCTCTGGGATTTGGCCAGATGGGACCAGAGATGCCCACTCCCTGGGTTCACACCACCTCTCTTTATTTTAATGAGCGCAAATACCTCTCCCCATGATGTTACAGGACCCACAGGTGGCCCTGTGGTCGCAGGGTGGCAGCCATCTGCACCCAGCAGGCGGCACGGCGGATGGGCATAACTCCTTGCATCAGAACTACAGCTCCACAGACCAGCAGGAAATCTCCGTTCCTGGGGGCCCCTCTTGGTAGTCCAGCTTGAGCTCTCTGGGATGGATAGACGGACAGGTGGTCAGCATGTCTCAGGTTGGGTGGGAAGAGAGGGAGACAGCTAGGGATAGGAATGTGGAAGGTAGAGGGTCTTGGGGTCCCTTAGAGTTCCCTCCAGCACAGGCTGACAAGGCCTGGCCACCCAAGGGCACCCAGCTGTGTGTGGTCTCCAGGGGCCAGGGCTCTAGGAATTCAGGCGGAGTTTCCTACTGCTCCCAACTCACTCTAGTGATCTCTGGGCTGGTATGTTTTCTGTGGGTCTGAGTTGACCATCCTTTGTGGGGCCACTGAAAGCTGGGTCAGACTTGTCTAACCTGACACCTGACTGTCTAGTTCCCAGGCAGGGACAGAAGAGGAGTGGGGGTCTCAGAGCCCGGCTCCCAGCCCCACCCCTGGCCGGGCTCAGTGGCCTGTTGTGCTGAGTCACCTGGTGGCAGAGTGGTCATGCCCCTGGACCTTCAGTGTTCGCTTGCTGTCATCTGCTGCTGCCAGGGGCTCCCAGAGCACGTCCTGGTAAAACTGGCCTGAGACGCAAAGGGCGGGTCAGCGAGGAATAAAGACGGAGGGAGGCTGGGGGACGTGCAGAGGTGATGGCATTGCCTGTTCACAGGCAGAGGCGGTTTCTGATGACGTCCTGAGCCACGTACCAAGGGTCCCATTGATGTGGCTGGAGAAGCGGTCAGTGTCCCGCAGAAGGAGCCGGAGCCCCGCCCCAGGGCCGTCCCAGGACAGCAGGCCGATGGTCACTCTGTCAGGGCTGCTGAGCAGCAGAAGCCCCGCCTTGTCCATGGTCATCTTGAGACTGTGGGGAAACCTGTGTCCTGAGCAGGAAGGGAGGCAAGGAGGTGCCCGCAGGGGGCGTGGGCAGCAGCATGGCAGTGGGCAGGGGCTGCCCTCCTGTCCTCAGGATCTCCTAGTGTGGCCTTTGGTGGAAGGTCCCTTCAGTCTTCTGGGCTTCAGTTTCCTCAGTCAACTGGGACCAAGGTTAACTTACTGATACCTGGTTATCCCAGCATTTTATATATATATATATATATATATTTTTTTTTTTTTTGCCATGCTGCACGGCATGCGGGACCTTAGTTCCCTGACCAAGGATCAAACCCATGCCCCCTGCAGTGGCAGCGCGGAGTCTTAACCACTGGACTGCCAGGGAAGTCCCCTATCCCAGGATTATTTATAACATGAGATAACGGTTCCTCTCCCTCTGGTTTTCTTAGATTTGGTTTCTCATGAGTTATATGACTTAGGGGTTCAAGGATACATTTCCTCTGTCCCTTTTATGGCTAGTGCCACTTTCTTCTGATGATCAGTGTTTAATCATGTGTTTTAAGGTCTAGAAGGGCAAGTCCTTCTCGAATGCCTTCCTTTTTAACGTAAAATAATCTTTGAGATTATTACCATTTTTGTTTTCTTAGGAACGTTAGATTCCTTTAAGCATGTTGAATAAGACCCTGCTGTGACTCGGAGGTTATTTTCAATGGAAACGCGCTAAACTTACACCGTCTTGTTGACAGAGTTCAGTGTACAAGCCATGGTCTATTTTTCTTTATGTGCATCTTCTGCAGCTCATGAAAGTATGTGGACGTTCAATCACCACGATTGATAGGAATCCTTTATTCCATCTTCTAGTGTGTATGTCCAAGGCACAGAAATGCTATTGATCTTTGTGTGTCTACCAGATAGCAGGAAACTAAGATCTTTTATGAAATGGGGAGCTTTTCAGGTGAGCCCCTCAGATTTGCCAGGTGTGCACTCATGTATCAAGTGGGAACCAGTCTCTTCGGAGGGGCTGGGTGAGAGGGAGCGGACAACATACTCAGCACAGGCTGGGGGCTCAGAGAACACGGCTCAAAGAGGGCCGGGGTCCTTGGCCTCTCTCCCAGGCCCCTCGTGACTTCCAGAGCAGGAGAGCTACCTCTGCAAGGCTCCACACAGGGGAAGCCCCACAAGAAGAGGTCGCCATCCTTCTCCAGTACCCCCCAGCTGCCCGGTGTTGATGTCAGAGGGACCTGTCTCTCCTCAATAGAGCTTCAAAGTTAAGGATGACAATTATAACCTCCCCTGATGGACAGCGCTCTCCAACCTCTCGTTGTCAGGGTTACCTCACCACATAGAGAGCGCACCTTCCCGCATGCCCAGTGGGCACCGTACTGTCTGTGGGCAAAGTGCTCCCCGACCACATTCTCTCACTGGACCATCCCCTCAGCCCTCCGACTCAGGGCCAGATGATTATCCCTAGTTAGAAGTGAGAGGGGCTAGGCAGCCTGCCTAGGGTCACTCAGCAGAGCAGCTCCAAACCACACCATCCCCTGCACAGGACAGTGACCTGGGTTAGGTGTGAGGGTAGCCAGGCCCCCGGGACAACCCCTTGGCACCCTCCAGAGCAGGAGGGGTAGGTACAGGGCTCTGTGCATCTCTGCCCCTCCTGTGGGTGCGGCCCACTGCAGAGGACTCATGCCCAGCCACTCCGTCCCCAGGCCTGTGGCGTCCCATCACCAGCTAACATGGGGTGAGGGGTCACCGCCGGTCCCCAGCCTGTGGCTTACCCTGGCATCACCGAGTACAGAGTTTTCTTCCACTTGTATGCAGAGCTTCTTCGGTTCCGAGTCACTACCACGTGCTCAGGGGATGCACGAACCTGCAGCTGGGGTTTCTCGAAGGTCACCTCAATCCACGAGAAGTGGCCCTTCTCTGTCTCATAGTGGCCAGTCACCTCAATCCCTGAGAGGGCCGGGAGCAGAGAGGTCGAAGCTGTGGTCCCAGCTGGGCACTGGCCTGAACAGGTGGTCCCTCCGGCTACAACCCCCCGAGCCGCTCTTCACCCACTCACCTCCGGTCCCCTTCCCCAGCCTCCCCTCCCACCACGGGCCTGCTTCCCACAGTCTTTCCACTCATCCCTTGGTTCCCTATAGCTTTGGAGGGGCCCCCAAGTCTTGGGTGACAGCCATCTTCAGACGAGCCCTCTGAGGAGGGAGGTCTCGTGTGAAGTCAGTAAACGCGCGTGAAGCCCCTGCAGCGTGCCTGACCCTGAGCTGGGCACCGTGGCCAAGAGTGGGAGGGAAAATCAGTGCTCCCTAGCCTCAGGGAGCAAACAGGCTCTGGGCCTGGCGTGATGAAGCGGGAGACAGTGTGTGAGGTCTGGGGGAAACGAGGGGGCCGTAGATGTTCGTTGACTGTGAGTGGCTCTGCAGGTGTGCATTTGAGCATCCTGGGTGCTGTGTGTCCCCACGTCTGACCTGACAGCTCAGCTCGACCCTTCTGGGGACTCGGGGTCAGGTCTGGCCAGCGCACCTACCTCCTCCCCCCATTTGTTTCCTCCACACCCCCTACAGCCCCACCAGCTTCCTTCAGGGCTCTGTGCTTCTGCCTACCCCTTCCTCTACCTTGTGGACCCCCCATTTCTCTGCCAAGGCCCAGTCACCCCCATATGACCTTGTGCAGCCTCCCCTGACCCTAGGACAGCTCTCATCTCCTCCTCTGGGCTTGTCTCCACGGCGCTCTGGGCACGGATGACAGGCCCCTGCACTGCTCTGTGCCCAGGCCTGTCTCCCCAACCCTGAAGTATGGCAGTGCCTGGGGGTAAGCCCACATCTGGTCATCCTGGGGTGCAGGCCACTCAGGCCTGCATATGTGGTGCCCAGTGAAAGGTGTGTGGGGAAGACGTATGAGCACAAGTGTCGGTGCTCAGGGGCTTGGCCATGTTACTACCTGGGACGAGGACTGCCCGTGAGTCTCTGTGGGCAGGTTTCCCACCGTTTTTTCTGGGGTGGGAAGTTGGGGGTGCATGGTGCCCGGGTCTCTCTGGGTGTATGACTGGGTGTGCACCTCTCACCTTGGCCAGGGTCTGAGAGCAGGTTTGTCGGTCCCTGAGAGCGCTTGAGGTCCACACAGAGCCGGTCCACGCTCCGCCCAGGCAGCGGCAGGATGACAGAAGGAGGCTGGATGGGGGCTGGGACAGCAGGTGTGGTTCTGGGGGCAGGTAGAGCAGGCTGGGGGTGAGGACGGTGAGGGGGGCTGAGGGGAGCTGGCACTTACCGTGGTGTGGGGATGCCGTGGTTGTTTCTGAAAGAAGAAAAAGTCTGGGTTTAGGCAGCCCCTTCCTGGGGAGGGGTGGGCTGAGGAATGGAGTAGCAGATGGGTGTGGCAGGGCTCCCTCTCCATCAAGAAGCCCACGCGACAGGTGGCAGAGCTCCCCGGGCTCTCCCCTCCCAGGCTCTCCCTGCTATAGGGCCAGAATCTATTGCTGCCTGGAGGTACCTTTGATTCTTAAGTCCATGTCATGTTCATCAAGAAATGAGGTAGCTGATAGCCCTGACGCAGGCATTAGTGCAGGAACAGCCAGGAACAGAAAGGGAGAAGGCAGTCAGGATTCAAAGCAATCGGCAAGCCCTCCAGCCATCACTGCCACCTGCCACCCACCAAGCTCCAATACCACAACCCCTGCCACACCTACACCCAATCTGGACGAGCCTTTGCAAAGAGATTTTTCAACCAGAAGAGCATGCTATTAGGGAAAACGCTGAGGAGACAGGGTCCAGCCGGGCCCTGCGGCTGTGTCTGAGTCCAGATTTGGAGATCAGAAACAGCTCAAGGGACTACTCCTGGCTTTGGGAATGGAGGAAATCTTCCCTTTCTAGAACGTTCCATCCTGAGCCAGCCTCCAGAGTGTGATGAATCCAATTAAGTAAAAATAAAGGACACGTTATGTCATGTCATACCTTACAGCAACTCTCCCTGGTCTGTGCCTAGCCCTGTGCTTGGTGATCTATCTCATCCAACTCTACGGGCAGGTTCATCTTGAGGAAACTAGGCCCTCAGAGGGTCAGAAAGCGGCTTACGTGGCATCACGTCTGGTGGCGTTGGTCTCCAGGGCGTACGGTGGGGTGGATAAGGAAGATGAGGAGGATGAAGAGGTCCAGGTGGTCCTAATCTCGTGGGGAAATTGTACAGTTTATCGAAAACTCCAGTTTTGGAAAAGTTGACACATGCAGTCTTTTCTCAAGCAGTGCCATGGGTCCCCACACCCATGGCTCTGGGACCCACCCCAGAAGAGGGACGTGGAGAAGGCAAACGGCTCCCCTCCCCACACCCGCCATTCTGGGAGAAATTCAACGCTGGAACAATGGACCCTTCTTGAACTCCTCCCTGCTGGGATATCGGCCCCCCTTGCCCCACTCTGGCAGTGCCCCTCAAACTACCTTGTCCTCTCCAGCCTCTTCTTTTAGAAAAGACAGGGTCTGCAATGCTGCCTCCTAATCGGACACAACTGGATTTGAGTCCCAGCCCTGCCACCAGCTAGGCGAGACAAGAGTCACTCCCCCCAACAGCCAGGGCAGAGCCCAGTCTGTGGCCAGGTTCAAGGTTCCGTAAACAGCCCCTTCCTCTATCCTGTCCTCTTTTGCTACCTGATACTCTGGACGCTTTGCCTCCCACGGAATGATATCTGAAGAGAGTGTGACCTGGAAATCAGAGAGACCTGGGTTTGCTTCTTGGATGTGCCTTTCTGGGGCCCCCAGTGGGATGGGGGTCTGTGGCCCTAGTGTCCAGGACAGGGCCTGAGTGGCAACCAATATGAATGAACAGGTAACTACATGCACCAGCGTGCTTGGGCAGATGCCACCCCCTCCTGAGCAGGGCTGGGTTGGAGAGGCCCCGGCTAGCAACCTCACAGTCGCTGTACCATAGGCC